>NC_080539.1:123079053-123381553 GCF_028640845.1 Ahaetulla prasina | reverse complement strand
ATATATCGGCTTCAAACACCTGTGTTCTACTTCCTCATTTTTATTAGTATATTGACAACTAGCTTGCTAAATAGTCTTAGATGTCGAAACACACAAATACATCAAGGGTAAAAAGCCCATCTGTTTAATCCAAACATGGAGAATAAACTTTGATGAAGGCTTCATGATACTTATTTGATTCCGCTTCCTTTATTGCATAAACAAGTCGATCAGCTTTGGGGCCCAGATGCATACATATGCCATTTTAGCCCCCTTCTGGCAATGTGTTTGCTTCAGTGACCATGCAGCTCACATCCTTCCATCCACAGCTGCACTAGCTCCTTCTTCAAGATGGATAAAATCCAAGCCCTGGAAGCCAATGCTGCAGCAAGTAGAGTTCACTGAAGAGGCATTTAGAAACAGAATTTACTGGCATGTCATAAAAACTGGCTGCCACCATACCCTGACCTCTTTTCTGATAATAATTCTACCCACAAGTATGCAGAAAATGAAAACTTGGAAGCTTAAAGGTTATCTTTGCATAAAGTTAATTGCAAAGTAATTGAGGCTTACACAAAAAAAAAGAATGTATATTACATTTTTGCTCAGTGACAAATGATTGTTAAAGGAAGTTATTGATGTTGTACAAAGTTAAGAGGAGTCTACCCCCAGATGGCACTTTCCTGGTTTTCCACAGTCAGAATTCCCTTTGGGGGTACTGGGAATTCTGGGAATTTATTATTTGATTTTGGAACTGCAAACCAGTATCAGTGAACCAATATCAATCTATGTGAAAAACTACTCTGTAAGTATTATTTTAGTTCTTGAAAACATATCCAATAAAGGGCTTAGAAAAAAATCCATGATAGTATTTTACATGTTGCCTTTATAAAACATAGTAAGTATACAACGTCATTACTAGTTTTGCAAATAGTAAAGAAGCACCAACAGAGTACAAGAACTGTGGAACTGGGGTTCTGAATATGACCTTAGATATTAGATGGAATCCTAAATAAATGTTTGCCACAGAAATTACATTAAGGTGTTCACATTTCATTTGATTCAGTTTGTGTTTCTACTTGTATTTATTACTTGTTTTCTTCAGTTAAGGCCTGGGATTTTTTGCTGGTATGTTTTGAATGGAAAATGCAATGCATAAATTGTACTCGTAAGCCTTTTATATGCAGTTAATTTCATGCCCCGTTTGTTTTGTAGTAACTCACTGCATTGTGCACTTTGTAGTCTAAAACATTTCACAGTCTTTTCAAATGCATATTTCACGAAAGGCAATGTCTTGTTAAAACACAAAGAGACTTCATGAAACAAAGTTAAATGGTGAAAAAAATGCCATGAAGTTGTCAAAAGTCCAAGAATATAAAAAAATAATACAGTATGACAAAAGTTGTTGAATGCATTGTGGATTTCAGCATAGCTGCCTGATTTTTCAGAACAAGATTTAGTAGTACAGTACATTAGGACATAATCCAGCACATCTTTTCACAATGACATTTGCTTCTATACTTTCTTACTTCCAAGTACAAATTAAATATTTCAATCTGGAACAATCTTGTTTGTGCAGTTTTACAGGCATTTAGGGGAAAATATATTGTTAACCTTATTTATAGTGTTTTAAAATCTTATTTTCAATGCAACTATTTGGGGATGTTATTAAACAGTATTGATACTTATAACCTTAGCTCTTTTGACATTTTTTTCTTCATATTCTTAAGTTACAACAAAATTGTGACGGCTTGTAGGGAAGAGACATGATACATCTAAACATACTTAAGTTCCACTGAATCTGCCCACACTAAAGATCTTTTCAGTTCCCCTCTCACACAGATTTATCTAAAGGTACAGTAAAAGCTACCCAAAGGTACCCTCAAATATTTTCCCACTGGAAAATGATGAGGCAAAACACGATGAAAATGTTAAGGCAAACAAATAATCCTGTTTGATCAGACAAACAGCTCAAGCTCAGCACCCTATTTTCAGCAGTTGCCAATGTGACTTTCTTAAAAATATTGTAAAAGCAGATCAAAGATTGAGCAGTTCCTCCCCAATTGTTTTCTTTCTGGCAGTTGGTATTCCGGGGTATATTGCTCTGTGCAGAAGTTTCATTTAGTTAGCACAGTCCTTGGGCAGACCTATTCTGGATGACTCTGTCTAAGGTCCAGTGGTGACAGCTATTCTGATAAATCAATTACGCATTGTGTGAAAAAGTTCTTTCTTTTCAGACTCTTTTCAGTCACTTCCACTGAATTACTCCAATATCTTTATCTCAAATATTAGTAAACATGGATGTTTCCTCTTTTCTATATGCGCACATTGATAATAACAGCAACAACTATTGCCTAACAATAATCATCATAGTATTTATATACTGCTTTCAGATGTATTTTCCAATGGGTATTTTATAACCCCAGTAAAATGCCAGTTTTGCTATACTCTGTACAGCAGATAGGGAGACTGACCATTTCCTCAGCATCTTAATATCCCCTTGCTATTTTGTGTGCTTAGCATATCTTTACTATTAATAGCACTGGAATGGTTAGACAGCACATAGATTTCATATAATTATAGCACTTCGTAGTAAGAAAATAGCCTGAGTCTGAGAAAGAACGAATCCTCTAGAACAACTAGTGAGCAGATTCATAGCTAACTCCCAAATCCTGGGGCGGCTGAGGACATGTCACTTAACCCCTTTCACCCTCCCTGCACCCAAACAAGCCTACCAGTGAGTTATGGTAGGGATCCCTTTCAACCACTGAAGGCATTTCAGAAAAAAGTCATTGGCCACTATACAAAAGTCTCATTTCACACCTTCTCAATTTCTGGTGACATCATGGATATATCCGTGAAGGTGTTTTTGTTTTTAATTTTTAATTTGGCAGTGATAAGATGTAGCTAGTCATTGCTTTCTTTTAGGATTCTAATTTAGAAGTCCAGCCTACAGGTCTGGTATATCTATTATGATCCTACTTAGTTTACTTAGTTTATGAGATCAGACAAGTTAAGTGTGCAGCAAAATATACTCCAAGATCCAAGTGTGCTCAGAATTTGGCTTCTGGTTTACATAGTCACACAGGGCTGTCTTAACGCATAGGCCTAATGGCCATTTGCCCTTAGGCCCCACGAGCGTAGGGGCCCCATACTAATCTGTTTATATTAACCCTTCAATGCGCCTTGTATCATATAAATACAGCAACATATTTATTACATTTTACTGCATTTTTTAATTAATACTAACATGCAAATATATATTTAATTTTATTGATCATTTACATTTTTATTCCTGTGAGTAATTGCCGTAGGGGCCTCAGTACACTGCTTTGCCTGGGGTCCATAATGCTGTTAAGATGGCCCTGTAGTCACACACCCCTTAGTTGTCTTAGGCAGTTATAGAAAAAATAGTATTGTATTTTAGATCATGATTATGGGGACAAGGCTTCTGCAATATCTATGTCCTACATAAATCAGAGGAGTGTGTCCTGTGTATATAGCCTTGAGCTCTTGAAGAAAAAAATGTTTCCCTGAAGGCAATTGATCTCCAGTGTATGCATAGAAATGTCCATATTGTTTTCTTGACACAATACAAAATTGTGTGTTCTAACTTCTTTTATTATACTTGTTTGTTTGTTTGCTCTTATTAAACAGTCTAGGTTATTAAACAGCCCGAGTCTAGGTTGCAGTTCCCTTCCTGCTGGCCTTCCAGGCTGGTCCCTGCTTAGTTTTCTGAGATCAGCCAGGGTAGCCACATGGGCCTTTCCTGCCAAAACCTGGAATTTAAATCTCACTAATAAAGAGGGACATAAATAAAAGGATGTGACTGAAAGCTAGGAGAGTAACTTGGGGTGGCAAATATTTTCAAGAACTTCTGGCTCCAATACTTAACCAACCTGAGCTGTCTTCTTCTCCCCTTGGGCAGCAGGAAGAGGCCTGTGAATCTCCAATACAGGTAGTCCTCAACTTACGACCACAATTGGTCCCAAAACGTATGTTGCTAAATGAGAAATTTGTTAAGTGAGTTTTGCCCCATTTTTTATGACTTTTCTTGCCACAGTTGTTAAGTGAATCACTGCAGATATTAAGATATTGACTTTGCTTGTCGGAAGGTCACATAAGGTGTTCCCATGACCCCGGGACACTGCAAGCATCAGAAATGTGAGTGAGTTGTCACAAAATGTAAATAATCGGGGGGGATGCAACAACAGTCTTAAGTGTGGAAAGTGGTCATAGGTCACTTTTTTCAGTGCTGTTGTAACTTTGAATAGTCACTAAGCAAACCATTGTAAATTGAGGACTATCTGTAACTGAGAGCCCAAGTCTTGCGACCCACCCAATTTCTTCTCCCTGGACAGAATATTTCCTCGTCCATCACTTCTCCGGCCTTTTGCCGGCCATGATCTGACCAAGCATCAGCATCAGGCCCAATTTCCCGCGCTATTTGTGGCCCGCTTTTTAAGGCTCCTCCCTCGGCTCCCAGTCTCCTCCTCGTTCTTCCCAGAAGCTGATAGGATGTTTTTGGTGCTCTGGCAAGGCCCGAGAGGGGCCGGGAGAGAGGGAGAGCTAGAGGCGTCCCCTTTTATGTGTGGCGCTGGGGCGGGCCCGGCTGCTCGAACTTCCTCCTCCTCCTCCTCTTCTCTCGGAGGCGGGTCCAGGCGGGTCGAAGGCTGCACACAAAGCGACCTGAGAATTTCTGTCACTCTCCGCATCTGGTGCGAAGTGCTTTAATCCCAATTAGGAGCGGCTGACACACGGTCCTATTCACGGCCCTGGGCTCTTGAATACATTTGCCTAGAAATGAACTTCGCCAATAGAGGCGCCGCTTAATGTGCCCAACAGCAAGGAAAATCGAATTGAGGCCCGGCCGCCTCGGAAAGCGAAGGTCGGAGAAAAGATATGAATTTATAAGGGCGACACCGAAACATCGCCATTCAACCCCCAAGGCGGCCGACTTTTCTTCGCACCCTGTCAACCGGGAGATAAGTGGGCCGAGGGAACGAGGGCGGGAGCCGGGAGAGGGCCCTGGACGCTGAAAGGAGGCGACTCTCGACAGACTTTGAATACGTGATGCGGCAAGTGGCCGCCCGCTCGGCCCCCTAACTTGAAAGCGCCCGATTGTGAGCGCTTTCAAATACAGCTAAGGCCCTTCGACGGGGGCGGGCGGGGCGCGCTCAGAACTCTGCGCGCGCAAAGAAGGAAGGGGGGGGGAAAGGGCTCTTCGCCGAATATCTCCCCCCCCCACACACACACACTCCCACCAGCCTGCGCTGACCAGGAACCCAGTGGAGAAGGAAATCGCCAAGGCTTGTGCAAGCTGAGATGATCGTGTCAAATGCCGTGGAAGCCCAATTATTATTTAAAAACCGCTCCAATACCGTCCCACCTGCCTCTTGTCTCTCCCAAAGAGGGTACTTTGCAGAGGTGGGTTTCAGCAGGTTCTGACTACTTCTGGAGAACCGGTACTGGGGATTTTGAGTAGTTCGGAGAACCGGTAGTAAAAATTCTGACTAGCTCAGCCCCCATCTATTCTCTGCCTCTCAAGTCCCAGCTGATCAGGAGGAAATGGGGATTTTGCAGCAACTTTCCCCGTGGATTAGGGAGGGAATGGAGATTTTACAGTATCCTTCCCCTGCCATGCCCACCAAGCCACACCCACAGAACCGGTAGTAGAAAATTTTGAAACCCACCACTGGTACTTCGGGGAACCAACCACCCGCCACCAAAGCAGCCCCGAGTCTGATCGCCTTTCTTTGGCTCTACTCACGCACCTCTTTCGCACGATCCATTGGATTCTCCCCGAAAAGCAAAGGGAGCCGAGAGCCTGTTTAGGGTAGTAGGCAATGGCGTCGAAGGGTGCACACCGCCTCCAATAAAAGGGCTAGTTTAGAGGGGGGGGTAAATGTTTTCCAAACTGATGCTTTCCAGGCATGGAAGGGCTGATGGGAAACGGCCTTCCTTCTTGACCTCAGGATGACCAAACTGTATACCTAGCATTAGTTAACTCTCCATAGGGGCAGATATATCAAATAAGTGATGCTTCCTTTAGAGCAAGTTTTATTTAAAATGATATCAACCTCGTCCCCCCATTCGGATTAAGAAAAATATTACCACCACCACCCCGTGCTGCTTTAAAAGAAATACAACATCAACGAGTTCTGGCTGGGTAAATTTACCGGTATATTTGTGGAGGAAAATATGAGTTAGGAGTAAATACATCTGCGCTTCTTATTTCACCCTCATAGTGGAGAATACAATATTAGGGATGAAAAAGTCTTCAGGTACAAATGGTTTTTTTTGATTCTTATGCACGGTTTGTTGACTCGGATTAACTGCTATGTCAAATGTCCATTGAGCGATACAATTTGTTTGTACCACCAGTCACAATAATCCGATTGACTTTCTTCGGATTTTGGCGATGGGGCGGAGCGATTGACATGAAGCTGAATAGAAGAAACCTGAAAGTGAATATTAGAGTTGGGGTGTTTGCGTGAGAAAGGGAAGAGAGAAATTGTGGCTGAAATGCATCTTTCTTTGAAGTCCAACAGGACTGACACTGCCGGCTCTGTTCTGTTTATAAGGGAACAATCTGAGCCACTGAATAAACTTCTGTCTTTCTTTCTTTCTTTCTTTCTTTCTTTCTTTCTTTCTTTCTTTCTTTCTTTCTTTCTCCCCCCCACCCTTTATTGTTTAAGCATCACTGTGTTTCTTTCCTCCAACATAATGGTGCTGGCCCTGTATACAGGCATTCATGCTGGTTTGAATGTAATGTTGAATCTTCTCACTGCTGAAGCAGTTTGATGGTCTGAATGGAGCTCCCTGGTGGGACATTGCTAGGCACAACTGTGCTTCTTTGGACGGCTGTTGTTCCTTAACATTCATGCCTCATTATGGGGCAACCTGTTCAAGCCAAAAGAGAGCCAGCTCTGAGCCAAAGCTTTCCCTTGGGGGCGTTGGCAGTTCAACGCTAGAGAGACAGAGAGGGAGAAAGGGAGAGAAAGCTCACTAAGGAGGGGGGGGGGAATCTTTTGGTCGCTGGGCAAAAGTGATTTCCCCCTTTTAACTGGTCTTTCCAGCGGCCCAGTTGAAGTGTCTGAAAAGGGACTAGTGGAATGTTGTGAGTCCCACATTGTCTCGGAATAAAGCTAGAAGCATGTAATTAATGTGTCCTTTTAATAAGGGACAATAAAACCGTTCAAGCTATTTAATTTCATTTAATTTTCCATCCCATTTGCTCCCAAGTCTCCTCCTCCTCTCCCCTCCGCCCTCCACTTTTTTTTTTTTTTTTTTGTAAACACCCAAGCTTTTATGGTGCGACTTGCTCCAATGGGCACATTAGGTTGATTTCAAACTTTTTTTAAAGGAAAGAACGACCATATATATAATACATATAATCACCCTTTTGTCCCCTCCTCCGTTTCTTTTTCGGAGGAGACATTTAATACTATAGGAAAGCAGCTCTGAAGCAATGCAGTTCTACAAGCGGAATAAAATAAAATAAAAATAGGCTCATGAAATATATTTCTTCGTGCCCCCATCCCAACGTTTCCCTTCCTTAACAGGGATGGGATGCAGATCCTATTGACTAGGTTTCATATACAGGCTTGGCCTGGCCTCGAGCCCCTTTCTCTTCCGGCCGCTGTTTTAAGAACGGTTTCGACCCGTGCTCTTTGACTGGAACCGGACTGGCGAGAATCCCACCCCGAGCTATAACCGAGATTCTTCCCCACTCCGGTCGATTCGTCCGCTTGCGGCGAGCAACAGTATATTGTGCCGGGTGTCATCCGAAAGCCGGCAGGGCAGAGGTTATCCTCCTTGTCTTCAGCCAAAATTTATTGCCCTCCCTTTTTGCTGAGGGAGGGGATCGCTAGGTCATCTTCAATCTGGCCTTAAAGAAGCGAGAGAAGGAGTCATTTCGGAAGCCAACCCAAATATGGAGAAAAGGAGGGAGGGGGGAGAGAGAGTGTGTGTCCAGCTTTGAATCCCCAACCTAAAGTCCCAGCTCTCTCCCGTCCCTGACTCTTGGATGCTGCCTCAAAAGTCTCCATCCCATTGAAACTGGGAACATTGAAAACAGCAGCTTCAAGCAGGGCTGATAGGAAGTAGATTCCACTGACGGAAACTGATTTCTGAAAGTAGGGATAGAGCCTATAAGAAAAGTTCTAAAAAACCAGAAATTTACCCTAGAAAAAAGTCCTTAAAGAGATTTACCCTTTAAAAAAGTCATTTTTTACAGTCCTAAAAATGCCCGTGACAACAAGGCCTCCATCCATCGTCCCTTTCTGCTGCGTCCTATCTTGATGTAGTTTTTGCTTTCTTATTTACTCCCTCTTTGTCCATGAAATTAAAACCCTGGTAAAGGGAAATGAATGGAGATCTCACTGCCTGCCAGTGTGTGTGTATGTGTTTGTGTGTGTGTGTGGTTGTAGTTGCCTTCCCTTTAAAAGATCGGAAAAGAAGATTCTCTTTCAAGAGTCTTGAGAATTGGACTGTATTAGTTTGGTACATTAAAAAAATGGATCAATGTTTCCTAAGCATGCTGCAAGAGTCTTTCTTAGCAGACTGCAGTCTCTGGAAGCATCTAGGTGCAAATGTTCTTAGCTGAAGCAGGCTGAGATTGCAGCCAAGATCAGAAAGGTCTCTAATCCACCAAAATGTCTCCCGGAGTTGGGCAGCATAAAAAATTGATAAATAAATAATAAAACTGCCAGGTTTTCAAAGGCTTGGATCTCAGTATTTGAGAGCATCCTGGGGAAGAAAAGGTGTGATATACCCCTAGCTTTAATTCCTCAATCCTCAAGCTATTGAAGGGATCCTGATCCAACACTTAGTTTAAAACTGAACTATAGTGATTGGGAAGGAAACGGGTTAACTCCATCAAAATTAACTTTATGCTGGCAGGTCTGCACTGTAACAATCTGGACCGCCAGTAGATGACAGCAAAGAGACACAAGAAACCTAGATTAGTTTCTGCAGCACAGCACTTTCCCCCCTGCTTTTGAAGTTAAGTGTCTAACCACACTTCTCATGGAGTTGAACTTGTTTTCAGGCAAGTTGAGGCTGCTAGATCCCCTTTTTTCCTTTCTTTGCTTGCTGGCTCTCATTTTTTTTTTTAAAAAAAGTTGCAACTGGATTTCCTCTGAAGTAGATTCTTGAATTCAACAGGTGCTATTTCTAACTGTTACCAGGCCTCTCCTGGTAACTCTCCTGCCGGGTAACTCTCCTGCCTGGCATTTAGGTATCTGAGCAGTCCGTTTGTAGAGACGTCCCACTGGTTCAATTGTTCTCACGTCAAATAAGCATACTTTTCACTTCACCTGCAATTCCAAATAGCTTCACTACGGAACACCTGATTCTTTTTTTAAAAAGAAACACAGGATCTAAATAGAAAAATATCTGTACCTTTGCCAGAATCCTCGATATAACAAAATCAGTCAATTGCCAACAGGATGACCTCCCAGTTAAAAGATGGCAAAAATCTCCCAGCTAAAAGATGTGACCTAAAGGAGCAACCATCCCGCAGGTCCCAGTATGTTTCTAACAGGTCAACTTTTTGTTTTTCTAATCTTGAGGAAATGACAATTGATCTGGAGCTATGTTCAAATAACAAAAATCAATAAATTAAGCGAATGTGGACCTTCAGGTCAAACCACTCCTATCTGTGTGAAAAATCAGTCCATTCTCCTACACTTTGTGCGTCAGAGCTGAAGGAAATCAGCTTAAGACTTGCTCAGTCAAGCAATACTTTGTGTTTTCATTAACTGAAGTGTCCAAAGTCAACAGCACTGGAATAAGGTGCAGGCTATGGAATACAGACCTGGCCAAGGTAATCCTTGTTTCAAGCCCCTGATCCACACTGGAGAACCAGATACAAACCCCATCATTTCAGCAAAATTATCAAAGATTGTCAAATTAGAATGCCTTAGCTTAGTGTTTGATAACTAAGTAATCAGAATTAAGCCCGATTCCCATACAATAGGCTTAAGATTTAAACGCACGAGGTAGTTCGCTCCAGGTGACTAAATATTGCAGATTTTTAGATCCCCCAGAAGCTGGAGTGAATAAATGGCCAAAAACAACAACAACAAAAACCAAACCCCAACCTCACTTAAGGCTGAAATCGCTGAATTCTGCCGGATCGGGTCCTTTGAGTTTAAGAGTTTCGGAGGCCCTGTCCCAAAGGTTATGTGAAAGTCAGCCCTACCCCGCTCCTTTGAATGTAACTTCCAAGGGACGGGCTTATCCCACCCTGCCAGGCCGCGAAGCCTTTGCATGACTAGTGGGAAGTAAATCCTTTTCAAGCAGATGGGTTTTATTTGTGGGTCTCCTTGGCTTGCCTCCAAACGATTCGTTCCGGTAATGTTCGCCGGTGGTGGAACTGCTGCTTGTCGAAACTCTGGGAAGAGAGCGAGCGAGCAAGACAGCGAGAGATCGCACAATGCAAGCAAGCCGCGCACTGAGGCGTCTTCTCCGCTCGGCATAAAAGTGCATTTCTCAAGAAGCGACGCCGCGAAGGTCTTCCTCGGTGACAGTCTGCCCATCTCGCCCGTGCGACCGAAAAGAAGCAAGCCCCTTTGGGCTTTTGCGCGAAGCCCCCTTTTCCTTGCAATCCCATTAGCGGAACATAGAACGCCAATAAAACATTCGCAGGGTTAGCCTCTTGGGCACGGTACAAATACATTGGGAAGTAAATTTTCGTTGGCTGAACGAGGGCTCCTTATAGCCTGGTAGAGAGGCACAAAAATCAAGCCTGGTCACGTGGCTCTTGGTTAGGCCAAGATTGGACATGCCAGTCAAAGTTTTGAGGGCCGATGTAATTCCTTCACACAATTTATTCTACCGATTTCAAGAAGTGGTGTATTAACCATTAAGCAGACTAAGCACGTGCTTAGGGCTCCAAGCCCAAAGGGGCACCACAAAGTTGAGAAAGAAAGAAAAAACCATACTGTTTGTACAGTATGTACAAAGGAGTGGGGCACCAAGTTTTATCAGTGCTTAGGGCACCAGTGAGCCTTAATCCGCCACTGATTTCAGGGCAGCCCTAAGACTTTTGAGGAAACCCAAATGATCTCTTCCTGAGGTGCGCCTCTTCTTTTCTTGTGCCTGGTCCTAGAAGTAGCTCTCTAGGTCAACCAATTGCTTGAAAGGTTTGCAGAAGTAGAGTTAAGACATCCCTTTTTTTTCCTTCCACAGCGCTGAGAATGTCTTGTATATAAATCTCCATCCCTGTTCGGAGGACAGGTCTGGTATTACGAGACAATAGATCTGCATGGAAGGGGAGGTACGGATGGAACAGGAAGCTTTTGGACAGTCAAGAGCTGCCTGAAATTCTCCAGGAAAAGCGACCGGAACACATCTATCACTGCCATGGGAAGGACAGAAGCATCCTTTCGTGATAGATAGCCTCGTCTTTCCTACGAAATGAGACCCCAGGATTTCAACAGAGCTACCTTCCTACTAAATTCTAAGAATATTAGTACCCAACTATGGGGCTGAAACCTAACGCTTAATTCTCGCCCTGGATTAAAGCCGTACAGTACACTCCTGGCTTCCACTGAGTTCAACGGCATTCCCTCCCAAAGAAGCGTTTTGTAGGATTACCGTAATAAGATTAACTCTCGAGAAAGATGCAGTTATTTCAACAGGCCTGACTTGAAAATAAATTGAATTGAAATAGTTCTGTTGAAATATTTTATGGCTATTCAATAATCTCTCTTCCCCCCCCTCTCTCCCTCTCTCTTTCTCTCTTTCCCTCCCCCTCCCTCCTTCCCTTCTTCATTATCTTGTCTTATTTCTCTCCATCCCATGACTATTTTTCCCTCTAGGTCTTGTATATGCAGATTTCTTAAATAAGAATAATTTGCCAGGCCTTTTGGTTTTGTTACGTAAAGAACCAGACTTGTAGCTTTTCGATTTATTGTTCAAAAATTCTAAATAAACAGAATAAGAGACTTGGAAGGAAAAAAAAATCTGTGCTGCCTGAATCAAGGTATGGGCAATGCACGCCAAAGGAGAAGCGATTCTCATAATCTTGGGTCTTGCTATACTTTCTCTTAACTGAGTTCCAATGCTCCTTAAAGTCAGATAAAACTATTTCTACTACGTTTTTAAACGCTTCCAAGAAGCGACGAGGAATCCTGGCTCTCGGACAGGTGAGTCCAGTAGAAAAGGAGATTTAAGGAACGAAGCCGGTCTCTAAGCAGAATTCTGGCCTTTAACGGAGCCACGAAGTTGGCCATATAGCAGCGTTGCTCTTTCCGTTTTAAAAGTGTAAGCATTTTCTGGTGTTTTCCCATCAAGTACCTGCCCAATTTCTGTATGGCACACGCCAGGAATCAATAGAAGTTAACAAGGCCTCCAAACACTTTCCCCCCACCACCCCAACCACTCTTTGTTTAATCGCCTTTACAATCCCGCAAAAGGAGGGAGAATTAAAAATCTTTGAAGTCCCCTGGTTTACAAAAGGCTCAGCCAAGTAGACTTAAAACACTCCCTTCTTTTCCAAAACTGGTTTGTCGAGGAACAATCGGAGGAAGTAAAATTTATGGAGAAATTATACAGTGGATTTGTCACTTAAAATATCGTAACTGTCTCGGGGACAATCCCACATGCTGAGGATTAATGGTCCTTCCAGACCTTTGATTCACCAGCGTCTTTTCTTTGCCCTTGACAAATTGGATTTTTAGGAATGGGAAGGTCGCCTGGGCCATTGTTGGTTGCCCCATTCAAAAAAAAAAAAAGGCCCTTGATTATGCGCTGCGGAGGGAGGGAGGGGAGGAGGGAAGGGGTCGGGAAAAGCGCCATGTGACCCTCTCGCATGGAACTCGGCAGCTGCTCCAAGCGCTCAACTTCTCTCGCCGCCCCAACCGGGCGCCCTGGAGCACCGTCGTGCCAAGGGGAGAGCCCTCGCCGTGTAGCAATTGAAAAGGCGGCGCGCACCCCCGGCCGCGTCACTCTGCGGGCGGAGAGAACACCAGGGCGGCTCAACCCCCGCCGCTGCTCTCGCTCACTCCAAGTGCGTCCAGAGTGGGACCAGCTTTCCCAGCGCCGCGGTCCTTGCCCAGAGGCAGCAATGCTAAGCAGCCGGCCCCCGCCAGCACTCGGCATCACCGCGGAGAGCAGCATCCCGGCTGGCCTGCGCCTGGGTCCTGTGCCCGGCACCTTCAAACTGGGCAAGTACCTGTCCGATCGCAGGGAGCCGGGACCCAAGAAAAAGGTATTGCTCCCATACCTGGGCGGAAAGCACAGGGGGGAGACCCGTAAGCCCAGGCGGGAAAGGGGTGGAAGGGGGAGCAGATCTCTTCGGAGGGAACAGCGCGCACGAAACACTATTTTTCTTCCCTGTCACCCGTGGAAGGAAAAGGACAGGGAAGGGTTTCTGAAGTTTCTGGGATGGGTGACCCCCTCTTTCTGACGCCATTCAGATGTTTAGATTTAAGGAGAGAGCTGGCTTTGGTTGCTTGGTATTTCAACCTCTCCCATACACACAAACACGCACAAATTTACTGGCACGCATTATTTTTTCTTCTCCATCCCGAATGGCTTTTGACACTCAGAATAAGCCCCCCCCCCTTGATGTCTCTTCCCAAATAACCTAAATGCGGAATTCATAATTAAGAAGTCATTAAACGATCAAGAGTGCACAGATGGTTGTCGGAGTGGGGTGAAAGTGAGAGCAACACAAACTCGCCTGGTACAGAACCGGTCCTCTAGGTAGGAGAGATTGGCAGAAATGTAGAAGGGTAGCTTCTTAAAGCAAAGTCAGCTGTCTTGGAGCACCGCCACCCCACAGACAGTTTAATGAGGCACCGGTTGTCTTATTCTAGACTAGAGACTATGCCCACAGAGGTAAAGAGAGAGAGAGAGAAAAAGTTTGCAAGCTGTGGATTCATAGCATCGCCTAATTTTTGTCTTTGCCAAGGTCAGATACGATGCAAAGAATAACTAGGCAAATTTTGTCATGAAGCTTTGGACCGTGTTGGATGCTGCATAACCTAAGCCGTTGCTGGCATATTCTATCTCCATCTTTTAAAGCTGAGTCATGATAATAATAGGAACATTTTGATCCGGGTGAAATATTTATTTGGCAAAACGAATCGGGACTATTTCCAAAATACAACTCTGTGGGACATTAATAAGATTTATGCACCCCAAACCTATAAATGGCTTCCAGAGTAGAAATGGTTTCAGGGATATGAGACCTTCTTTGGATGAATTTAACAGGAGGCAGCTTGATCCCCAAGTCCAGCGATCTGTCACAAGTGTCCCCCCCACTTCTTGGATTCTGAATAGCCTTTAATTGTTTTTAAACGCTCTGCCAGACTCTTCAAATTTATTTCTCATCTGGCTCCCTCAATTGCTCCCTTTAGCATGCTTTTGTAAGAACGATGTTTATTGCGCAGTCTTTCAAAGGAGGTAGCTCCTCATTCCCACTCTCCCACCCCCCAAAATGTTCAAGCAGATTATGAAAGACAAGAGAGATTTGATGACTAAACTGAGTCACTTACCCTTCTTCTTACTGAACAAATCGGATTAGATGATTAATTAATTAATTAATTGCACTGAAGGGGATCGGTGCAGAGATTTCCCTGGGTGGGTGGAAAATATTCATAGAGCATTTTGAAAGGCGGCTGCAACTAAACATTTCAAGACTTGGCAGTAGAGTCAGGGCAGAGAAAATGAAAGGAAAAGGATTGACTGGGTGTGTGTGTCCCCCCCCCAACAACTCCCTCCCCCTGTTTTTTTCACTTGCCAGGAATTCTTCTGAAGCAACATGAGGGAGATCTGTCACTTTCTGCCTGTTGTGAGAAAATAGTGGCATAACTCAGTCTGAAGCCTCAATTCTTGGAAGTAAGGCTAACTAAGGACTTACTTCGAGGAAAGATGCAAGATCCTTTATGGCCACAGTGCTAGCTATATCACCTGAACACCAGCCCTTTCCATTCAAGTGGATCTGGCCCTTCCTTTTCCCCAATGGGTGCCTAGGCAAACCCATTCGGAGGGCCTTTTAGCAGAAATAAACGAAAACCGAAGAAAGCACTAGGCTTCTCTTCCAAGACACTACTCCTTTAAAGACAATCCAAATTTACCACAGAGTACATAGGCTTTTTCCAGTTCAGCACTCTAAATTCCATGTCCATTTAAAAAAAACAAAACCAAAACCCATTCGTCGCACTCAATCGCCAGGTTCTGGTTTGCAGCAGTGGCTGTAGGTGCCTGATGTTTGCGCCTCTAAGAATGTGCTTTTCTGCACATTTACCCGACGGTAAGCCCGACGGAACTTACTTCGGAGTGGATGCTCCTGGGGTTACTGGCAACTGTCTCCTGGCTGCAGCAGTTGGCTAAGGAGCTCAGCCCATCGATTGGTTCCTTTTCATTGCAAACGGCAGGAATCCTTTTCTAGCGTCCAGAAAGGTCATTAGATCCCATCCAGTGATTGGAAACGCCGGTTGTCGAACGCGCGTCCTGCAAGGCAGCGCAAGCCAGCTGCCAAGTCTCTGATATTACAATTGACCGGCTTTCCCTGTTTTCCAGGTGAGGATGGTGAGAGGGGAGCTGGTGGACGAAGCTGGAGCCTCGGCCGTGGAATGGATTGGGCTAATCCGGGCTGCCCGACATGCGCAAGAGCAGACTCTGGAAGCGGTGGCAGATCTGCCGGGGGGACAGGTACTGGCCTCCTAAACTTGCTCCGGTTAACTGGAGAGGCGGATAGGGGCACCGTCCGGGTCTAGAGGTGGCATGCCTTGCCCCTCTGAGCCGCTGAGGGTCTCAGTCTCTCGTTTCTCCTTAGATTTTCTACCGTGCATTGCGAGAGGTCCAGCCGGGAGAGGAGCTGACCGTGTGGTATTCCAACGCTTTGGCTGAGTGGTTTGATATCCCGGCCACGGCGACCCCGACCCACGACGAGAAAGGTAGGCTCCTGCGAGCGAGCATCTCGACTCGGGCGGAGTTTGGCACTGCCGGAAAGCGCCGTCGACTCTGCTCACTTTCCACTCCCAGGGTATCTTGCGACTAACTTTCACATAGGTAGAATAATCGTCCCGTCCCACCTCATGTTAAAGTCTTAAAGGTCTTTAATTCGGAGGAATTCGACCCTATTGAGCCCAGTGGGATTAACCCCTCTCCCTTGGGGATCTGGATTTCCTGCAAGGGCGGGCACACCCGCGACTCGGGCGCAGCCTCAGGAAAAGGCTGTGTCTTCCCGCTGATCGTGCCACGTGTTCATCTCCACTGCAAAGGATGCAAAGGGAAGCTGCGAAGTCTCCTATCGGTCCCCCACAGCTTACCTCGTAGAACCAGGAGAAGACAAGCTCCGTCGCTGCTGGCTTAGATGGCAAGCCAAGCGTCTATGGAGATTCTCAGTCATCCAAGGTCATGGTTGTCCCAAAGGTGCTTTTTCCCCCCCCCAAGAGGCAACTGGACTTTCTGGATTTTTCTTTGAAGACGTTTGCTTCTCATCCACAAAGCTTCTTCAGCTCTACTGGATTCCCCACCATCCACTCAGAGCTGAAGAAGCTTCTTGGATGAGAAGTGAAACGTCTTCAAAGGAAAAACAAAGTCCAGTTGCCTCTTGAAAAAAAAAGCACCTTTAGGATGGCAAGGTTTCTAGAATATAGGTGAACAGTTATTGAGCTCTACTGTGCAATATTTTTACGTTTTAAACACGAAACCTAGAGACCCTTTATTTGGCAGTAAATCCTATGGAGCCATCCTACAGTGGAGGGATTTCTTGATATCAAGGTATTTCCTTGCAAAGATGTGCTGTATTGCAGAGTCCCGCTAGGTCGTCTTATTCCGAAAAAAGGATTCCTCGGGGTTAAAGTTCTTGGACTCCAAATTACCAGTGTAAAAATGGCAACTGGCAAAAAGGAAGGGAGGGGAAAGTTAAGTGAGTAAAAGAGAGGATGGCGAAATAAAGTGGACCCTCAGAGGTGGGTTTCAGCAGGTTCTGACCAATTCTGGAGAACCGGTAGCGGAAATTTTGAGTAGTTCGGAGGACCGGTAGTAAAATTCTGACTGGCCCCACCCCCATCTATTCTCTGCTTCCCAAGTCCCAGCTGATTGGAAGGAAATGGGGATTTTGCAGTAACCTTCCCCTGGGTTGGGGAGGGAATGGAGATTTTATAGTATCCTCCTGCCAAGCCCGCCAAGCCACGCCCACTAAGCCACACCCACAGAACCGGTAGTAAAAAAATTGGAAACCCACCACTGGGACACTCCCCCATGTTCTTGGTTAAACTGGGCGCTAGCAAGCTTTCTTTGCCTTTTGGAGGCATCTCCCCCCCCCCCGTCACCGTCTCCTGCAGAGAAACAGCACAGAATAAGGAAGGCGTGGGCCACATTTGATGATTATAAACCAACCTTAACTTTGGGGGGACGACGTGAGGGCTTCAGTAGGCGGGGCAATGAAACAAAAGGGCGGAGATAAGTTTCTTGTGGTTGGGGGAGGGGCTTGGAGCTTTTATTTTCCTGAACATGTTTTAAGCCTATTGTAGGGCTTGCTCCGTAGTCCTTGTTTCAAAATGATGAGAAATGGTCGGAGCAGAGTCTCGGTGGCGGAGGGGAGCGGGGAGGCTCATGAGTCAGCAACGCAGAAATCTTTTCTTTCAAAAACATTTCTTAGAAATAGCTACTCTCAAGCAGCAGATTCTTTGCCTGCTGAGTCCACAACTGTTCACTCTACCCTTCTGGAATGTATTCCTTTATTTAACTTATAGGCAGCGCCAATCCGATGTCCTATCTAGAAGTCCTGCGTTATAATTTATGTGCTAGAATTATGCTAGAATTGCAAATCTCTCCATCGAAGGTCTACTCCTGATGCTTTCCAAAGTTTCAGCCGAGCATTTTCAAACTTGGATGCCAATTCCACTTCTGAGTTGAAAGAAGCCAGAGCAGACTTCAGACAGGGAACAGTTCTAGACTGTTAGGGGAACCATCGGTCATTGTTTAAAAACTTTCTACATTCCTAAGAGACATTTCTAACACTGGGGACACATTTCTTTCGTTGGATGATTCATTGTTGTTGGTTACAGCAATTTTACGACAACACTTTATTCTAGGATAAGGAACTGGAGAGTAAGCAAGCCAAGAACGGGTGGTTTTCTGGGCAATCATACAGGGAACGTAAACTTTTTCTAACTTCGTAGTCTAATTTAGAATCCTGGGATATCCTAGCAGTCTCCCTTCTAAATGCAGACTAGGTCTTGTTGTTCGTAGCCTTTTTTTTTTTTTTTTGAGCTCAGCCAAAGTCTGCCAGTTACTGCAAACAAACTATCTTGCCCAACCTTGCATGTTTTCATTAAGCTCTCCATCCTCCTCCCTTTTCATTTAGATCCATCATTATAGTTGCACTGTCCATTCCTCTGATTAAAGTGCTCTCTACTGTTAAGCTATTGGGAACAGGCAGCAGGCTCCTCTTGAGTCCCTGGGTGGTCCCTTGGACCAGGGGTCTCCAACCTTGGCAGCTTTAAGCCTGGAGGAAGTCCTCCACGCTTAAAATTGCCAAGATTGGAGAACCCTGCCTTGGACCATAACTCCCCAGTTAGAATTGCCTTTCCAGCTAGGCATGATGGTAAGTGGTACCTGAGCCGCTCTGCAGTCAGACAGTCAAGTTAAGGAGCCACTCTTCTCTTAGTGCAATTCTTTTCTTGGACCATTCTCAAACTGAGATGGTGATTGGAACTTGACTTCAATTATGCAGATTCTGACCTAGGCCATTCTAAACACCACAACTAATAATACAAGAGCCTTTCTAAAAAACAAACAAACCCTGTTCTTTTAACCACCCCTACTTCGCAATGAGGTTCCTGCTGTTGCCAGGAGCTACACCCACAACGCCCCCAGGAACTGCGCTTTCTCTAGAGTTTTTTTGTGTAGCGTTAATCCAATTAGAACCAAAGAGGTCTGGCTCTCGGGGAATGTGCTGCAGAGCAGCAAAACCCTTGGCAAGGAGCAGTTACTATTTATTTATTTATTTATTTATTCCCGTTCTTCAGCTTCCATCCTTGCTTCTGGATGCGGCTGCACCTCGCTTTAAGCGACCTTAGGAAACCTTCAAAAGCGGCGGGGAGCGATCTTTCTCACGCGAAGCTTCAAAAGCGGCAGGGAGCGATCTTTCTCACGCGAAGAGATTCTCCTCTAGCCCTTGGGGAAAAAAGTCCCTTCGCATAGAACGTGTCGAGAAAAAGACGCGGCAGAGCAAAGGGCTTGGAAAGTCGGCGGCCTTGCGGAGTAGAAGTGTTGGAACTGCTCGATTCAGCCGGTGCAGATTGAGTAAACGAGGCTCTTAGGAGCAGACCGAAAGCGGTTGTATTTCTGTCTGTACGTGTGGAGAGGAGGGCAGGAACCAAGCAACTTTCTAATTAAGCTCGCTTGCTACTATTTCCAAGTTATTATCGCTTGAAACTTATAAGACGGTTACAATTTCTAGTATGTAGCCTTCCATTCCTAGCAAAGTTTACCTGTTTTCTTCCCTACTCTTTTAAAGTACGTGGATCACTAAGTCGGACTGAAAGCGAACAGTTTCTAATGCACTCGAATGCTAAAGAGATTATGACCCTTCCTTTCTCTTCTTTTCCCCCATTCACACCTTATCAGTTCGAAGGTGCGCCGCATAGAAGCGAATTAGGAAGCCGGTAAGAGGGGGAAGCCTGGAGACAGCCAGTGGAAGAGAGAAATAGGGAATTCAACAACTTAAAATTAAATTTGTTGGAGTCCTCAGCCAGAACGGCTGATGACGATCAAGAATGGTAGGATAGCAGCCCAGTTATATTTGGGAACAAAGAAAATGCCTTTTTCCAACCTGAATTCCTTACAATGTGTTGGACTAGGAGGACTCTCCTCACTTACTGACAGGAAACCCAAAGCTGTTAAGAACCGCCCATACTTAGCTTCGCTGGCCAGTCGAGTCAGCAAGCAAGAGAAAGAAATCCCAATTTACGGAAGCAACACTTCATTAGATCCCAGACGTTTTATAAAGCAGACGCAAGCTTTCAAGTTTTGGAGAACTCTTCATTAAACAAGTTGACAGAAGCCGTGTAAGGGAACTAAATGAGAACTATTTTTATACCAGATTAGTGCTTAGGTAGAGTGAAGGAGAGCCTTTGGGCCTGCAAACTGGGCTTTCGAGGTTCCTTTGCTTCGGAAATGTACATTCCAATCAATAGATTAAAACGGTTTCTTTTGGCCCTCCCTCAAAAAAAAAACCAGCTTTGGTTTGCTGGCTGTAAGGTTTTTAAGTTTGTTCTCCCCACTCCCATTTGCGAGGTTAGCGGCCATATAAATCAATCGACTGATTGATCAAATAAATAAATAAATAAATATATCTTTCTTTTTTCCAGCAGAAGGGAGGTAATCTCTCCGAGTTTTTTATTTAAATCATTGGGAAACTAGAAATCTAGAATAGAAGTCCAGAAATAGACTTCCATGTCTATTCATTCCCTCCCTCCCCCCCCATAAGCCTGTGATCCGAAAAAAGTTGTGTCCCCACATTGGTGGGAATGTTCATTCTTGTGTGACCAATGTAACACACTAATTCGGTCTTATTTTTAATTCGTGTTATACTTCGACTCAGAGAAGTTTTGCAACCCCTTCCAGATCTTTTTGTTGTCTGCCGTTTGACAAATAGCTTTTCAGTTCCCTATCAAGTGATGGCGTTTAAGGTCTTCTCTTCAAACCCAAAATTTACTTTAGTGGGGTCTCCCCCACACCAATTGAGACCGTGGCTGAAAAATGTTATATATTTTGTCAACAACTTCACTCTCTCTAGACTTAATGGATGCTGCTGGTTAACCAGAAGATTTAATATCGCTGGCCAGCACTCTGGCACAATCTTCGTTTTTCCTCTCCACCCATAAACGACTCGTCCTGAACCAAATTGCTTTCACTCAATTCGGGACAAGCTAAACATTTCAGGAAGGGAGCCTGAAGGCCATTGCCTTTTAAATCAACCAATTCCTTATGGCTCATCCATCTAGGCCATTGTCTTGCCTGGTAACGAGGGGTTCATGAGCGTTAGATTGCCCTTTGTTCCCCGAGTCCGTTCCCTGACATACGCTACCTATTCTGTCCGCATCAACAGATGGGCCGCCGGACCCGAGCGTGAAGGCGGCAGCTGCTGGCGCTGGCCGCCTCTTCGTGTCCATAAGCAGCCTCGCTGCAGCGCTCGCCGCCTTCTCCAGCTTTACTGCTCTTTCTCCACTGTCACTTTTTCGCCCCCCCTCCCATGAAATGATCTCAATGGAGAAAAGTGCCCGCAACTGAGATTCATACGCATTACCCACTTTTCTCAATAAAGTCAGATGCGGATTGACTATTGCAGCCTGATTCAGATACCCCGAAGACTTGGAAATTACTTAGTCTTCGTGTAACTTATCTTCTGGACAGAAAATTGGGATAGAAATTACACAAGTGATTGAGGGATCATGCAGTCCACCGTTTGGACTACAAAGAAGCAGCGACAAGGTTCTTTTGAGACTGCAGTCTCAAGAATGACAGGTCTGATTGTATTTACTAAACTTTATTAATTTCGGGGTAAGGAAACATGGTATTTGGCATCATATAACAGGCAACATATCGCTGGTTAAACTCATGGTTTTTTATGAAGAATGAGACCTTAAAAGATGAACTGATTCTCGGTGGCATAAGTTGGCTCACACAAAATACCTTTTCACATGATGCCCGAAGCAAGCCAAAACTTGCAAAGAATATCAAATATTCCTTGGTACTTTGAAGGAGTAACAAATATATAATTCGATCCATTATATGTATTACATGTACCCTTGATTTGGATAAGGGCAATTTGTGAAGAAAAGTGATGGGGCATGAAATGTGGAAAGTAACTGAGCATTACAAAGATGTGTGTTGGAAGATAAGAGATACATTTATTGCATTGGTGAACCAATTAGCACACAAATTATGATTTTTTTTCTTTAACAAAAATGCAACTATTTCTTCAATAATTTTATGAATTATAATCTATATAATGTCTATAAAGGTTCTTTGTTCAAGAATGGCTACCATAAAGCTCAACAGAATGTCTTGGGAGATTGAAGAGTTTTGCTGCTGTTTTATGAATGTTAACATTTTAAACACCAAGTTTCATGTATTTGTTTGTGTAAATGTTGCCTATTTATCCTGGCTAGAGCAGAAAGCTCTTGTTGCCAAAGATAGCATATTGGAAGCTGTGACTATGGAAACCCCTAATATTGAAAAGGACATAATTAGGCTTTCCAGAATAGGGGAAGAGGGATAATTCAGGCATCCCACTTTGTAACAAGATATGATTTGTCTATCTGTAGCACTGCTAGTGGTTGTGTTTGTTGCTCATAGAGAGTAGGGAGAAGAAATGGAGAGGGGTGAAATCAGAAGAAAATGGCATTCACAAAGAATAACCTATCAAACAAAATTCAAAAACTGTCCATAAAATCTAAAAGTTGCAATTATATAGTCAGTAGTATACCTGATATGTATAAGAACTAATTAACATATGCAGAGATACAAACTCATTTTGACAGAAGGCAAGAGATGTTACTGAAATAGGATTATTTATTTTATAAAAGATCTTGTATTTTATTACTGACTCAACTTAAATCCAAGATAGCTGATTATGACATCCTTGTCTGCACAGTTAATCAGATACCAAATGCATTCAGGACAAGAACTTAATTCTTGCAGTTGTAATCAAGGGGAAGTTGGCTTCTAGGTAAGAGGAAAGCAATCTGGCTTCTCGAGTAGCTGCACATTATGTGCATACATCTTCCAGAACTTGTACTAGGGGTTGGGCTGGTCAGTTCAGATTTTTGTTTGCCAGACAGATTTGAGTGCTTCTTGTTAAACCAGTTAAAGTAGTACACCATTAATGACCTGATATGCTGAAATCTATAAATAGATCAGAGCAGGGCTAGGAGTATTGATAAAATAATTAAGGGGAATTATCAGTGAGCATCCAGAGTCTTCCAAAATATTAGATGTGCAATATGAGTAGGGTCTCTTTTGAAACTGACAAACAGGATTTCGAGAACACCAAACCTGATAAAAAAAAAAAAGTTGGTTCAGTGCTTGTCATTCTAGAGATGAATCAGGTTTGCCATAATTGTTAAATGACTCGTCCATATATTGTTTTAATTCTTTTACCTTCAGAATTATTCTTAATGTGATCAAACTGGACAACTGTCCTTTGTGTTGCCTTTTCAGTTTCTAGTATAACAGTATTTTTTTTACTGTAGAACCAACATAAAAGATTACTCTTGACCCCCGTGTTAAAAAAAGAGACAGTCTTAAAATAAATCAATTAAAATTAAGCCCTATTAATTTAAAAGTTTAGAAATAATGAATACTCATTATATATTATATATGCAAGCAACAGCTGCTTGTTCCAAGTCCTTGGGAAGGAATCAATAGGTAGATTAAAAATGCCAGATCTAGTCTAAACATCTGGCTGACTGTGAAACTAACCATAATGTACTGAATTTGTGTCTCTAGGGACTGCAGAGGTATATTAATTAAACTATTTCAAAAGTTCTATTTCTACTACGCTATATTTTCTACCATTGCTATTCCCACCACAGTTTTGCGACTATAATTGCTTAGAAATAAGAAATGGAGAAGTCATGAAAATATGTCAGATTGGGCTTTATAGAATTTGCTGTCATTTTTGTAATGGGAAGTTCGCCTTCTCATTACAAAATGAGAGCAAATTCTATAAAGAAAAGGAGAAAAGAATCATCTGCAATATCCAGAACTACTACAGGTTGATACTTTACTAGCAAACTACTAGTGCTTTAGGGCAAGACACCCCCCCCAAACCCTGTTTATCAACACAATGGAGACTAAAGCGATACATCAGCACGCTGTGAACCAAAGCGTGGCGATTCAGAGGTTGTTGGGAAATTGTTTGGACTCATGAAAGGGGGAGCCCAAAGGAACAACTAATTGGGGGAACTACTAATGGACAGCAGTTACACCGACCTCTGCTTCAACAGATTTCGCCCAAACCGCCCCCTATCACCTCCCTCCCCTTCCTATCTTAAAATCTTTTGTCAAGTCGCTCTTGGGCCACTTCGGCTTGTGGTAACAGCTCTCCCGGTTTGTTTTCCCTTGCTAGGCGAGGAGCGCTACATTTGCTGGTACTGCTGGCGGACCTACAAGTATCCCAACAGCCTCAAGGCCCACGTCCACTTCCACTGCGTGCTGAACCACGGCCGCGGCTTCGCAGGAGCGCCGGACCACCACCGGCCCGGAGAACTCTTCGGTACAGCTCTGAAACCGGCAGCCGTGCCGCCTCCGAGGCCCCCTTGCCCGGCCACGTCCCGAGACCCCGTCAAACGGGAATCGACCGGCTCGCCGTCCTTAGCCAAAGCGGGCGGGAGCGGGCGCAAAGCCGCCAGGGCCGAGCAGGAGCGAGCTTTGGACATGAGCTTGGGCTCGGGACGGGGCCCGGGACAGTTCTGGGGTCTGCTGGGCAGCACCTCCGGAGGTAGCAACGGCTTGTCTTTCTATCCCGGAGTGAGATCGGCCTTCAAGCCCACCGGCTTGGCTAAAGAAGATTCGGCTGCTTTTCGGGAAGAGGGCAAAGGCGGCGGCGGCGGCGGCGGCGGCTTCAGCAAGGCTTTGGGGAGCCTCAAGCCCGGCCGCGTGTGCAGCCAAGCCGGCGGCTCCCGCCACCCGCCTCCGCCTCCGCCTCCTCACACCAAATGTCACCCGCCGCCCGGCCCGCCGCCTTCCTCTTCTTCGGCGGCGGGGCTGGCTTATTCCGGCGCAGTCCGGGGCTTCCCCTTCCTGACACCCTTCGAGGAAAACTCCGCCTTCAAGCACGTGGAGCGCGGCTTCTCGACCAACCTTTCTCCCCCGTCCGGCCGCTACCCACGCTTGGCTGGCGGCGCCGGACTCCACTTGGAGCGCTTCGCCGCCTTGCCGCCCTTCGAAGGCCTGGCGCCCTACTCGCCCTCCGGGGACTGCCCGCTTCCGCCCCTCCTGCCTTCCTTCGCCGTCTATAACGGCGAGCTGCTCTATAGCGCCCCCTGCTACCCGCTCAACCTCCACTTCGGCAACTTCCTCAAGTATCCGGAGACGGCGTCCTATTTCGGCGGGGCCTCCGCGGCTGGGCTCCACCCGGCCGAGCTGGGCTCGTTAGCCGGCGTCGACCGCGAGATGGCCCTGCACACGCATCAGTTCTCGGAGATCGCGGCGGCCGAGAAGAGCCGCGGCCGTCTGGAGAGCTTGCCGGCCGCGCCGGCGGGGCCGGCCGGCGGCAAACCCAAGACGGGCCACCTTTGTCTGTACTGCGGCAAGCTCTACTCGCGCAAGTACGGCCTGAAGATCCACATGCGGACTCACACCGGCTACAAGCCGCTCAAGTGCAAGGTCTGCCTGCGGCCTTTCGGCGACCCCAGCAACCTCAACAAGCACATTCGCCTGCATGCCGAAGGCAACACCCCCTATCGCTGCGAGTTCTGCGGGAAGGTCCTAGTCAGGCGCCGAGACCTGGAAAGGCACGTCAAGTCCCGGCATCCGGGCCAGAGCTTGCCCAAGGGCGGCGCCGAGGAGCTCCAGGACCCAAAGACGGACAACGAGAGTGACGTCGACGTCTGCTTCACGGACGATCAGAGCGATCAGGACACCGGCAGCAGCGGTGGGGGCGAGGGCTGCCGGGCCAAAGAGCAGCAATAAAAACGGACCGTGGCCGGGGCGGGTCGGACGCAATACGGGAGTGACCAAAGCTGCTAGTCTCCTCGGAATGAAACTCTCTCCGTCCGTCCGCTCGCTCGGAGGAGCTACTGAGTATAATACCCAATTCAATCGGCATACCGTATGCCAGGACTAGAAAAAGGGAAAGCTGTTTGCCCAGCTGCTTAAATTCAGGGGTACGCTAAGGTCTTAACCAGTGGTGAGATCCAGTTTTTTTTACTACTGGTTCTGTGGGCGGGGCGTGGTGTGGCTTGGTGGGCGTGGCAGGGGAAGGATATTGCAAAATCCCCATTCCCTCCTCACTCTCGGCCCAGCAGAACTACTCAAAATTTCCACTACCGATTCTCCAGAACCTGTCAGAACCTGCTGGATTTCACCCCTGGTCTTAACCCTTAAGAAATATCAGGTGGGCATCTGCTTTTCCCGGGACTTCCCTTGCCGGTGGCTTCAGTCAGCCTCAGCCAAAATGACAAAAAGTTTGCAGAGGCTGACCAAAACTTCTGAAGGACCAGGGGCTTTTGGCAGTTGCTGGTTCAGAGGTTTTGTTTGCAAGATGGAATCAATCACACACCACAGCCAAGCGTAATCCCGTTTGCTGTTCCACCCAATTTTCTAGGTTCCCTGCAGGATTGATCAGTAAGTGGGTTGGGATTGCAGAACGTGCTCTGCTAAAAAGAAAAATGTATTGGTGAGTTTGTGATTCAGTGTGTTGTGCCAATAGCCGTACTTTATCAACTGATGGTAGTGCCAAGAGATTCAGGTTGTCTTTGCAAACAAATTTCACTTAGGTTATAGCCTAAATCCTGGACTGATTTCTGAGTAAATGTGTTTCTCTCAGCTTTCTCTGGCGAAATATCCAACTCTTTCACATGTCACAATGGACTGGATAATTCTTAGGCCATCTTGCAATCATCTTTGTGGCAGTATAAAGCCTGACTTCATTAGTGTTTTACTGGCAGAAAAATGTTTGGATGTCATCGTAAATCACTAGTGAGGAAAAGAATGTGGTTTCCACACTAGCAAACTTTATCTAGCCAGCTGTTTTATTAGTTTGAAGAGGGTTTACATTGCTACAGGAAAGTCTACAGTCACTGGTCACTCTGCAGAGAGCTGTTTGGATGACCACACTCTCATACAATCAGGGATTGAGAGTTACTTATATAATATTTTAGGACCAGGCGTTTGGCTGAACTCTAAGCACATTTAATGAAATCTTAAAAGTATCACTTGGAGTAGTCCCATTCCAGCAGTAAAACACCCAAGTCTGCTATGACTCTTGTGGTATTGTTGAACACTCTACCAATTCCTCAACAATACTTTGTGGGCTGCTGGTTCCTTCCCTTGGTTGGATTGATCCTACCATGGCTTCACTTCCACTGAAATGAGCAAGCCGGGAAAGGAGTGTTGGTGTGAAAGTGGGTGAATGAACTCAGGGTGAAAATCTCTTCAGTCTAAGTACTATTTGGAAAGTGATATTAGGGTATGTCCAGAAGGAAGACCACACTCGAAATAATGCATCCAATTCTGGTCACCATAATATAAAAAAAGATGTTGAGACCCTAGAAAGAGTGCAGAGAAGAGCAAAAAAGATGATAAGGAGTCTGAAGGCTAAACCATATGATGAATAATTGAGGGAACTAAGTATATCTATCCTAACAAAGATAAGGCTTAGTGGAAACACGTAGTAGTCTTCCAGTATTTGAGAAGTACAGAGAAGAAGGGGTTGGCTTAGTCTCCAAAGCACCTGACAAAAGGGCAAGAAGTAACCTGTGGAAGATCATTAAGGAGAGAACTAAAGAGAAATTTCCTGATGGTTAAAACTATTGCATCTTGCCTCCAGAAGTTGTGTGTGCTTCACGGTGGTGAAATCCAAATTTTTTTACTACCGGTTCTGTGGGCCTGGCTTGGTGGGCATGGTGTGGCCTGGTGGCCGTGGCAGGGGAAGGATACTGCAAAATCTCCATTCCCTCCCCACTCTGGGGCCAGCCAGAAGGTGGTATTCGGTGGTTCTCTGAACTGCTCAAAATTTCCGCTACCAGTTCTCCAGAACCTGCTGGATTTCACCCTGGTGCTTCATCACTGGTGGTTTTCAAGAAGAGACTGGACAGTCATTTGTCCAGAATGGTGTGTAGGGTCTCCTGCTTGAGCAAGGGGTGGACTAGAAGACATCCAAGATTCTTTTCAACCCTATTATTCTATATTCTAAGAATCTTTT
Source organism: Ahaetulla prasina (assembly GCF_028640845.1). NCBI lineage: Eukaryota > Metazoa > Chordata > Lepidosauria > Squamata > Colubridae > Ahaetulla > Ahaetulla prasina. Next base: position 123,353,670 of record NC_080539.1, on the reverse strand, counting down.
TCTGAAGGAAGAAACAGCTCCAAACACCATTACTTGCAGAATATTAGTTCAATACACTGGGAATCTTGGAACAGCCAATCTGTTTCTTTCCATAACATTTTTAAAATGTGCCTTTTTGTGGGGTATTTGGAAGGTTGCCTGCAGATAAGGAGTTAGCTTTCCCCCCTCATTTGTTCTGGCCAGCACTAAGATATATATTTTGATGGAAAAACTGCACTTAAAAAAGTATAATCTTTATTCAATATCAAAAACATTGCTGGCTACAATAGCCCTTTTCTACCTAAAACACACACTTTACACAACAACTTCAATCTCATGTACAGGCCAGATATGTGCGGATTTACTTCTGGTTGAATATTTTTTATGACCCCACAAGGAGGGTAAAGGATAGGATGTCAGCAGCCTGACCTACTCTCCCATTATAATTTATTTATAACACAATACTATAACATTTGGGTAACATTTGTAAAATAAATACATGAAAGCATGACCCCCCCCCAGCACGCTCTATATCATTTTCAAGAAAATACTTTTTTTGAATTTTGTAGACAACATGTGGTGTATGCTTTATAATGAATGGTGTACAGTGGAAGGTATTTTGGTCTCAGTTACAGGTTGTCATTTTTAAGGCAATAAAGTTATTGACAAACTATTGTTTATCTTTTCTTAGATTTTTCAGTCTTTTTTTGTTGTAAAAAAAAACGAATTTGAAACTCTTCAGTACAATACAGCATCAACAGAAGTTTCATTAAAAGCATGCATTTGATTCATGTCAAGCGGCACTTTCATCTTAACCATTTCTTTCAAATGAAGGAACCCCAATTGCTGTCTTCACATAACACCCTGACCAAGTCAAATAATCTAGCAACTTCATTTGCAAAATTTTGGGAGGTTTTTTTGGTTAATCTTCCTTAGTTTATTTCTGGGTTATCTACTATGCCCACACACCAATTTTTATTAGTTTATGCTTGAATAGATTGAACTAACTAAAAAAATGGGGTAATTCATTAGGCAGACTTGTTTCAGGAAGCCAATAATAATGTTTCAGGAATTGGAATGGAAACATCATAGGTGGGTCAAGACTTCTACAAAATTGTACTGAAGGCACAACAATGATGTCAGGTGTGGGAAAGCCAAAATCACTGAATTGCAGCCGAAGGTTGAATCCTTAGCCACTTTGCTTGCAGCTCCCAATTCTGAGCAAGAGCCAAGGAATTCATAGGTTTTGATACCGATCCTGCATTATTTTTAGGCAGGTTCTTAACACAAACATGTAGCAGTTGTATTTTTCATTGCTACACAATGGACTGCAGTCTGCAAAAGTTCATTACATCAACAGTGGCAAAATTCACTTAGATATTTATATTCCAGACACAATGATTGAAACCTCGTTAAGAGTGTGGTAACAAAACCTGATTTCCTCTAGTCTCAGATCTAATTTCTTGACAGGTTAACAATAAGCAAGCAAATAAAGATATTGTAAACAGATTCTGGGAATTTCCCATTTTTCTTTTTAAATTATTTTAAATGGTAATATCATTATAATACTGGAGTTTCATACCTTGGACTCCTTTAGCTTCCCTCCTGAAGCAATAACTGATAACTCTCTCACCCTGGAATTAAAATCATTGGAAAATAAGAGATTTAAATCTTAAAACTAGGGAAGTCTTGTAAGGGGCAAAAGCATTTTAACAACTCATTTCTGTGGGGAGGATTTTTCTGGACAAAGTATTTGATTTTCGACTATATGTAGTTGCCAGACTGCAAAATATATGCATTTATAAACTGCGGACAGAGAAGGAGCTCAACCTGTGCGTTCTAGTTTTAAAAGGCATTTATTTTTAAATTTTATAGGATGCTGACCTTACTATCCAAAGTGACTCTGGGAGGCTCAAAGGAAAGTGAGTCAGAGCATGAGTTTGAAGTTTCTGGTAAAATGAAAAAGTACTCTTTTTTTCCAATCTGATTCGTGGCTGTTCAGAAGCACAAATACCAACTCTTTATGCAATTTCTGCTCTTTTGCCACAGATTTCAGTGGATATTTTGAATGTTTGGACATGGGTAGTCTTGAAGCATAATTAGCTTCTCTTGATTCAGAGCTGTAGCCCAGCCTTCAACAGCCCCTGATGCCCATTACATTCCTTAAGGCACACCTGCCATCATTCCCAGCTATTAAGTCCACTCTCATGCAGCTGGAGAGAGCCAGGTGTTCGCTGTTGGGACTTTCGAAGGAAATGCAGCCCAATCTAAACGTGGCAATCCGAAATGAAATCCTTCCGGTGTTCAGGGTTTCCCACCACTTGGTATTACTTCTCCTTTCCTTTGGTGGGTGAGGCGCAAATATCGAAAGTATGTCCATCTTCTTTAAGGGCCTGACCGGAAATCCCGAAGCGTTTGGAGATTCCAGAAGACCCCAAAACATTATTCTCGTGAGCCGGGGAAGGGGGAAAATCGCGACCAAGACAACCTGCAGCTGTTTTATGGGGAGCGAAACGCAAACTCTTATCGTCTGGAAGCTCAGCTCCGGGCTAGGCTCCCCCCCCCGATTCCCAAGCGACTAGGGCGAATCCACGGCCGTTCCAGCCCACGAGACGAGGAAGGGAGGAGCTGAAGGAGAAGCCACCGCAATTTTCCGTCTGAACCTTCCTGTTTCTCTCGATTGATGTACACTTTTATGTACACTGAGAGCCTATGCACCAAGACAAATTCCTTCTGTGTCCAATCACACTTGGCCAATAAAAAATTCTATTCTATTCTATTCTATTCTATTCTATTCTATTCTATTCTATTCTATTCTATTCTATTCTATTCTATTTCGTGGTTTCTCCTGACGCCCATCCACAAATTCTGCAACATTTCAATCCGCGGCTCGGTTGAACCAAGGAAGGTAGGATCCGAGCAGTTTTCAGAGAAGTCGTCGCCCCCCCCCCCCGCCCTTCAAACATGAAAAGCCAGAAAAAGTAAACTACCGTAGTTTCAGGACTAACAGTGATGGTCTTATCTAGTTTGGGTAAGGAAACATCTGCAAGAAAACAACCACATTTGGAATATTGCATTCAGTTTTGGTCGCCATGATGTAAAAAAGATGTTGAGACTCTAGAAAGAGTGCAGAGAAGAACAACAAAGATGATTAGGGGACTGGAGGCTAAAACATATGAAGAACGGTTGCAGGAACTGGGTATGTCTAGTTTAACAAAAAGAAGGACCAGGGGAGACATGATAGCAGTGTTCCAATATCTCAGGGGCTGCCACAGAGAAGTGGGAGTCGGGCTGTTCTCCAGAGCACCTGAGGGTAGAACAAGAAGCAATGGGTGGAAACTGATCAAGGAAAGAAGCAACTTAGAACTAAGGAGAAATTTCCTGACAGTTAGAACAATTAATAAGTGGAACAACTTGCCTTCAGAAGTTGTGAATGCTCCAACACTGGAAATTTTTAAGAAAATGTTGGATAACCATCTGACTGAGATGGTGTAGGGTTTCCTGCCTGGGCAGGGGGTTGGACTAGAAGGCCTCCAAGGTCCCTTCCAACTCTGATGTTATGTTAAGAGTGACTTATAAATGCAAACAAGATTCCAGATTTAATCTTCTTGATAAAATATTTGTGAACTAAAACCACAGAGCAGTTCCAAAGTGAAATTTTCTTATGTATTTTCCAGGTAGCAAAACATGCAATTGCAAGATGCTTAGAAGAGCACAGAAGAAAAGGACAAGTGTTTTGCTTTGTAAGCTCTGAGAACCCACAGTTCAATTCTCCTGAAATTAAGTAGACATGGTTTTCCAAAAATATCCTAGATGGAACGTGTGGGAGCCAGTTGGAACTCTTCAGTGGAAAAGTGCACTCAAACTGGCATGAGAAATTATAGCCAGTTAACCTAGCTAAATGAGATTCATATGCTATTTTTATGCAGGGCTAATGATAGTGGAGAATATGTGCACCTTAGAACTGAAATGTTCAGATTTTAGCATTTGTTGAATTTGGTGTTTTTTTTCCCCTGCAAGCATTTCATTATCAGACTTGGTAACCTTGTCAGTTCTTTAATGCAAGGGGAGGAGGGTTTGCTGATTTTTAAGCTGTGGTGATGATGTTATCAATTTTAGTAATGAAATGTTTACAAGAAAAAAAACCCAAGCCCAGTGAATATTGAGATCTCAACAGTCATGTATGTATGCAATGCAGGGGAAAATTCATATGTGCAGCAGATCTGAGCATACCGGATTAGAAACAGATTTTGTGAATTTCAATAAGAAAAAAAAGGTCCTAATTAATAATATCCAATTGTTAAATTCAGATTTATAGCCTAAATCCAGTTCATTCTGGATCTTAAAGATTACCATTTTCATAAGTGATGAGAAACTACAGCTTCCAGCTTTGTGAAGTTCCCTGATGAATTAAGTATTCCAGTAACCATTAGCAATGGTATTATTTTTAAATAATGTTTGCAAGCCCTTCTTTTAAATGCAGGATAAACATTGCCTTGGGGCAAGAGGATAATTGTGGTGTTCAGCTGGACAGAGCTGGGACACTTAGGGCAGAGAGAAAAAAAATGATTTTGTTTTTTTATAGCAAATGTATTACAAAATGCATTAATTTTTTTCCATTTGTACAATAAGTAAAAATAAGATAAGAAACACAAAACCACAGCATGCGAAAAGATGAGCGTTTTCTTCCTATTAATATTATCTATTTGTAGAATGCAATTTTATAATATGGAAGAACAAAGACAATTCAGTGACTTTATTAGGTAAGAGGAAAGTCAGTTTTCACATTCATGTAGAAAAAAACCAGCGCCTTCTAAAGTGTTATTTTAATATAAATTGGTTTCTGAAACCCTGCGGAAGCATTTGACATTCCAAACCTTTGGGTGTGAAGTCACACAGCACTTTAATGTTATTAATATTTACTTATACTGGAATGCAAAACTAATGAACATGACATTCCTAATAATTTATTAGGAAACATGCCCCTGTGAAAGAAATTTGAGGTGTTGTTAAGCAAAAGTGGTTAAAGCTGAAGTTGAAACTTGGAAACACAAGAGTTAAGCATAGGCAGAAGAAAAAAATCTGAAAAGTCTCTTAGAGACCTGGAATTGATGGCACAATCTCTGAATGTGAATCAAATCCAACAGCTGTTTTAGGGCAAGAAACAGCAATGGTCAAAGAGAGTTCTGAATTCTTGTACTTCCAGAAGAAAATAAAAATAGTATTATGGTTGATGTCAAACATGAGTCGGAACGATTTCTGTGCCATCACCTGGAGGTAAACAGGAATATGTCAAAATCAGGTTGAACTGCATTTGAGTTCACCGAACCATACCAAATAAATTTTAGCAGCAGCAAAATGCTTTCAGGTATGTTCAAAATCAACCCAGTGAAATATTCTTCCCTGCACCACCCTGGATTTTGTATTATGTATTTGTTCTTTGCAAAACTTGCAGAAATAAGGGTCTTGCCAATAAAGTGACATAAGAAAGAAATTGTAATAACTATGAAAATATGTAATTATTCATTTTCAAATGAGTATACTATGTGGGGGGGGGGAGATTTATATGGCCTACATTCTTGGTGGGGATTATTAATTCTATTCAATATGTTCTATACTTAATGCAATATGTCATCTAGATTATGTATGGGGGGGGGAACCTGATTGCATGCATTTGGTATTCTACTACTACTACTACACCCAACAGTTACTATGCAGAGTGCCACAGGGTTTGTTGCTATCTCCTCTGCTATTTAACATCAAGATGAGGCTACTGGGTGAGCTCATCCATTGCCATGGGGTGAGGTATCAACAGTATGTTGATGATATCCAATTATACATCTCTGCCCCGGTGAATTAAATGATATCTTGAACATATTATCTCAGTACCTGGAAGCTATGAGAGACTGGATGGGGAACAACAGGCAGGCACTGGCTATACTCAATGGCTTTGTGTTTTGGAGTCTATTGGTTCTAGGACTGTGCCACCATTGGTACTGAATGGGGTTGCGCTGCCCTAAACAGATCTGGTGTGCAACCTTGGGATTCTCCAGGACCCACAACTTCTGTTAGAAGAGCAGGGGTCAATCATGGCTAGAAGGGCCTTTTCATAGCTTCATGCTGTGTGCCAGTTACATCGCTTCCTGGATTAGGGGTGGGGGGATTTGTTCACAATCACTCATGCCTTGATGACCTCCAGGTTGGACTACTGTAATGTGCTCTACATGGGGCTGCCCTTGAAGAGTAATTGAAAGCTTAAACTGATGCAGAATTCAGTGGTGTGGGCAGTTATGTGTCTTCCCAGAATACATAACATGTTACACTCTGGTCTGCAAGCTGCATTAACTGCCAGCTTGCTTTACTGCCTATTAGAAGAAAGATAAAAGGGTGATATCGATATTTGAATTATATTGTGGTCTGGATCATAAAAAAACAAATGGAAGGACTCCAGTTATCAAGATGTAATGTATTAGCATTTTTCACTGCTAATATATAGACTTTTCCTAAAATACTTTCTGCACTTTTTATCTCATATACCTTTTTCAACATTTATGTTCTTGCTTGCTCAGCACACTTCATTGCAAAAGTCACATTAAAATGGAATAGATTTTTCTTTCCAGTCCTTTATTCATCCCAACTGTGCCCTAGCCACTGTTTTTTTCAATCTTCTTTATGTTTGTGCACATGTATACATGTGTGTGTGTGTGTGTGTGTGTGACATAACTAGTTGTTAAATTCTTGTTTTTGTCAATCATTTTTAAAGCTCAAATCCTTCCATTTTCTATTAAATGGAATACAGTTGATTTAAGGTATGCAGCATTCAACTCTAAAATAATCAATGATGATAGAATAGAATAGAATTTTTTATTGGCCAGAAGTGATTGGACACACAAGGAATTTGTCTTGGTGCATATGCTCTCAGTGTACATAAAGGAAAAGATATCTTCATCAAAAATCATAAGGTACAACACTTAATGATAGTCATAGGGTACAAGTAAGCAATCAGGAAACAATATCAATATAAATCGTAAGGATACAAGCAACAAGTTACAGCCATACAGTCATAAGTGGAAGGCGATGGGTGATGGAACAATGAGAAGATTAATAGTAGTTCAGATTTAGTAAATAGTTTGACAGTGTTGAGGGAATTATTTGTTTAGCATAGTGATGGCGTTCAGGAAAAAACTGTTCTTGTGTTTAGATTTGGATCCAACATGATAATTTTTTCTATACCTGTTGGATGTTCTTTAAAGAAGCGATTCTTTTTCCTGGGCTTGCATGATTGCTTTATAGGCACAGGACAATATTTAAATAATGTAAATCAGCTGAATTGAAATAGCATGAATTCTTCGACATTACTACCATACTGACAACAGCACCACCATAAATTGTCTTACACAATGTAAGCCGCCCTGAGTCTTCGGAGAAGGGCGGGATATAAATGTAAATAAATAAATAAAAAAAATGGTTTAAAAACAGGTGGTGAAGAAATAAAAAAAATTGAGAAACCTCTTTCATAGGAGAAGAGAACTGAGAAATTGCTAGAAAGATTTTGGCATAATGTTATACCATATAACCATGTGTATATGTACCATTTGATCTATATTCGTTGCTCCCATGTAACACCACTCCTGCACAGTTTGCACTGGCTTCCTGTGGTCTTTCGGGTGTGCTTTAAGATTTTGGTTACCACCTTTAAAGCGCTACATTGCTTATGGCCCGGGTACTTACGGGACCGCCTGCTGTTACCGTATGCCTCCCACCAACCTGTACACTCACACAGAGAGGGCCTTCTCAGGGTGCCGTCCGCCAAACAATGTCGGCTGGCGGCCCCCAGGGGTAGGGCCTTCTCTGTTGGAGCTCCTACGCTTTGGAACGAACTTCCCCCTGGTTTACGTCAAGTGCCTGATCTTCGGACTTTTCGCCGTGAGCTGAAAACGCACCTATTTATTCAAGCGGGACTGGCTTAGAAGTTTTACTAAATTTTAACTGGGGTTATTTATATTTTAGGGTTTTAAACTGTTTTAAATTTTGGCCATCTTGTAATATGTTTTGTTTTAGTCTTGTTTTAAAGTGTATATTGTGGATTTTTATTTGGCTGTACACCGCCCTGAGTCCTTCGGGAGAAGGGCGGTATAAAAATCGAATAAAATAAATGAAATAAATAAATAATCTATACCAGTGATAGCTAACCTTTTCCAAACCGAGTGCCCAAAGCGGGGGCGTGCGCCCAAACCCCCAAAAGGCAATGTGCGCGTGGCCTTGCACATGTGCATGTGGCTCTCCGTGCATGCATGCGTCCCCCCTGTACACCCCCCACCCCCTACTCATGCATGTGCCCCCCCCACATGCCCCATGCCTCCCGCGCATATGTAGCAGAGATCTGAAGACCAGCTGGCTGGTGGGAAGTGCTCACACATGAACTGGGGCAACAGCTCATGTGCCCACAGAGCACATGGAGAGGTGGCATGCGCGCCATAGATTCACCATCACGGATATATACCTTAATGATCTAAAGAAACACAGTGAAATCACTGGAGATGAATAAGGAAATCACAAACTGAACTTATTTTCTTGGATTCTGCAGTCTCCCTTTCTCTAGGGAGTTTCTCAATAATCCAGGTCATGGTTGTCCCAAAGGTGCTTTTCAAAAAGGCAACTGGACTGTCTTGGGTTTTTCCCCTCCCCCTGAAAATGTTTTGCTTCTCATCCAAGAAGCTTCTTCAGTTCTGATGAAGTTTTTTGGATGAGAAGCAAAATGTTTTCAAGGGGGAAAAAACCCCAAAATATCCAGTTGCCTTTTGGAAAAGAACCTTTGGCACAATCTCCCCTTGGATTATAATGACTGAAAACTGGAGATAGGACTTTGTACAACCGTAGTCTTAACATATCTTAAAAGACTGAAAGGACTCCGTCGCCTTCAGCATGACCTGAGTATAACTCATAGAATGACCTGAGTATAACTCATAAAATCATCTGCTATAATGTCCTTCCTGTCGAAGACTATTTCAGCTTCAATCGCAACAATACATGAGCACACAATAGATTTAAACTTAATGTGAACCGCTCCAATCTTGATTGTAGAAAATATGACTTCAGTAACAGAGTTGTTAATGCCTGGAATGCACTACCTGACTCTGTGGTCTCTTCCCAAAATCCCCAAAGCTTTAACCAAAGACTATCTACTATTGACCTCACCCCATTCCTAAGAGGTCTGTAAGGGGCGTGCATAAGAGCACAAGTGTGCCTACCGTTCCTGTCCTAATGTTCCCTTTGATTGTATCCAATTCGTATGGTTATTTCATGCTTATACTTAAATATACTGTTGTGTTTGAGAAATAAAATAAAGATAAAATAAATAAATAAGAGAGACCTCAGAACCCTCCCACCCCAAACCCAGGAAAACAAATCTCGTATCTATTCATTTGTGTCATTATCCCTCCTCTTTCCCAAATGTTAAAATGGCCTTCAGCCATTATGAGATTGTTCTGTATACCTGAGCTTGGATACTTTGACATCAGCTAGGAGAGACCTGCTGAATTCAGCATCTGTCTCTTAGCACATACTTTCTGAAGTGTTTCATGATGGAATGAACACAGGAGGAGTTTGTCACAACAAGGTCGTAGCTTTGTTGAGTAACTGCAAGGTTAAGTAAAAAATTGAAAATAAGAATTTAACATGCTGGAATCAACCTCTTAGCTGGATATGGGGCATTTATCAATGCTTATTATATCAAGGCATCTGAACAACTGATTATTGTAAATTTATGTCTTAAACGCTGCTCGCATTTTCTTATTGAAAGACTACAGAAATACTCTGTCCTCATCCTCCTCAAGGCCTTGAATCAATTGGTTCTTGGCTTCTTTTCTCTTCTAAGCCTTTTGCTGCCTTCTTTGTCTTTTTTGAAAAAAAACATGGCAATTGAATGCCGTCTCTATTTAATTCTCTTCTAAATAACTAATATTATCTGATGTGAACTCCTTGGTTGTTAAAAGGAGATTCACTTGCATGATATAAAAATAGAATTGCTTTTGTGCTTTTGAATAGGATGGGGATACTTCTTATTTAACACTCACAAGAGAGAAATATACCCCTTGATCTTTGCCTTGTTATGTACCATCATAAAACTCATTAATTTTAGAACATCTATATTTTCCCTCCAAGAGGCTCAAGAAAGCATGGGTAGTTCTTTCTAGCCATATATTATAGTTAATACCAGATAAATTAGTGTGAAACAGAATAGAATAGAATAGAATAGAATAGAATAGAATAGAATAGAATAGAATAGAATAGAATAGAATTTTTTATTGGCCAAGTGTGATTGGACACACAAGGAATTTGTCTTGGTGCATATGCTCTCAGTGTACATAAAAGAAAAGATACGTTCATCAAGGTACAACATTTACAACACAATTGATGGTCAATATATCAATATAAATCATAAGGATTGCCAGCAACAAGTTATAGTCATACAGTCATAAACAGAAAGAGATTGGTGATGGGAACTATGAGAGGATTAATAGTAGTGCAGATTCAGTAAATAGTTTGACAGTGTTGAGGGAATTATTTGTTTAGCAGAGTGATGGCCTTCGGGAAAAAACTGTTCTTGTGTCTAGTTGTTCTGGTGTGCAGTGCTCTATAGCGTCGTTTTGAGGGTAGGAGTTGAAACAGTTTATGTCCAGGATGCGAGGGGTCTGTAAATAAAACAGACTGCTTGGCCCAAGATTACCTGGATAATGGAGCTTTATTCCTGGAATGGAGATTTGAATCTGGATCTCTTCAATTAAAGCCAGCACCAACATACTTCATGGGTTCATATCAGGAGTAAAACCTTCCTTACCGGCTTGGACGTCCACATGCTGTGCCTGCTGTTACTTCGCTCGCTCGCCCGTGCGCACATATCACATCCACGTGCAGACCTTCTGTGCATGTGCAGAAGGTAAAAAACACATTACTTCCTGGTTAAAACAGGAAGTAATGACACCTGGGCGGCGGGTGTCACCGGTGGTTCAGCGATCGCTACCAGATCACCGAACCACAGACCATGATCGCGACCAGATCGTGAGATCCGGTCACAGCCAGTAGCATTTCACCCCTGGTTCATATCTAACATTTTTTCTGCCTGCCTGCCTGCTTGGCTATTTATTTCTTTAAGAGAGAGGATAAGAGAGATTGTGAGAGAGCTATTTTTAGATTGTTTTAACATTCATATGAAATGTGATAGGGATTTCCAGCTCTTTTGGGACAGCAGGCACTTCATGGAGTGACTGAGGATGCATTGAGGAAAAGCAACTCATAAATGCTTTGAAACTGTTGAGAAACAGTGAGGCTTCATGTGTAGACAGAATAGCTGAAGAAATGCTAAAATATGTATGTGATCTACACATGGAATAGCTGTGCAACTTTTTATTGCGTGCAAAGACTGCATTTATACTTGGCAATTATAAAGTTATTACTGTTCCTTTCTATAAAGGAAGGGGGACAATAGTAAATACAAAACCTTCAGTGGTAGTAGTTTGTTCAGAGTGAGGAAATGGTTGGCAGAATTTTGCTTGCAGGGTAGAATATTGACAAAATAGCAATAACAATAGCTGTTAGAATTATATACCACTTCGTAGTGCTTTCCAGCCCTCTCTAAGCGGTTTACAGAGTTAGCATATTGTCCCCAACAATCTGGGTCCTCATTTTACCCACCTCGGAAGGATGGAAAGCTGAGTCAACCTTGAGCCTGGTGATATTCGATCTGCCAAACTGCTGGCAGCCGGTGAGCAGCAGAAGTAACCTGCAGTACTGCACTTTAACCACTGCGTCACCGTGGCTCATCAAAACGTGGGAAGTATAGTATTGTGTGGACATATTAAATTATTATTCTTTAGAATTTTATTTAAAACTGTATGAGTGCGAAAAAAAAGTTTGTTGAATTAGCGGAAGTATATAATAAAGTGAAAAGGTTTAATTATGAATTGATTTGTACAAAGATAGAGTTTGGATACTGAAAAAGTAAGAACAGTATATGGCAGGGTGTCAAACTCACGTCGTCACGGTGGCAGCACGTGACGTATCGGGACTTTTCTTCCCCTTCGCTAAACCGGGCATGGGCGTGGCCAGTGCATGCTGCAGCCAGTCTGTGGCTGGGAGTTTGGCAGCCCTGGTATATGTTAAAAATAAACACAACACTTAGTGAAGGATTAAACATGCATGCAGACACCCACTTTTACTTATGCCTCATCCAGATCCAGCCACAGTTTTGTTCCATATAAAACTTGTGAAGTCTCAAACTTCCTCTTTCCACTATGTATTCAAGATGGACAGTGATTAATATTTATATGTATTTTTATGTTCAGATATAGGTATATACATATGTATGTATATAGCATATCTATATGTGTGTTATGTATGTGTACACGTTTGAGAGCAGGGAACAGAATTTCATTTTTAATGTGTGCCAGAGTCCCACAGAAAAAAAAATGGCAATAAAAAATATCTTATTTTATTTCTTACTACAGGCAATCATATCCACTTCCTCAGGGTCCACAAACTAAAAAGAATTCCAGATGATCTCACAAGACGCAATCAATAAGCTCCAAATCACATTGAAGGACAACCAGGCGCAAGGAGGAACTGCCTACCAAATCTTTGGGAAAATCTTTGAAGTGCTCTCTGAAAATCAGATCTATGAGGTGTTTGGGATGACTCACTTTAATGTGGTCTCCACCCCTACAGAAATCTAAAGCTCAGATCTGAGGAATTTGACCAGGAAATGGTAATGGCAAATATCTGTGCCCTCATCCTCTAGTCATATCTTATCTGGTCTAGAGTGACCATCAAATTCATCACGTACCTGTTCAGGTTTGCCAGGGCCATAACAGCCTGTGATAAATGTATAAGTCATGAACTCATGAACCACACTGGCGTCCTTCACACTGGCCTCCTCAGGACATGAAAGTTGAAGTCACCCAACACCAACTCAGAGATGGCACCCATCGCATAAGTTTTTGGAGGCTTACTGCTAGGCAGCTATGGAGAACCCCTAACTTATTTCTATAGCCCACCTGCCATCAATCACCAAAGCTCCCAATCACTGTCCCATGCAATTTCACAGCCAACTTCCTCCTTGGTATTGGTGTTGCAGCTGCTAAAAGATTTGGACTCCAGATGACATATTTTAACTGGGTTACATCCTTGGCACTGTTAAATCAGTTCTCTATACTACATGCCAAGTCTGTGTGCTCCTATGTTACTATGTCATGGAGAGATATGGTGTCGGAGCCCAAGTTTGAGGTGAACAACGAGACAGAGCTAGGGCCAATGGAGAAATGACCAGAGGAGCAGGACAAGGCAGTCCAGAGTCCCTCGGGTCTGGGAAGGCTCACCAGTGAGGGAGAGGGGCCTAGGAGGACCAGGTGAGGGGGGAGGACAGGGCAGGTTGTAAAGCAGAGGAGTGATGGAGCTCCAGCAACAAGCAATTACCTCTTCCCCCAACCCCCCCCCCCAGCACCAAGAATGTAGAGGAGGTGGGATCAGTGCAGGGCAACCTGATGGGGGGAGGGTGCCTCACCCCTCTTCACAAGGTTCACCTGGGGAATGAGATTTAAAGAAACACTGTTGGGATGGGCATTTGTTGGGGACAAGTGTTGAATCCGTGAAGCCTCACATGGAGTTGCCAACATCTGGATTTTGCTGTGCTTTGTATTGTGTGCCTTGCCCAGTTTGCCTGCCTTCTTGCCTTGGTTGCTGCCTTGCTAACTCTGCTTGCTGGACTACTTGCAGCCAGAGGCTATTGGAGATGCATGTGAGAGCTTTGCTCCAGGACTTGCAGTAAATATGGGGATGTTTGGGGGAAAGTTGGAGCAATAAAGGGGAGTTAGAAATGTTCTCTGGCTGTGTTGCTTCTGTGCCTTCCCCCGTGTCATCACATATGGTCTTATTTTTTGTACACACTTGATGAAACTAAGGTGCCCAACAGTTCAGTTACTGGGTTCGGATTGGGGCATCTGAACTTAGATGCCCTCAATATGCACATCCTGCTTCCTTTGCAATAGCCATCCAGGAACATACCTATCTCTGTTTATCATGGTCTCCATTTGAACTTTCAGAATAATTTTCAGGAACTCCTCCAGAGTAGCCCTCATGCCTCTTTTGTCTTACATGCTTCTGCCATTCAGCCACCTCACTAATATCGGCAACCCTGTGCAGGGCACTTCTGCAGATTTAGTTTGGCATCTACACACAATAAACTTCATTGACCACAGGCACAAAATCCTCTTATGATGCTCAATATCTACCTCCTCTTCACCCCATCACACAATCGGTCTCTTTCAAACCTTCTCAGAAACCTTCATTTGCTCTCCATGCCATAGCCTAAGGTCCTTGAGTACTCCACTGTTCTCTTCTGAGGTGTGCAATCTAAAAAGTATTTTACAGTTGATGCTTGATTGTTTGTTATGTTTAGATCAATTATATCAGCTCTACTGCAGCTTCCACACCACTTTCCATATTGCTCCAGGAAGAGAACACTACAATAGCAGCTGCTCCCTTTTCTTCCATGTTACTGGCCTTTGTCACATTTACATATTAAATATGGCTTTCCAAAATTAGTGCACTTGCTGCTGTGGAATTATAGAATTATAGTTGAGCTGTTTCAACAAGTCTAGAAATTATGGAATGAAATACCACTGCGAGGATTGATATAAGTATGTAATCTGTGTAGCTATGGAATTTAATATTTTATTCATTAAGTGCAAAATGCAGCAGCCAAGATCTAACTAGTATTGGATTCTGGAAGCATTTTATCCTTGTGTTGAGAGACCAGCACTAGTTGCCCCTGTTTTTCATAGATAATTTATATCTTGTCTATCTTGAGCTTTAAATCCAAGACTAACTATAATTTATTGACTGTAGTACTGTAAGTGTTAATAAAGAACCAAGGTTTCATTTGCTTTTTTATGGCAATGTCACATACATTTCAGAGAAGACTGCGCTGGGATTAATAATAATAAACAATACAGGTGTTATAGCTAAAATGAGATGGGAATTTATTTAGAGGACACTTTCCCCAACCTTTTAAACATAACAGAGAGCAGATTCAGTTCCATATTTCACATAACCTTTTCAGAAGAAACAATTTCTGCTTCTCAACAATGCAGCTGACCCTTTCCTTGCTGAAAAACACTGCTTATCAATAACAAAACAAATTCATTGAGGAAATTGGAGGGAAGTCACAGGTTGCTCTGATAAATCACTCCTGTCAGGCCTCCTAGTCCTCCTCCAACTCGTGTGCTACTTAACTTTGGCCCCTCAAGCCTTTCCCTAGCTTCCGTTGACTCACATATGGCCTGTGCTGGTCCACCCAAGGCCTCCCTCATCCCCCATCCCCAGGTCCCCAATACTCCTTACCAGTGGCCCCTGCTGTTTCCCTCTTAATAACCACTTGTTTTAGGGTTACAATGGCAACAAGGGCTGCTGGGGTTGCTGTTGCTCAGTGATATGGTCATGAGAAGCAGTGGTGGGATTAAAATGTTTTTACTACCGGTTCTGTGGGTGTGGCTTGGTGGGCATGGTATGGCTTGGTGGGTGTGGCTTGGTGGGTGTGACAGGGGAAGGATACTGTAAAATCTCCATTCGCACCCACTTTAGGGGAAGGTTACTGCAAAATCCCCATTTCTTCCTGATCAGCTGGGACTTGGGAGGCAGAGAATAGATGTGGGCGGGGCTAGTCAGAGGTGGTATTTACAAGTTCTCCGAACTACTCAAAACTCCCACTACCAGTTCTCCAGAACTGGTCAGAACCTGCTGAATACCACCTCTGATGAGAAGAACTCATTACCTGACTCCATAGTCTCTACTCAAAATCCCAAAATCTTCAACCAAAAACTGTCTACTATTGACCTCACCCCATTCCTGAGAGGACTATAAGGGGCGTGCATAAGAGCACAATAGTGCCTACCGTTCCTGTCCTATTGTTCCCTTCATTATATCAAATTAATATAGTTGATGCATATTTTTACTTATATATTTTCTTTAAGTCATGTTGTTTTATCTATGACAATTGTTTGTGTATACTGTTGTGACAAAAGAAATAAAAAAAAGTGCTTTATGACTTGCATTGCTTGCTAATCCCCATCTCAATTGCCATTGTAACCTGAAGATTACTATAAAGCAAATCTAAAAAGGAAATTGGATAATGGGGTGATACTTGCTTAATCTGATTATTGTCCTTCTCTTGTTAACAAGAGACAGTGCATTGCCTTAATAAAATGGCTCTTATATCAGGACATTTATCCAGTTTTCCTTATATGGTCCTAATATCCTGACAGCAAATGTGAACTCTCAAATTTCCCACTCCACAGTTTAAAAATCTTATAAAAGGTCTTTCTTTTCTGTTTCTCTCCTTTATGTAGCGGGAACCCAACTGTTGTTGGTTGGTTATTTCTCCCTAGTGTTTTACTCGGTCCTTCTGAATTTTCCATAACAATGGAAAACCTTTAAGAAAGAATCAAGAACAAAATACATACATCCTACAAAAAGCCTGTGGTGGAAGGCTGAACATGTGTTGATTTGTAGAGGGAGCCTGTGAATAAGAGGGGGAATTGGTGAATAGTAACTAGACATGTCATAATTAGGTGGGTAAGAAGGAAAATGAAGAAGTTTCCTTGGAATTTTCTAGAAACGGCAAGCTAATAAGCCCACTGTTGTACTGTGTAAATAAGGAAAGCCTCCAGCCACACTGGGGGGCAACTTGGCATGAGTTCATCTGATTATATTATCATTATTTATAGAGTTTTCAGGCTGTTTCAATCAACAAATCCAATCATATCTTTACTATCAACCTTCATGCTGCTTTGGGCTAGCTCTCCCAAAGTGTAGCACCGTGAACAGAAGAAAAAATGACTGACTGATTGAAGAGGGAATCAAAATGTAGAATTCTTTAAGTTGATAAAATGTGGGGGGGGGGAAACCTTCTCAGTCCTTTCCACTTTATTTACAATCTGTGCTGTATTCTCCTCTCTGTAAATCTTGCAGAACTGACTTTATCATTCCACCTTGCTTAGAAGCAAACGTAATTAAATAAAAGTGTGCATGAGTCAATTTTTGCTTTTTTTGCTTTTTAAAAAAACTGTTATGATGAACTCATATTATTTTGGGCCAATAATCTAACTGAACGCTAATATTGTTCCTCATGCCTTTGGGCTCTCCCACTATCTTATCTTTCCTTTTGAACACTATTTATTCAGCACTTGCTTTTGGAAGGTACTTCCCATAGAGAAACCTGTTTGGGTCTGCAACTGGTTAAATTAACACCTGAGTCCTATAGCTGACAGCAGGTCCTTGTAGGCTACAACTCACACCAGCTGTAAAGGGCAGGTAAACCTGTTTGCTTGGGGAAACAAAGGCATGCAAATAAGGAACACTTCACAGTCTGGCAAAGATGAACTATCATTCACTTGTAAATGAATGTTCATGTTTGATGTTGGGATAAATTCCAGCTTTCATTAAAGATTTAATTACAATTAATACAATTACCGCCTTTGCTTTTAATAATTTCCTGCTTTCATAACATCAGACATTTTGGTTCATTTTTTGAATGAAGTATGAGTGGTGGAGGCAGGATGGAGATATATTCTCATCCGATGTGCTTTGGTGCTGATCACTATTACACCAACCCCCTCTTGATTCTCAACCATATGTGACTAATAAAAATAAAATAAACTTTCAGTATGTTGAGGGGAGGAGTAGGAAGGAGTTATTAAAAAACGTCTCCCAAATCATAATTAATTTGCAACCCCCCCCCACCGTTTATAGCTAGGGATAATAAATTATTGTGAAATGTTATTGGATCCCCTTCTAAGACATTATTCAGACCTGCAGAAGCTACCCTTGTTAGTTATTTTTGCAATTTTCTAAGCTATGTTTGTCACAAAGATAACAAACAGAACACCATAAACCTTAACTCATTCTTAACACAGGCGATGCCTGATATCTTCCTCTTGGATAGGGCTGGAACAGTAGTTTTGCAACATCAAAAAATGTATGAACGGTAGAAAGAGAAGAAATGATACTTTGGAGAGTATGAACACCCACACAACCCCCACCTGGGATGTTTATTCACCTGATCTTTTGAAAAAGTGATGATAATTGCAGGATCCATATTTAGCTGTGTGATTTACCTTTGCAAGAGTTATTCTTTAAACCTACAAGAAAAGGGACCTGCTTTTTCAAGCAGTCCACTTTGTCCCATTTCCTACGTTTATGGTTTAGTGGGCCAGCACTGAATACAGAGCGTGGGAACCCGCCGTCTGGATATGCCCTAGAGCAGCAATAAAGGAACTATCCTCCATCTGCTTGTCTGCACTTCCCTCTTAATGTTGCTTCTTCACCACTGACTGATTTCTTCTATTAGAAAGCCTAATTGTATTTTCTTTCTCAATTGTTTTAAATGTTAGCATAGTGCTATTCAAATATTCTTGCTTCTTATATCCAGGCTCTTTTGCTTTTCCTAGACCCCACTTAAATGCAGGACTGACACAGGTATTGTTGTACAATACCATTACGCCCATATTTAATGTAAAATCCAGACTGATCGAATGGATTGAACCCCAAATGTATAGATTCTATATTCCCCGCTTACTCTTCCTTTTTCTTTTAACTACCAAGCATTTGTGCATAAAACTGTAATAAAAAAGCAATTACATTTGGCTAATGTAGACTGGAAAGCCAAAATAAAATCCTGAAAGAAAATGGCAAGTCACTTTTGCATTGTAGCCAAGAAAACAACCTAGATTCATCTAATTATCAATTGTACATGTCATTTGTATCAATGCCATTTTTCCTGGTACATGTCAGCCAATGTATCTGTTTATCCTCTTTTTTTGAACAATTACAAATCCTGCCAGGAAAAGTATTTCTAGAAAACTAAGAAAGAAGAAAAGACAGTATAAGACGCGTGACCAAGGGATTTATGTTCTTACCCATAGACTGTAGCTCCTTTTTGATGTAACAGAAAGGAAAATCTTTTATGAAGAATAATGGAGAGAGTTAGAAACTGAGAACTTGAAATAAGTCACACTGAAACACTACATGATTCTGTGATTACATCTTTTTAAAATAAAAGCAGATTTGCCCCCACTTATTGTAGTATTTTCTTTATTAACAACTCACTATCACATTATTCTAAAAACAGAGTATTTTTAATATATTGATCCTCTTCTGGGAAAAAGTAACTGAGGTTCCTTGAAATTGTTCTTACTAAATCAGGTACTATAGTGATATTCTCCACTCTACTTTTGCTTGTATTCAAGATCAGAATAACAGAGTTGGAAGTGGCCTTAAAGGCCTTCTAGTCCAACAGCCCACCCACCCAACCTATACCATTTCAGACAAATGGTTGTCCAATCTCTTCTTATTATAATTTCAGAAAAGAGACTTGGAGAGTATGGGGAAGCAGATACAAGTAATATGGGGCTAAAGATAGAATCAATCTTATCTTCCCATTGAAAAAAAGTTGTACTAATTAAGAAAAAAAACCCATTCTTTTTCTGCAAGCGAAAAGGCTGTGAGGAAACTTTCAATATTTGCATATTCATAATAATATTGGAAACAGGAAGCTTGTTTATTTTTTTTTAACAACGCAGCTGAAAAATAACATACAGTATGTAATGATGGCAGAAATCACATTTTAAATAAATGAAGAGATTTCTTTTTTTTAAAAAAATTGTAACTCTCCAATTTATAAGTAATTATAGCCATGAAAGAACCTTCCTGGTATGCTTAATGACCATCTTTTGTCCTAGCATGAAAAGTCGAGGTGCTTTCATTCAAGTCTTTGTTCTCATCAGCTTATTCCTGGCTGGTTGGAAAAGATAGAGGCAGCTGTTTTTATGACATGCCACATAGCCCTTCTTCAAGCCACCCAACATATTCTCCTGAAAACCAGCTGAGTGTGTTCCAAGTCTCTTGAACCAATCCAGACACACACACACACACACACACACACACACATATATATATATATATATATATATATATATATATATATATATATATATATATATATATATGGGTCAAATCAATACAAAACTGCCTGTATAAAATGGGAAAGATACTCCTGAAAAATTATTATTTTTTAAATCCCCAAACTTGGCAAAGAACACCTACCACTGTCTTACTACTTGGGATGCTAATACTCTAAATAATGACGATGATGAGCAAATATACCTTTTTAATTTCATCAGTAATTTTAGATTTATTGGTCACAATTGGAGTAAAAAACATGCTTCTTTATAAAAAGAAGCCAACAAATAAGCAATACAATAATCTACATTGGATATTCTCTAGACACTATCTGAATGTTTAGCCCTGTCTATCAAGAATAAGCATTCAACCTCAAAGGGACATTTATTTATGCACACACACAAAAAAAGGATTAAATATTTCAATTTTTTTCCAGTCCTCGAAGGGTCAAACCTAATTTGTTATTTAGTTGGGGAACTACAAAGAAATCCCGAACTCTGTAAGCTGAATTGGGAAATCAGAAAAAGATCCTGGAAGAGATCAGTAGCAAACAAGAAAGATGTGAATGTGATCATAAAGTCATCTAGAGTCAAATTCTTTAAGTGTGAATACATTCCATTCTTAAGAACTCTTTTGTTCATCTCCAAATGAAAGGAATTTCTAATAAAGAGTATTAATTTGTTGATGTTTAAAAATTTGTTGATGCCAAAAAGAGAGAAAGGCCAAAATAAAAGAAAATGCTGGATAGGTGGCCCATATCTAGCACTGTCCCTCTGAAGTATATATAATCCTGTTTACAAGCTCAAATTTTATCTCTGGAGCGCTTTAATATTTTAATCCAATTTCAACATGAAAAAGCAGGAATATTCTTTAATAACCAAAAGAATCTGTTGTGATCGTGTTTAGACTTGCTAGCAGTTTAGTTTTATTTATAAATACAAACTTTGATGGAGTGGCTCTGTTTGCATAATGTGTTTAGTGGATCAAATGAAAGATATTAAGGCACTCTGTGTATAACACAATAAATTCCAACTTACCCATCAGGAGATAGTTTAGCCTGGAACAGATCTAAAGCTGATTTCGCCAAGTCAACTGTTCAAGCAGAGAACACTTAAGTGTCCTTTCCTGTTTCTACAAAAACAAGGGCAACATTCTAGAAAAGTCACAGAAAAAGAGGGCTTGAAGGCTCCCTTTCATTTTTCGTCCCCTATGGCCAAACCAGGGAAGGGATGGAGAAGAGCAAGTCCCCTTGCCAGTTCTATCCATGGTGATGCCAGCCAGGGGTGGGTTTCACTTACCTTTACCACTGATTCGCCCCATGTGCACATGCTGCCTTTACGCATGCGTGCGCTGTCCACTCATGCACGTGGCCTTCCATGCGTGCACTTTGCTCGCTCATGTGCCCTCTGCACATGCGCCCGGCCTCAAAAACATGCCTAAATAGCACGACTTGGAGCCAGGGCGGATGGGTGGGCCCACAGATCTCCATTACTGGTTCATCCGAACAGGTGCGAACTACCTCTGCTGCCAACCTAAATTGTACTATCTTTTCAAATATGTTTCAAATTCTGTTCATAAAGAAAAGGCACAACAGCTTTCTGCCTTTTAGGACTTAGAAAAAAGCTACTTTATCATTGATGGGTCTTGGCAACCATGTGCTGCTTCTACAAGGATGTGGGGTAACAACAAGAGGGAGCAACAAGAGAAGCCCAGATTGTTTCTGGAAAAAAACTTGTGGGAAGTTCAGGAATGTTCATGCTAAGGAAGCACATGGTTTGTAACAAATTGATAGCAGCGGCCATCCCCTGGAACCCGTTTCCTTTAATGCATTCCAGTTAATTTCAAATCTATATTGTCATAAACCAGTTTGCTCATTTCCTTTGACTATGAGAGATTTGGTTTAGCTGCTATCTGAGCAGCTCTGTGGAGTGCACTATATTCCTTATCACCAAAAAGGAAAGTTGATTTGTCTCACTTGTTAGCCATTAATTATAACTGATTGTCATAAGTAGGCCACATCAAGCCCACTAACTTTCCAAAATGGCTATTAAAATATTCTGTATCTGGAAAAGGCTCAAGGTCCTTCTCTGTGGGGGCTCCCACACTCTGGAACGAGCTTCCCCCGGGTTTACGCCAAATACCTGACCTTCGGATCTTCCGCCGCGAACTGAAGACACATCTTTTCATTCGCGCGGGGCTGGCTTAAATTTTATCGATTTTAAATTTTTTAATATTAATTTTAATGGGGTTTTAGTTTTATATATTTTAAAGTTTTTTAGGCCAATTATAAAATAAGTTTTTTAATTTGTATTTTAAATTGTATATTGTATTGTCTGTTTTTACTTTTGGCTGTACACCGCCCTGAGTCCTTCGGGAGAAGGGCGGTATAAAAATCGAATAAATAATAATAATAATAATAAAATAATTTGATGTCTTCCAGTGATTTCACAGAAAACATTCACTCTTAATGGAATACAAGAAATGGAAAAAGAGAACATGTAGCATTTTAAGATAAAGCATACAGGTAAATGACTGACTACCTGGTTTGCAATCAGTGGTTTTCTATTTAAGGTCCTGGCTTTGTTCCAAGGACTTCTTTTCAAGGATGAAGCAGAGACTGATGAAGTTTTGAAGAACTTGGGCCACATGTTTTCAACAACACATTTAATTAACAAGCCTGAAGACAGTGAGGCCCTTGAAATCATATTAAAACAATAGCTGCATATTAAGCCAGCTTGTGAATGCTGTTGTGAAGTGAACAGCTTGAAAATAACCATTAAATTGCCATGCAATTAAAAGTAAGTTTTAATTTTCATTCAAGGTTTTCTTTTACTTGCTGTGAATTGTAATCTTTGAAAGGATCTCCCGGTCTCATCAAAGAAAATAAATCATTTGTAAATGACAAAACACATAGAATGCATCTTCAACAAAACTGCAGAAAAGTTTTGACCTACCTTCTGAAGTACTGTGCTTAACCATTACTTTCTTTATGTAAAGGGAGGAGTACCCTCCACAACTATAATTATTTTGGCTGATGTGATTAGGATTGTGTCATGTTCAATTTTTTAAAAACAAGCAGATGAAATCTGCAAAACAATGTGCATGATGAGAGAGCTCAACATCAAGAAAACCCTGATGCAAACTTCTGGAGAGCTTAATGTGGAAAGTTGGCAGTACTTTCTGTTTGATGGGCTGAAAGAAATGGAAAAGGTTGGTCTCATAACTGCACAGGCTTAGCATCAGCTTCCAATTTTGGGAGCTGTGTCCAAGGACATACGCAGCGGCCTAGGAATAAACTATCCATAGACCCAGGACATCTGAGTTCACAGAACCCCACTCTAGTTCTTAATAGCTTGAAATCACAGCACTGAAATAGGGAGACAAAAGTCCAACTTAGGTGGGGGGTTTCTTTTTGTTTAGGGCAGTTTTTGGAGCAGGAATGGGAGCAATTTATTTTTGGAAGGCTCCAAAGGTGCTTTTTCAAGAGGCAACTGGTATCAGGGTTCCAAGTAACACCCCCAATGAAAGAAGATTCCGAGGCTCAGTTCTTCAATGTTCCATTTTATTAGAGATGTCATATTGGCACAACTGGGAAAACCCAAATCTGAATGTTTCCAGGTTTTCCCCACCCAAAGGAAAGTCCAAGTCCCTGCCCAGCACCCACAACTTCATCACATGGCCCAATCAAAGCACCATCCCAACTGGAGATGCCTCCCAGCCATACCCCTCCAGGTGCAGGGCAATATGTCCTTGACTCTCTGAGAAAGGAATGTTATCATGACTATATATCATCCCTGCTTCAGGCAACCCCCCTCCCAGTTTCCCACAGCAGTAAATGTGGCAGGTCTGAAGGTCCAATGCAAAAGATGGCTTCCAGACCTGACAACTGGACTTTCTGGTTTTTCTTTGAAGATGTTTCACTTCTCAACCAAAAAGCTTCTTCAGAGCTGAAGAGAAGTGAAACGTCTTCATAGAAAAACCAGAAAGTCCAGTTGCCTCTTGAAAAAGCACCTTGGGGACAACCATGACCCGGATGACTGAGAATCTCCATAGATATTTTTGGAAGGATTTCTATATTTAATTGCTCCACCAAAAATTAATTCCAAACAAGGAAAAATATATATGGCCAAGCTTAACATTCTGGTTATGTCCCAGTTAGGTAATATGTTACCAGATGATCATTTGCAGCACTTCTGGAAGCTTGGAAGCTGATTTGCAAACCTTGAACCCACAAACCATATTTAGCTATACTCCAGTCCATTACTCAAATGTTCCGAGAAGATTGGGTAGCAGTAGTGAATACCTAGGAAAAGGAATTTAAATTGCCATAAATACTCTGGGCTGTGTAGTTAACATAAGCAGATTGTCGGTTATCATAGTGGTAAGAGAGATGCAATCTCAGATATCATAAAGCTTGTTGTAAAGGCAGTTATGTCAAGAGATAAAAGGAATTATGCTAGAGGTCTTTTTATGCTTGTTGCTAGACAGAATCCTATTCACATCTTCCTTGGGACTTCTTGGCAGCAAAAATCACATTGTAGTGTATTACCGTAAATTCTATTCTGAAATGAATCAAACATATTTTTTGCAAAGGGGAGAGAAATGTCAAATAACTGTACATGAAAACAGCTCTAGTTAATACTTTTCTCTTTGGTAACTCTAATGATTTTCTATTTACAATTTTCTCAACAATTTCATAAAGTAACTTGCGCTAGCAGAAATTCCCAGAAAAGTTTGTATTGTGAAATAAACACCCTGGAAAAAAATGTTGAATGTCTTGCAAAAAGGTGCTTTACACAATTAAACATATATAGTCATAGATTTTAATTTTTCTGATATTCCCACAGACAGATGCTATGTGGCATGGCACTATGAATCTTGTTCAAACCAATGTAACCTTCCATTTCATTAAACTGTCCTTCAGAACATCTAGAACAGATATTCCTTTTGCAAAAAAGGCAACACAAGCTATGATATTTAAAGCAAGAAATTCAAGAACATGCTGGAAACAAAAATAGTACATTAAATCTTTGACTATTTGCCACTGCCCTTCAATTGTTCTGCTGACTCCTGAATAGATGGTCTCATCTGATCCTGTAGAATTGGTCACAATTGATGATTGAGTTAAATCCTACCACAGCAAAGGGTAGTATTCTTAACTCTACCTCTAAATTTTCTCCATAGCAAAGATCCCAATTATGTCAGATATCTTTGACACATATTTTATCCAAAATTTCCCAATATACGTATTTTTGTTCCTAAACATGGGCTGGGTCTAGAACCTGGTCTTCCTCATCTTAATCTAATACTTTAACCCACAAACCATCCTGTCTTATACATTAAGACTTAATTCAAATGTATTTTTTTTTTATATTATTAAAGGTGGAAAACAGTGAAATCAACAATACACTAGAAGGATGAAGATTAAACAGCTTTCCCAGAAACAAGCTGGATTCATGAGAATCATAGCCTAAAACATTTGAGGGGAACAAAGGAAAAGCTAAATTCCTCTCTCTCCTCAAATTAGAAATCCTGTTTCAGCCCTTAAAATAGGAATTGATATTGGCAACTCTAAGAAATGTGGACTTCAACTTCCAGAATTTTCCAGCCAGCCTTGCTGGATAGGGAATTCTGGGAGTTGAAATCCATACGTCTTAAAGTTCTCAAGGTCGAGAAACTCTGAAATAGGGGATTGCCCCCTCTTCCATTTCTGAAGTTTGTTTGAATTGACTCCAGTAGGTACATTAACAGATGGAATTCCTTGCTGTAGTCATAACATATATTCATGATGTTCCCTGTCCCTACTCAGCATCTGAGATTTGTAGGAGAAAAGAAATTATCACACAAATGATTTTAAAAGACTCAAGAGGGCCTGAGAAGTTGAAATGAACAGGGTTGGAAGTGTACAGAATTCTTAAAAATTTGTTTCCTTTTTGTTTATTTTCTCCTTTGCTTAGTTATATCCTGTTTAATGAAGGGTCTCTTTTAACATTTTCTTCCAAGCTAGTATTAAATTAGGCGTTTGAAGGACATTTTGTGGGAATCTTAGAGAAATATGGTTGTTTTTTGTTTATTTATTCATAAGATATTGCCTATCCCTCCCTCTTTCCCTTGGTCAAAATATTGTGGGGTGGGGTGGGTAGGTGGGAGGGAAGTGGAAGGAGAAATTGAAATCTGCCAGAAGAGAATTATATTTATTAACTTCCAAAGAAATAATATGCTACACTGATCCCTTTATTTTCTCCTGTTATTAATCCTGGGATGTGATAATCTTTGGTTGTCATCTAGTTATATTTAACAAGCTGCCTGTCATTGTTTTGGAGGTCAATAACCCAGTGTGATATGGATAACGTTGATTTGTTAATTAATGTAATCATCTCTCCTAATAAAAGCCAGATCAGACTGGCAGAAAAAGCTTGTTATCAATCCGTGGATACTGGTAGACGGTAATTATAGGTAATGATGTTTTTGTCTTGTGGCACTCAGTAGATCATCTTGAGCTGCTCCTCTCAGGCAGAGCAAACGGACTGCCATGGCAATTCTCCTATCTGACCTCACCTTCCCTTCTTTCCAAGGAGAGAAATTACAGCTTGTTAGGTGGAAGCAGCTCATTTGAAGCCTTAATTTTCTTTGAGTGTCCTGCCTCTCATTGGAAGCACCAGGTGTGCTCGAGCCCGCTTGAAAAAGCTACCGTTGCTTCCACTTGTACATGCAAACTTTTACGGCCTTCTACAAAGCTTCGGATTCGTTTTCTCACTGAACTTTCCTCAACCACTGAAGTTTCCCCAAGCCTTCATTGCATTTTAGCAGTAACCGAAGAATTAAAGTATGTTAATGAGGCTGGGGTAAGCGGGGAAGTCAGTAGCTTTCCTGGGGCACAAAACAGATCCATTTCCTGTTTCTTATTCTTTAATTATTATATTTTCCTGAGAGCTTTTCCAAAAGACACAAAGGAATATATTTATTTATCTACTTCTTTTATCCCTGCACTTTTCTGTGAGACAGGATAAGACTGTAAAGCAGTGGTGAAATCCAATTTTTTTTACTATCGGTTCTGTGGGCGTGGCTAGGTGGGCATGGTGTGGCTTGGTAGGCGTGGCTTGGTGGGCATGGCGGGGGAAGGATATTGCAAAATCCCCATTCCCACCCCACTCCTGGGGGAAGGATATTGCAAAATCTCCATTCCCACCCACTCTGGGACCAGCCAGAGGTGGTATTTGCCAGTTCTCCGAATTACTCAAAATTTCCCCCTACCGGTTCTCCAGAACCTGTCACAACCTGCTGGATTTCACCCCTGCTGTAAAGACCGATTGGTTAATGATCACCCAGTAAATGATATGGCTGAGGAAGAACTTCACCCCACAATCCCACAATATTGTCCAATATTTCAATCATATTACCATGCTAGTTCACATAGGCAGATGTACAATTTTTAACCCTGTAAGCTACAGCAAGCTACAGTATCTTATTTGATCCATATCTATGGCAACCTAGAGAAAGTTCAATACACCTCTCACTATTGCTATTTAGGACTCTTTGGCACAGTACGAAGACTTCAATATTGTATTTAAAAAATTGAAGTTTTTTGTGCTAAAGTGCTTCTGCAGTTTAGATGTTACTCTACCAAAATGTTTCTCATTTGTCAGCAAGTGGACCACTGCAATTTACACCAACTGCAACTTCAAAGACAGACCCAAGTAGAGTGCATTAAAAGGTAAAGGTAAAGGTTCCCCTCGGGCATATGTGCTAGTCATTTCTGACTCTAGGGGGCGGTGCTCATCTCCGTTTCAAAGCTGAAGAGTCAGTGCTGTCCGAAGATGTCTCCGTGGTCATTTGGCCGGCATGACTAAACACCAAAGGTGCATGGAATGCTGTTATCTTCCCACCAAAGGTGGTCCCTATTTTTCTACTTGCATTTTTACGTGCTTTCGAACTGCTAGGTTCGCAGAAGCTGGGACAAGTAATGGGAGCTCACCCCGTTACACAACACTAGGGATTCGAACCACTGAACTGCCAACCTTTCAATCGACATTATTATATTATATTATATTATTACTTAATATATTATATTATTATAGTGCATTACAATAATACAAATGTGAGATGACGCCTGCTGTAACTATGGTTTGATTATCTCTTTACTCTTGAATATATAATTATAATTATGTTCTTTTTTTTATCCTTTTTTCTCTCTCTCTTTTTGAAACTGAAGATGCAAAATATCACATTGATTTGGATCTAGCTTAAATTATTTGCACAAAGTCTAGTAGTGGATTTAATTAGTTGCATTCAAAACTAGAAGGGTCTAAGTGTGATTAAGCTTTCATACAGAATTCTATGGAGTCCAATGTTAAGTAACACAACTCTAGACAAAGCGCATTACCTGATTAATTAATATCCAATTAATCAAAGCCATGCAATACTATTTATTCATATTTTGAATATAATCTAGGTAGACTTTGATTTTTATTATTTTTGGTCCTAAAATGAACCAATGGTTTTCCTTCCTTACAAACCTCATGATTTTCAGAGAATCTGTTTATTCAGTATTCTTTATTCTAGTATCTTGATAATGAGAATCAGTGAGGTGGTTGAAATATTGGACTAGCAGCAGAGAGACAGCCACAGGATTCATTGAGTGATGTTGGGCCAGTCATTTTTTCGCAGCCTATCCTATCTCCCAGGGTTGTGACCATAAGGAGAGTGGAAGAAGGGGAATACTTTACATGCCACCTTGAGACCTAAGCAAAAGACAGAGTGTAAATCTAGCAAACACATAAATAAATGAATATTGTCAAAATTAGAAGGCAATAAAGAATCATAATTTTTCTGATTATGCAAATATAGCAAAGCTTTAATATAAATATTTAAAGGGGCCACAGCCTATTTGAGATCTGGAAAACATTTTGGGTTCTCTTAATATGAATGGTGGTTGATGGGATGTAATGGACAAATCCTGAGAATGAAGGGGGATCCTGACTTTTCAGACATGACAAAAGGAACTTGGAACCACAAAATATTTGGAGAGAATCTTCTATTGGAGAAATTAAACTGAATCAATACTTTTGCGCATCATTGTTGGGATTGGGGGAAAAAGGTTCCAAGCACTAGCTTTAAAGTAGAACTGAACTTGCACAGATTCAGTTTGATCAGAAAGTTTGTATCTGTTTCAGTTCTTTTGTTGCAATTTGCAACAGGAAATATATTTAGCTTGTATACATGTCAACTACGGACACGGTGGCTCAGGGGCTAGGACATTGAGCTTGTCGATCGAAAGGTCGGCAGCTCAGCAGTTCGAATCCCTAGTGCTGCCATGTAATGGGGTGAGCTCCCGTTACTTGTCCCAGCTTCTGCCAACCTAGCAGTTTCGAAAGCACGTAGAGACCTTCAAATTTCTAGGTTCTACCATATCTCACAACCTAAAATGGACACCTAACATCAAAAACATCATCAGAAAAGGACAACAAAGACTGTTCTTTCTGCGCCAACTCAGTAAGCTCAAAATGCCCAAGGAGCTGCTGATCCAGTTCTACAGAGGAATTATTGAGTCTGTCATCTGCACTTCTATAACTGTCTGGTTTGGTTCTGCAACCCAACAAGACAGACACAGACTTCAGAGGATAATTAGAACTGCAGAAAAAACAATTAGAAGCTTCAACCAAAAACTGTCTACTATTGACCTCACCCCATTCCTAAGAGGTCTGTAAGGGGCATGCACAAGAGCACAAGCGTGCCTACCGTTCCTGTCCTATTGTTTCCTTTCATTATATCCAATTAATATAGTTATTACATACTTATGCTTATATATATGCTTATATATTGTATAGTTATTTCATGCTTATGCTTATATATACTGTGTGACAAAATAAATAAATAATAAAATAAAATTACTACCAACCTGCCTTCCATTGAGGACCTGTATACTGCACAAGTCAAAAAGAGGGCTGTAAAAATATTTACAGACCCCTCGCATCCTGGACATAAACTGTTTCAACTCCTATCCTCAAAACAACGCTACAGAGCACTGCACCCCAGAACAACTAGACCCAAGGACAGTTTTTTCCTGAACGCCATCACTCTGCTAAACAAATAATCCCCTCAACACTATCAAACTAGTTACTAAGTCTGAATTACTATTAATCTTGTTATCATTCCTATCACCCATCTCCTCCCACTTATGATTGTATGACTGTAACCTTGTTGCTGGTATCCTTAAGATTTATATTGACTGTTTCCCTATGACTATCACTAAGTGTTGTACCATATGTTTCTTGACAAATGTATCTTTTTTTTAATTTACTCCGAGAGCATATGCACCAAGACAAATTCCTTGTGTGTCCAATCACACTTGGCCAATAAAGAATTCTATTCTATTCTATTCTATTCTATTCTATTCTATTCTATTCTATTCTATTCTATTCTATTCTATTCTATTCTATTCTATTCTATTCTTAGGCTCAATTCACAACTAAATACCATCTAGGCTAATCATGAATATTATCATATGATTGGTGTTCTTCATTACTGTATGTGGCCAGTTTTTAATTATGATTTGTGCATATGAATAATGATGAACAGAATCAATTTTCATTTAATATCTATAGTTCCCGGAAAGTGTTGTGTGGTCTACAGGTTAAATGACTACTAGGTGAAGATCGAGTCTAAGCTATGCCTCAAAATTCTTTTCAAAAACAGAGATCCTGCAGCAGGCTTCCTTAATAAATAAAATTGATGGGGACAATATTCCATGGAGAGATGATATATCTGACAAAAATCGGAAATTGTATCATATATCCTAATGGATAGAACTAAACTAAAACAATATCAATGTTAAATGAGTCAGTGCACACATGCAACTGACATAAATGAGGTATCTTTTTATTCCCCTCAACTAATTTGAGTGAATAGGCCCTAAAATAGGCAACAATATACTCCCAACTTATTTTAATTCAAACACTTTGTAACTAATGGCCCTGCAAGTGAAGTTGATTCTCTTTCTTAAGTGGCTTTCTTCTTACATTTGGCTAATGTTTATTTGTATATTCATTAGAAAAAGAAGAAAGAAAAAAAACCTGAGGACCTATTATGTGCTATTCCATCTGTCTGGGATGAACCAGAAAGACTGACAAGTTAGGTCTCCCTGGTCTGCAGTTGCTATTTTCCCACACTTACTTAAGCTTCCTTGCACATGGACACACACAAAGCAGATGCCGGTGCCTCAGCAGGCCTTAGAGGCTCCTCCTGAGTGTGACATATTTTTATACAGCCAAGTCCCAAGGACTTGCTGCTGGCAATACCAACCATACATACAAAAAGCTGCTTATGGTTGATCTCAGACAACCTGAAAACTGGTCTACGATTGTTTTAAAGGAAACTGTTTGGCAGCCCATCAGTTATATACCATAGCAATGTTCAAAACCTAATTGTGATAGACTTTGAAATGTACATTAACAAAAATATTTCAGAAACCTGGTTTTGTTTTTATAAAAAAAAACACCTAGATTATTAGTTCAAAATCTATTACATGTCTGCTTGACAGCCATTGAGTTCAATGTGGGTTATCCTGAGCATGTGGGTATAGATTTTCGAATGGAAATAAGATACGGTAATGAATTATAAAATAGAATGGTCATTAATTAATTAATGGTATATTAATTAATGGTCATTAATTAATGGTATTTTAAAGCATGATGTAGGGAAGAATAGAATCTTTGAGTGCTCAACATTTTACATAATTTTAAGCATAGATTTCTTCAGATACATATGTACACATTAGTATTTATTTAGTATTTCCAAGAATCAAAAGTATTTTGCACAGAGTATTTCACACCAAGAAGACCTTTACCTTTGACATTATTGTCCTCAATTATAAATGGAGTCTAAAAGAACAGAGACTTGGCTGGGGGTCTAGGACAACTCACTACAGTCAACCAGCCACTGTCAACTCACCATATGTCAATTTGTCACAGCCAGCTTGCTGTGGGGCAAAAATTACATAATATTGAAGAAATGGAGAAATAGAATAATTAAAGAAAGGATGCACCGATTTTAAAAATGTTGAATCTGTAACAGATTAAAATGTAGGGTTATTATATGAAATGATCTTTGGAAAAAAGAGATAGAGTTGTTGAATCTCAACAATTTATCTGAAATTTATCTATTACACAGAAAAAAACAATCAATGATGTGGCAAATGGACAATGAGAAGGAGGTAGTGCAGTTTCATCACTTTTTTTTTTGTTTTGTTTACATTTATACCCCGCCCTTCTCCGAAGACTCAGGGCGGCTTACAGTGTATAAGGCAATAGTCTCATTCTATTTGTATATTTTTACAAAGTCAACTTATTGCCCCCCCAACAATCTGGGTCCTCATTTTACCTACCTTATAAAGGATGGAAGGCTGAGTCAACCTTGGGCCGGGCTTGAACCTGCAATAATTGCAGGCTTCTGTGTTCTTAATAACAGGCTATTACCAGCCTGAGCTATCCGGCCCTTAAAGTTTGTGTTGTGGCGTTTTATGAGTGGCCACACTCAAGGCATACTAACTGCAAAGCTTTACTTCAAGGACCCTGCAGATGGAACCCTTTAGAGAATGGATTCTGTAGCAGGGCCACTTCCCCAGATATTTCAGGAAAGGCAGATTAATTTTGGAGCAGGTAGTCTGGAAGATAATTAGGCCCTGAATCATGCAGGTGGTAAGGATGACAAAAAGCAATTTGAATTGCACCCAGAAGCTAACTGGCAGCCAATGTGCTTCCCAGAGTAGAGGATAATGTGAGTAAATCTAGATGTCCTCATGAATAACAGAATGACAGAGTTGGAAGGAACCTTCTAGTTCAATACCCTGCTCAAGCAGGAAATCCTATATCATTTCAGACAAATGCTTGTCCAATCTCTTCTTAAAAACCTTCAATGCCGGAGCACCCACAACCAGGGATGGGCTTAAAATTTTTTAGCAAGGGGTTCTCTGCCTGGTTGCTGGGTGGGCGTGGCCATGGTGGGCGCGGCCTAGTTGGCTGCACCATGGCGGAGGGTGGGCTCTGGAGGCTTTTCTCAAACCTCTGGGAGGATGAAAACGGCCTCCCCAGGCTCTGGAGGCCCTCTGGAGGCCAGAAACGCTGCCCTTCCTGAACTTCCTGTTTCCAGCCTTCCTGAACTTCTTGTAGGCCCATTTTTTGCCCTTACCAAGCCTCAGCACGCACCCTGCACTTACCTGCATCCAAAACAGGCCACGTGGGGACTCCTGGGAGGGAGGGGAGGGGTGGGATGTTGAATTTGGAACAGATTAAAATGTATGGTTATTATATGAAATGATCCTGGCCAGCCAGGAGTGGGATTTGGGCAGGGGTGAAATATAAAATTTGTTACTACCAGTTCTGTGGGCGGGACTTGGTGGTGGTGGATAATGTGACTGGGTGGGCATGGTCAACTTTTTTTTTTACTTTTAAAAGCATTTTTTCTATAACCTCTTCAGCGAAGAGGTTGTAAAAAAACGCTTTTAAAAGCCTCTGATGATCAGGCAACGCAGCTGAGATTGCCAGAGGAGCCTTTTAAAGGCATTTTTTCTACAACCTCTTTGGCCGAATGCTGATTGTATGCTGAAACAGTTTGAAGCTCTAGGTCAGTGATGGCAAACCTTTTCGGCACCAATACGGAAAAGGCTCTCACGTGCATGTGAGCTGCAACCCAGAAGAGGAGCTGCCCAGGTGCATGCATGCGCCAGAAAATGAACTTTTGGTTTCAGCTACTGAACTTCCGGTTTCAGCCAGCTACTCTTCCAGGTTTCAGGCGCTCATGTGCACACAACAATCAACTGGCCGGTGTGCATACTGATGCAGGAAAACAGAAGACTAGCTCTTCCAGTGTTCGGCACTGCCACATGCAAAAAGGCCAGCTGATTGTTGCACTCGCATGTGCGCCAGAAACCTGGAAGAGGAATGGGTGGCCCCGCACATGCTAAACGACATGGCTCTGCCTGCCACTTCGGGCAGGTGTGCCATAGGTTCATCATCATGGCTCTAGATGGCTCTTCAAGGGCAGCCCAAATGTAAAGCAATTTCAAATAGTCAAATCAGAAGGTGATGAGAGCATGAATGACCATATACAATTCTCCCTGATCTGAAGCTGATCGGACACTAGTTAGGTCTTTTTCAAAGACCTACCTAGTGGCACTGAGGGTGGCAAAGCGTTCTTACGCTTCCTCCCTCATTGCGTCGGCAGATAACCGCCCGGCCGCCCTGTTCCGGGTAACCCATTCCCTCCTTCACCAGGGGGAGCGGGATGACCCCTTACAGGGACGTGCCGAGGAGTTTAGCGGTTATCTATACGATAAAATCGCTCAGCTCCGGGATAGCTTGGACCAAGATTGCGATGATCCGGATGAGATGACTGAGGCGTGTCTTGTTGATGTTGTTTGGGATGAGTTTGATTCTGTGGCTCTCGAGGACGTGGACAGGTTGCTGGGGAGGCTGCATGCCACTACATGTTTACTGGACCCGTGCCCCTCCTGGCTGGTGCTGGCCACTCAGGAGGTGACACGAGGCTGGCTCCGGGGGATTATAAATGCTTCTTTGATGGAGGGGATCTTTCCCGCCGCCTTGAAAGAGGCGGTGGTGAGACCCCTCCTCAAGAAGCCTTCCCTGGACCCAGCTATTTTGGGTAATTATCGTCCAGTCTCCAACCTTCGCTTTGTGGCGAAGGTTGTAGAGAGTGTGGTGGCGTGGCAGTTTCCTCAGTACCTGGAGGAAGCTGTCTATCTAGACCCGTTCCAGTCCGGCTTCCGGCCCGGGCATAGCACGGAGACAGCTTTGGTCGCGTTGGTGGATGACCTCTGGAGGGCCAGGGATAGGGGTTGCTCCTCTGCCTTGGTCCTGTTAGATCTCTCGTCGGCTTTTGATACCATCGACCATGGTATCCTGCTGCGCCGGTTGGAGGGGTTGGGAGTGGGAGGCACCGTTTATCGGTGGTTCTCCTCCTACCTCTCCGACCGGTCGCAGACGGTGTTGACAGGGGGGCAGAGATCGGCCGCGAGGCACCTCACTTGTGGGGTGCCGCAGGGGTCGATTCTCTCGCCTCTCCTGTTCAACATCTATATGAAGCCGTTGGGCGAGGTCATCAGTGGCTTTGGGGTGAGTTATCACCTGTACGCTGATGACACTCAGCTGTACTTTTCCACCCCAGGCCACCCCAGAGAAGCTGTCGAAGTGCTGTCCCGTTGTCTGGAGGCCGTACGGGTCTGGATGGGGAGAAACAGACTCAGACTCAATCCATCCAAGACGGAGTGGCTGTGGATGCCGGCATCTCAGTACAGTCAGCTGCAACCGCAGCTGACTGTTGGGGGCGAGTCACTGGCCCCAACGGAAAGGGTGCGCCTGGTCTGCCAGTTGCGCCCCTTTCTTGACCGGGATGCCTTATGCACGGTCACTCATGCTCTCGTCACTTCTCGCCTGGATTATTGCAATGCTCTCTACATGGGGCTACCCCTGAAGTGCACTCGGAGACTTCAGCTAGTCCAGAATGCAGCTGCGCGGGTGATTGAGGGAGCACCACGTTGCTCCCGGGTAACACCACTCCTGCGCAGTCTGCACTGGCTACCTGTGGTCTTCCGGGTGCGCTTCAAGGTTTTGGTTACCACCTTCAAAGCGCTCCATGGCTTAGGGCCCGGGTACTTACGGGACCGCCTGCTGTTACCACATGCCTCCCACCGACCCGTGCGCTCTCACAGAGAGGGTCTTCTCAGGGTGCCGTCTGCCAAGCAGTGTCGGCTGGCGGCCCCCAGGGGAAGGGCCTTCTCTGTGGGAGCACCTACTTTCTGGAACGAACTTCCCCCCAGTTTACGCCAATTGCCTGACCTTCGGACCTTTCGCCGGGAACTGAAAACTTATTTATTTATCCAAGCGGGACTGGCCTGATTTTTAAATGCTAAATTTTTTAAATTTAAATTTTAAAGTCCAACCCACTGCCCATGGCAGGAGACCTTATATCATCCTGGACAAATGGTTGTCCAATCTTTTCTTGAAGACCTCTGATGATGGACACCCACAACTTGGTGTTTCCTTTTCTATCTTCTTGTCTGTCCAATGGTTTCCAGGAGGGGAATAGTAGAGTATCTGAAAGTAAATGTGTCATTTGATGTAAAATGCAGAAGGTAGCAGGAATACAAGTACTGAGTACTGTAATGATGAAAATAACTAACTAATGTGTGTCCCAATAAAGAACTGGTTGGAAAGAAGGAAAAAAAAAAAAGAACCCCGAGCACCAAGTTTTAAGAGAGAGAAGGCAGAACTCTTATCTTGGTTTAACAGACCCTTTCAGAAGTGGAACCCCTATGTAAATACACAAAGGGGAACAATATCTATAAACATGGATTTGCGGATTGCAGCCCTGTTCTTGTTTCTCAGCTGGCTCTACTGTCCAGGAATTGTTGCAGAAATAAAGCCAAGGGAGCTCCATGTGTGGCATTCTGAGCCCTGGACCAAAGATGGGCTCAAAATCTATAAATAATGCAACTTTTTTACTTGGCTCCCACCTGTAACCACTGCACTTGTACAGGAGATGTTTCACCCAGACTTGAAAATAAAGTGCAACTCACCTAGTGGTTCTCTGCTGGATAGGAACCACCACTCTTTAATAAAGCTTTAGCTTCATTGTACCTTGCAATATATATATTTTTAAAAAGTAAAAGGTATATCCCAGTTGACCATATGAACATGTTCCCATTCCCTCCTCAGGCCTTTGAGCAATTTGCAGCCTTTTGTTAGTACATAAAGCGTCTTGGAGCCTCCTACTTGAGTGTGGAGTTTACCAGCTGCTCTCCACTACCAGGCCTCATTAGAAGCCTGCTGTTCTGCTGAGAACCAAACCACATGCTACTCCCTCTGTTGTCTGCTATTAGCCTGTTGCTGCTTCTTAAATTACAAGCCACAAAAGCTTATTCTGTTTCTCCGCAGAGAACAACTATTCTTAGTCCTGTTTCAAGAGGCTGTATATCATGATCTCTCGAACTAATTAAGGTTTGTAGACAGGCCACAGGTTGCTTCAGAGAATTTGTCCCCATGGTTGATATAATGTCCTCCCTGCCTTTCCTTTCTTCTTCTAAAGGTCTAAACCTCAGGATTTTCCAGTTTACTGGTGTCTTAATAAAAATAAATATGACGGTGTGTTGAAAATTAAAAGAGGCCAATTTTTGATTCATGTCAGATGGTACTGCTCTAGTTGCAGTTTATTGAGGGAGATGAAATAACAATAACATGCATATGTAGCCTTGAAATATTTATTTGTGTTAAATTTCATTTTTTCAAAAATTGCACTTTTGATAATACACTGTGGACTAATTATAAGACTTTTTGATTTGTGTGACAATTATCTCAGGTGAGGCAGGCAGGGGCTGCAAAGAAGTGAAATTCAGTATAAGGTAAATCAAGAGAGAGGATATATGTAAAATTGAGCAATGTTATATAGATGGATGGATGCACAGATGGATGGATAGACAGACAGGCTGGTAAATTTTGTTCTCAATCCAAGGCTAAATATTTTTTCACAGTGGTTAGTTATACATACATAATCTGACATGTAAAATAACTGCCAGTGTTCTGAATTTCAGCTAGCAACTTTCTTTGTGAAAAGAATGGATTTTCCCCCCATACTATGAAAGACAGCATTGTGGAGAGTAGGATAAATTATGAATTATGAGAGAAATTGGTTTAATCTGAGTGAGGCTTGGTTTAATCCTGAGTGAGGATACATTTTAAGGCATTGAACATGTAAAAATGTTCCTAGCCATATATTGAGGGCAGTAATTTTACAAATAGCTTTCATAGAGATTTTGCTGTATGCTTTGGTTTGCAGAAAACACAGTATTAGACAAGCATCAGTCCTGATTCCCCTATTTTTTAGAAAATAAACACTTGTAATCGAGAATTCTTAGGTCTATTATTCTTTATATAGGTGCGTGTGTATGTGCGCCCTCCAGTCAATGTTGACTCCTGGTGACTGCTTGGACAAGTCTTCATAAGATTTTTTTCAGTAATGATTTGCCATTGTCTTTTTTCTGGAACTGAAAGAATAACTGGTCCAAGATTGCCCAGCTGGCTTTGTGCCAAGGTGGAACTAGCACTCCTGGTCTCCTGGTTCTAGCCTGGGGCCTTGACCATTCCACCAAGTTGGCTCCTGCTTTTCTTACTTTTCTTTTATTATTAGATGGCTGCTTTCTCTGCTCCCATCTACATTT
The DNA here is from genome assembly GCF_028640845.1 of Ahaetulla prasina. Taxonomy (NCBI): domain Eukaryota; kingdom Metazoa; phylum Chordata; class Lepidosauria; order Squamata; family Colubridae; genus Ahaetulla; species Ahaetulla prasina. The sequence continues at coordinate 123,315,452 of NC_080539.1, read as the reverse complement.
TGTTAGGAACCGCCTCCAACTAACAAACAATAAAGAGCAAGGTGAGTCCAAACAGGTGCTATAGCATTCTCAGCGCATTCAAGCCGCCACTTTTTTCCTCCCTACCACAGAGAAGTCAATCCAACAGCCTTCAATCTCCAACACACTCACTTTGCATCTACTCAACTCACAAACAGTGTCCTCCATCTCTCATCCCAGGGACCAACTACACTCAACTGACTCTACACATCTCCACCTCCTTCAATCTTAGTATTTATTCTAAATTTACCTCCAGAGGGAAAGATTTAATTATTTCCATCTATCAATGTCTAAAGAAACATCTTTATGTCTGTTATTGCTAATCAATGTAATTATTTGAGAAATATCACCTGTGATCACTTTAAATCAAGCCTTATGTTAAGAGAAACCCCTAACTTCAGGATGTGGTACAAATTGATGTGCAGAATTTTGCTGGCGTGCAGCAAAAATTTCAGTATAAAACTTTTTTTCTAAATAATGTTTACACGCCCACAAAACACACAAATACCCCCCACACCTCAGTCTGTCATTCTTCTACAAGAAATTGTGTGATTTTTCAGTAAGAAGAACAGAGTATCCCTAGCAACTGTTACCCCATATAGAGCTAACTCTATGCAGTTTGTAGAGATAATAAGCATAATAATGCTTAACACAAAAAAGTGGCTAGAAGAAAAAAATCTGTATTTAAAATGTCTTTCATTCTACACTGAATCATCTTTCAGAATTGTTGAGCTTTATGATATTGTCACGTATGCAATGCCAAGTATTAAAAAAACTGAGCCAACATAAATTCTGCATTTCCAGAAGTTATTTTGATTATGTATTATTTATTTTGGCAAGTATTAGGGTAATATATCAACAACAAAATCTTGTACCAAATTTTTCTTAGTGTAATACTCCACCCCCCCCACCCCCGCCCCCGGGCCAGGTTGTGCTGCCTTTGTGGCATTTGTCTTAACTGCAGGATGTGTACAACTTTCCTGAAAGTTCTACTAATTGATAAAATTAGAGTGTTACGACAGAGCAGACCCACAGTCTTCTAGTTTAATGCAAAATCTTTCTAGAATATGGGATAAGAAGAAAATTAAAACTTGAATCCTGGCATATGAGAACTGCACTCAAAGATTTTCACATACACAGCTGTGTGATAGAAGGTGCAATTAGTATTTGACAAAGGGATGCTGATTATATACAGACATACCAGGAATAAGAGATGCTTGGATCTATTGTCAGATAAGGGGCAGTGGGGGGTGGGAAAATGAATAAAGCTGATTTAGTGACACCAGCTGACTGAACATTTTCAGTAAAGTTAACATACAGTGGATTGTGAATTGTATTGCTTGTTAAAATATTTATTTCATCTAAACTGGCATTTTTACATGTTTACTGGGAAGTAAGTCCAACTACGCTCAGTGCAACTTATTCCTGAGGGGATATGCAATATATTTTGGACTGCCAATAACTGTAGTATTCAGAAAAAGAAAAAGAAATTGGAAAACCTCCCCTAAATTCTTAGTTACTAAGCCATTTCTCACAGCAAATCTTTACAAACCAGATAGGCATCATCGGATTCTATATAAATTTTTTAAAAAGATCTTTGAAATTCAGAAAAAAAGCTGTTTTCAATTCAGTCTTCCATTTATTTATTAGATTATATAGATTATAGATTATAGAATAATTATAGAATAATTATAATCTATAATCTATAATTATAATTATTATAATTTCTATAATAATAGAAATATGCCTAAGAAGAAAAAAGAAGAATTCTTTCTGAATGTGGAATAACTATTGACAGGATATAAATGATTATAAATTATATGAACGATTTAGTCATTATTCAGCCTTGGTACCATAATACCGTCTAGTATATTCTAACCCTGACATTAGTTAGAATATACTGTATGTCTAAGATGTCACATACTTGTTATAACAGAGGACTCGTAATATTCCTGTTTCTAAATATTGATTGGCTTTTCTGCTCTTTATGGTTTGTAATTATTCCCAGATTTTATTTACTGGTTTTTTTTCTGTCTCCTTGATAATCACTTGTCTTTCAATGATCCCAAATGGAACTGTCATCTTCTCAGAGTTTTCATTGCTTACTGATGAAACAGTCCCCTTAAAACTAGAAGTTTATTCCTTGAACAACCTGGCTAGGTGGCTCAGTGGCTAAGACGCTGAGCTTGTCAATCAGAAAGGTCAGCAGTTTGGTGGTTCGAATCCCTAGTATAGAACTCCTGGGTGAGCAGGGGGTTGGACCAGAGGTGGGTTTCAGCAGGTTCTGACCAGTTCTGGAGAACCAGTAGTGAAAATTTTGAGTAGTTCGGAGAACCAGTAAATACCACCTCTGACTGGCCCTGCCCCCATCTATTCTCTGCCTCCCGAATCCCAGCTGATTGGGAGGATATGGAGATTTTGCAGTAACCTTCCCCTGGAGTGGAATGGGAATGGAGATTTTACAGTATCCTTCCCCTGACATGCCCACCAAGCCACGCCCACCAAGCCATGCCATGCCCACCAAGCCACGCCCACAGAACCAGTAGTAAAAAAAATTTGAATGCCACCACTGGGTTGGACTAGATGACCTCCAAGGTCCCTTCCAACTCTGTTACTGTTATAACTGTTATAAAAATCTCTTAAAAATAACATGCAGAAAATATATGAAAAATAATGTAAAACAGCTTTATATAGGTAGTCCTCAACTTACAGCAGTTTGTTTAGTGACTGTTCAAAGTTACAACCACGCTGAGAAAAGTGATTTATGACAATTTTTCACACTTATGACCATTGCAGCATCCCAGTGGTCATGTAATCAAAATTCAAATGCTTGGCAACTGGTTCATATTTATGACAGTTGCAGTGTCCTGGCATCATATGATCAATGTTTGAGACCTCCTGACAAGCAAAGTCAATGGGGAAGCCAGATCCACTTAACAATCGTATAACTAATTGAAGAACTGCAATGGTTCAATTAATAATGGTGGCAAGTAAGGTCATAAAATGGGGCAAAACTCACTTCAGGCTATCAAGAAAAGCATTGGCAACTGGTATTTATTATTATTGTCTTGTTTCAATTTGCTAAGATACTAGACAAGTTTTCACAGCATCAGCAGAAAGAATAAAAGATGCAAATAAGAGGAATAGACCTTTGGGAAAAGTTGATATCCCTTTGATACGTTTTACAAGGTTGCTCTCTTTTGTGTTAGTAAATAGCAATAGCACTTAGACTTACTGTATATACCATTTCATAGTGCTTTATGCAGCACTTTAAGCAACTTACTCTCTAAGTGGTTTACAGAGTCAGCATATTTCTCCCAACAATCTGAGTTCTCATTTTACTGGCCTCGGAAGGATGGAAGGCTGAGTTAACTTTGAGCTCGTGAGGATTAAACTCCTAGCAGTGAGCTGAATTAGCCTGCAATATTACATTTTAACCACTGTGCCATCATGGCTTGCACTTACACTGATGGAAAATCTGGTAGATCTTATAGGCAGGAGCAAAAGCTATGATCACATTCCATCTCCCCTTATTATAAGCACTTTGCAATTTTCTGTATGGATCTTAGGATTGTAAGATATATGATTATATCAATAGAGTTGGCCATAATAATGATTGCAAGAACTTTAAGATAGTGAAACTTCCAGGTCTGTCTCTATCTCTGCTTGCTATTCTGTCTTTTACTAAATGTTGTGGTTCACAATAATTTCAAGTTGTAGAAATAAAAAAAATATATCCAGAAACAACATGCTTGGATAATGCACAATTCTTTATTTTCTTCTATTCTGTAAACAGCTTTAGGTTCATTACTGTCATTTTCTAATTGATTGGGAAACAATTTAGATTTTCTTTCAGTGTTTCTGTAACTCTAGCTGAGATATGCAAGTACTGTTACTGTATTTATGATTGTGGAATTTATGTCTTTGTTAGAGAGAAATAGAAAGATAGACACCTGTCCACCAGGAGCTAAGTTGAGTCCATTAAATTGTTTTGGATGGATCAGCTAGCAGCTGTCAGAAAGAGAAATTTGGTTGCCTTGATTTGGAAAGCTATCTTATGTTGTCTGTCCTATGATAAGCTCAACTGCATAGTAGTTTATACAATGTGATGAATGCTTGTTGATTGTGATTGTTCTGTGTACTGACAAAGATAGGGCCTCCCTCCATTTCTGCTACTTCCCTTACAAAGAAAAACATACCCATAAATGATGAGAAAAAATATCTGTGAACCTTTTAGATTTAAAAGGAATATAATATAAATAGATACCACCTGAGTGAAAAATGTCATTGCACACAGTATGCATCAGCTTGGACTCTTCTGTGATAGTTAACTAAAAATGTTGAATCTAATTTTAAAATATTTCAGTTTTTATTACCATGCCATACATACATATATACATACATACATAATCACACATTGCTCCCAGAATCACACATTGCTCCCAGAAACACGAAGCTGAAGCCTGAAGATGACGACTGAGACTTCGTTGAAACATCGCCAAGACACTTCCAATTTTACATGGGAGAAAACCCGAACAACCAAAGACCTACATACATACATAAATACATACATACATAAATACATACATAACAATACCACTTCTTTAAATGATTCATATTAAAATACATGGAATGAGTTTTGTTGTGTCTCGTTCGCTTTCCCCGCAGCCGGGCCCGTCTTATCTCCTTCCGAATGCTGAGGAATGTCCTGGCATGCCTCCAGGCCCCAGCCCTGGCACCATGCCCAGACAGGCCGAGGAAGAAGAAGTGCCTCCAGCCCCCAGCCCTGGCTCCATGCCCAGGCAAACGGAGCAACTAGACCCCTCCCCCACAGCATGTGAGCCTGAGGAAGGTCAATTACCAACAGCTGGAGCCTGGAGTGACCCTCGCTTCAGGAGAATTGATAGGCGGCGTCAACAGAAGGAAGGGAGGGGCAGGCCTGGATAAATGCTGAGTCATGGAGCCACACCCCATCGCCTATATAAAGGATCTGCTTTCTGGCATTCTCTGAGTCAGGCAAAGTCTACCTTATATTGCTGAAGTCACTTCCTGGACTCCTGCCTGCCTTGAGAACTTTGCTAGGACTTTGGCAGAGCTGCAGAGGCACGCCTGATTCGGATTTCCCTGACTCGGCCGTCAGCGGAGGAGTGGGACACGACAAGTTTGCCTATTCCTTAGCTTCCATAATCACTGCTTACTGAATATATTCAACATAGCATAATTATTTATTTTCATTCATATGGGTAAAACATGCACACTGCTCATACTGGAGCTTAAAATTTTGATTTTTGATTATTGACCATAGTCCTGTATCACTACTTCTTTCACTGACGTTAAGACTATCAGTTTGCTTTAATTGAAATCATTTATTGTATTAGTCATCAGTTCTGTTAAACTGTTTCATTTTTTTTGTAATTTTTTTTATTTTTTAAAGACAAACATACAATGCATTTTTTCTGAATAGAGTATTGACCGAGTCAAAATTCATAAGCATATTTTCTCCAAATTTAATTTATATAATTCAATTTCTGCCATTATATTCCTTTTCTACTCTCCCCTTTTTCATCTCTATTTTATATTTAATATATAATCAGTATTACCATCCGCCCTCACCTCTCAATCTTAATCTTCTTTCATTTCATTTTTTTATTTCTCCCTTTCACACATATTTTTCAATATTTCTTTATTCTATTGAAACCCTTTAATTTACACACAATCATTTTGCTATTTCACACTTATTTCTGAATATCCATTGTTTTCTAAAAGTGGACCAGATTATCATATTTTATTTCCTTATTAATCATTTAAACTGCTTAATTCTAAAAAACATGGCATGCAATGAACACTCCTGGATTGCTAGATTACTAGCACACCCACAGACTGGAACTACCCTTCCATACTTCCACCTCTCACAATACTAGACAACACAGTATCAACAGTAGAAACCTTTAAATTTCTAGGGTCTATCATATCGCAGGATCTAAAATGGACAGCTAACAACAAAAACATCATCAAAAAAGGACAACAAAGACTGTTCTTTCTGCGCCAACTCAGTAAGCTCAAACTGCCCAAGGAGCTGCTGATTCAGTTCTACAGAGGAATTATTGAGTCTGTCATTTGCACCTCTATAACTGTCTGGTTCGGTTCTGCAACCCAACAAGAAAGACACAGACTTCAGAGGATAATTAGAACTGCAGAAAAAATAATTGCTACCAACCTGCCTTCCATTGAGGACCTGTATACTGCATGAATCAAGAAGAGGGCCCTGAAAATATTTACAGATCTCTCACATCCTGGACATAAACTGTTTCAACTCCTACCCTCAAAACGACGCTATAGAGCACTGCACACCAGAACAACTAGACACAAGAACAGTTTTTTCCCGAAGGCCATCACTCTGCTAAACAAATAATTCCCTCAACACTGTCAAACTATTTACTAAATCTGCACTACTATTAATCTTCTCATCGTTCCCATCACCAATCTCTTTTCACTTATGACTGTATGACTGTAACTTCCTTATGATTTATATTGATATTGATTGTTCCTGATTGCTTATTTGTACCCTATGCTTATCATTAAGTGTTGTATCATTAAGTGGTAAATTGTACCCTACGACCATCATTTGTGTTGTAAATGTTGTACCTTGATGACGGTATCTTTTCTTTTATGTACACTGAGAGCATATGCACCAAGACAAATTCCTTGTGTGTCCAATCACACTTGGCCAATAAAATTCTATTCTATTCTATTCTATTCTATTCAAAAGGGAGTATCATTGCAAATTGCTCTAATCCCATTCCTTTCCTCACTGGGATAACAGCTTTGAAATCCTCAGATCTATGGCTGGTTTCTTTCCACTGTTATGTGCACACAGCCATTTCTCAGCCTTACTTTTTTATTGCTGGCAACATTGCTGGCAGAGCACTTCAAACATAAGGGATGGGGGAGAAAGCACCCCGCAGATATGAAATTCCCACTGAATGGCTTTGCCTGACATGTTCAGTAATCAAGAGCCAAATAATTTTTGCTGCACTGAGATCAAATCAGCCCCAGCAGGCACAACATCACAGCATCATCGGCCAACATTTGGTGGCACATGTCGAAGACTAAACCCCCAGCAGAGGGCCTGCATTCGGTGCCTGAAACCTCCTAACCTTCAGCCAAATTATTGCTGCCTCTTCATTTGTCCTCTTGAAGTAGGGACAGGAGCAAGGAAAAAAACCAGTAACTTCATAGCAAGGAAACTTCATAGCAACTTAATGGTTCCTCTTGCCTTCTTTAACCCCTCAAATAATACCAGAAATCAGCTGGAAAGGCAGATAATTGAGACTGAATATAGTGGCCAGGAGAGAGGAAGCCCACTGAAGATCTCATCAAAGATCCTTTCACTAAAATAATAATAATAATCTAGAAATATTGTTGAGTCAAAATATACAGAACTGCACAAATGTATAATAGAGGGGAAATCAACTGGCTGATGGAAAATTCCGGTTTCTAGAAATATGTCATAATATCTGTGGTAAAGAAGGCATACCAAATATCAGATTAAAGCTATTCTACCTTGTTTTGAAAAATATTTGTGAATTATTTGTATTGGATTGCAGATTATATCATAGTTATACATGTGTGTTACCTTTTTTAGTTTCCATAATATATCTTGTTTAGTGTTGTGTTGTTTCAAATGGTCACCCTTTCTTTGTTGCTTATGTAAACAGAGTTAAATTATTAGCCCATGTAGTCTAATATTGATGACTTAAGCTGGCACGGCCTTTAAAGTTACAAGGCATTACTTGAGATCAGACTATACCACAAACTGTTTCCCATCTGGAAGAGATTTATTGATTGATTAGATTTGTTTGCTGCCGATCTCACATTGAGGCAACTCTGGGTTGTTTACAAATCTCAAAAGCCAATAAAACCATGAACAATAAATATTCTGAATAACAGTAGTAAATTACAATTAAGAACATGGAGAGGAAGATTGGTCCCATTTGTCTGAAATGTTGTCTGTTTTGTATTTATATATTAGACCGTGATTCCCAAGCCCTGGACTACAGCCTATTACTGGGCCATGGCCGATTCAGAAGTAGGCTGCATGAGCAGTGGGCCTGCGTGCATGTCCAAACGCAAGCCATGGGCTGATGCATGTGAGCTGGCACACGTGCACACAGTTCAACTCGCGTGAGCCAGCGCACACACACACACGCACTGGCCCACTGCTTGAACAGTTTCCCCTCCCTGCTGCCGGGCTTCCAAGCCATAAAAGTTGGGGACCGTTGCATTAGATGTAGAGGTATTTAAACAGATGATCATGTGTCAGGATACAGTAATAGTAGATTTGTATCCTTGGCTTAGGATTCGGCTAGTTGATCTGTAAGATCCCTTTGTTTCTTCTATGGTTCTGGGCTTCTGCAGTTAGATAATGCAGAGTTGGGGTTCACCTCTGATGTAATTTAGCCTAATATTTTGTTGCAGGAAATCTACTAACACGGATCAAAATGGGACCAATTGGAATATTATTATAGACAGTAATTTGGTAAGCGTAGTAGTGTACATTATCATTTGGGTTGAATATGAATTGTAGATAAGTGAAAGTGAGATAAATAGAAGGTTCACAAAATATTGTATGAAATCTCCCCCCCAGAAGTGCTTTTGAATGTTTAATGGAGTGAATCCTTGAATAAAATATTTTAAAGTCATGTACCTAAAGTTCAGTAGAATGGAATCTTCATTAGAATGAGATCTTCACAAGAATGGACTGTGGTTTGGCAGATCTTTTATTAGAAACAAGCTTTTCCAATTCTATCTTGTGCTTTACCTGGAAAACCAGCAAAAAGAGTCATCTATTAGTACAACAGTTCATTATAAGAAGATATTTATTTAGTGCCTTTGGCAAGAAAGACAGATAGTTGCATTGATAACAATGATTTTAAATCCATATGATGTACAAACCATAGCACAGGCCTGTTAAACTCTGATATAAAAAGCTGAAAATGAGGATCTGATCAAATTGCCACCACAAAAGAAGACTAAAAATTCAATTTATATTAAATATATCTCAGTGACATGTCAGAATTATTCAGTCACTATAGCAGTGGTATTGTGTTGTTATTTACAGAAATACATAGCATAATACATTCAGGCACAAGAACTGAGTGTTATTTTCTCATTGTGGGATACAATACACATCCCAACAAAATGGTTAACAGTTCTATTCTGAATACAGCAGTGAAACTGGTTCTGCGAAGAAAAAATGAACTTGGCAATAATGAGGAAAGTATTTACCCTAAAAAAATCTGTAAGAGAAGAACTACACAACTGTAATTGGATTACAGACTGCCATTTCCTAGGGTTTCATTTGCATTAAAAGCTAGCTGTTATACATTCTAAGACACTGACAGCATTGTGTCCTGAATAAAGACTGATTAATAAATGTATATTGATAGCGATTTAAATTTAAGTACAATTCAATATTAAATTTTCAGGGTTGAGGGTGGTTATTTGCTACTGATCAGTGGGAATATATTCACCTTGGAAATCCTGAGATGGGAGATGCTTTCCCAGCAGTGCTTTGGTTTGAACCTGACTGCTTTCACAATCTTGTTCCTTTTTATGAGTTGAGTCACTTTATTTCTCATTTTGTTACAATTTATAGGAAGCAGCCACAAAACTCATCTTTGTTTTTCAAACTTTGAAATTCTGTACATCTTCTGGGAGACAAAAACTGTTGATTCGCCCCATCTCCTACCTGGTAGATTCAGGTAAGTCATTATTGTTTCTCTTCTTCCCCTCAGAACTTCAGTATCTTGTTCTTGGAACCTATTTCTTTCTGTGTGCATTGTTTGGAATTTACCTCCTTCCCTGCCACTGTGCAGCCACTATATTTGAAAAAGTGCAATTATTTCCTTTGAGTGTGAAGGTGGAGTGAGATTTCATTACTATGGTAGCTTGGGGCAGTGGTGAAATTCAAATTTTTTTACTATTGGTTCTGTGGGCATGGCTTGGTGGGAGTGGTATGGCTTGCTGGGCGTGGCTTGGTGGGTGTGGCAGGGGAAGGATATTGCAAAATCTCCATTCCCATCCCACTTCAGGTGAAGAATATTGCAAAATCCCCATACCCTCCTCACTCCTAGGGGAAGGATATTGCAAAATCTCCATTCCCACCTCACTCTGGGGCCAGCCAGAGGTGGTATTTGCCGGTTCTCTGAACTACTCAAAATTTCCGCTACCGGTTCTCCAGAACCTGTCAGAACCTGCTGAATTTCACCCCTGGCTTGGGGACAGGACACTGTTCTTTATAGTCTCATATTGATTAGTAGGAGGAAGGCTCGTAGGCAATGATAGCTCATAGTATTCTTTCCCTTTTGAATAGGCAGACGTGATGAACATCAAGGGATAGTTTCAGATTATTTTGTGTGGGATTTTGCTGTTGAGATACTGTGGAAAAGTGCATTGGTTGCTCCTATATGGCTTGAGACAAATGAATCAATATGGTCTGATACTGAACATGCTGAGTGTGCTCTCAATTCAGAATAACAGCATAACAGAGTTGGAAGGGACCTTGGAAGTCTTCTAGTCCAACCCCATGCTCAAGCAGGGAACTTAATACCATTTCATATAAGTGGTTGTCCAATCTCTTAAAAACCTCCAGTGTTGAAGCACCCACAACTTCTGGAGACAAATCGTTCTACTGATTAATTGTTCTGTGAAGAAATTTCTCCTTTGTTCTAGGTTGCTTCTCTCCTTGTTTAGTTTCCATCCATTGCTTCTAGTCCTGACTTCAGGCACTTTGAAGAATTGGTGACTCCTTCCTCTTTATGGCTGCTCCAAATCTAAAACAGAAAACTGGCAAAAAGCCAGCTATATTATTTTGAGTCTGTTAAGTTCTGGAAGTAACGAGGCTGGAGACCAGGGTAGTGACAACAGCTCTTTAATATATGGTGAACCCAGCAACAGGCTGGGGGAAAACCTCTCCTTTTATACAGTTCTACTGGTGACAATCAGCAACGTATGATTTCCCGCTCAAATATTTAAAGGTACATACAAGAATACATAACACTCCTCCCCTCCCAGAAAACACTTTGCCTCTATTTACATTTTATTTACATGTTATTTTTCGACGTAGTCACGCAAATAACCTGGGCGTCTCCTAGTTCTTTCAGACCTGCGGTTCAGTCCTGGGTGGTGTTTTGAGCTGTTCGGAGGGTCTGTTTTCTCCTCCCAGCTCTTTCTCTAGGCCATCGGGCCCTGGATTATTTGCAGACTCTTTTCTTGGCCATCCGGCCCTGGATTACTTTTGTAATTTTCCCTGTCGTTTTCCTCGGGAACCTGATGTCGTCGCTGGACCTCCGGGACCTCAGCTAAGTCTTGCGCCTCCCCCGGGTCATAGTCAGCTGTGGGTTCAAATAAGGAGGGGGCGTAATTTGTTTCCTGTGGCTTAGTTTGTTCAGTTATTCGTCTCCTTATCTGATCTATGTGGCGCCCATACCGGTTGTCTTGTAATTCACCAAGTATGACTTTGGGCCGGTTGCTTTTATTATTTGCCCTGCGAGCCAACTTGGGCCGTCCCCGTAGTTGCGGGCCCACACTCGGTCGCCTATGCCCAATTCCCTTGTTTTGTCTATTTCCCCCTTGTAACCCTCTGGTGTGTAATGGGGACTCAAACGGTCAAGTGGGCACCGGAGTTTCCGTCCCATCAATAATTCGGCTGGGCTTCTGCCTGTAGCAGTGCTTGGGGTTCTGTGCTGAACAGCCAGAAAGAAGTCTATCTTTGTTTGCCAGTCACCTGGCTTGAGCCTGGACAATGCCTCCTTAGCGCTCCGGACGGAACGCTCTGCAAGGCCATTCGACGCAGGGTGGAAAGGCGCAGAGAGGGCATGTCGGATGCCCTCCTCTGCCAAGTATTCTTCGAACTGGGCTGCCGTGAATTGCGGCCCGTTGTCGGACACCAGAGTGTCAGGCAACCCGTGGGTTGCGAATAGGTGGCGCAGGGCTGCGATTACTGCCTTGGCCGTAGTGGATTTCATGAGTATGATCTCCAACCATTTAGAGAATGCGTCGACAACCACTAGGAAAGTTTGGCCATGAAAAGGGCCAGCAAAATCAATGTGGATTCTTGACCAGGGCCCTTGGGGTTTTTCCCATTCCCTGACTGGGGCCGTTGGGGGTAGGGGTCTGGACTCTTGGCAAGCCTGGCATTTCCCCACCCTCTCAGCAATCTCTGAGTCCATGAGTGGCCACCACACATAGCTTCTCGCTAGCCCCTTCATCCTGACGATCCCTGGGTGGCCCTCGTGGAGGAGGTCCAGTACCTTTCCCCTTAATTTATCGGGGATTACCACACGATCACCCCATAACAGGCACCCCCCTTGAGCCGAGAGCTCATCCCGTTTTTTAACAAATTCCTTAAAGCGTTCGCCCGGCGCAGCGGGCCACCCTCTTTGTACCCAACCGAGTACAGTCCTTAACATAATGTCCCGGTATGATGCCCGAGCCACTTCCTTAGATGTGACTGGGCCAGAGTCCAAAGAGTCAATAAGCAGGATGGGCGTCTCCGGAGTGGGGTCTTCGATTGCCCCTGGTAGTGGGCATCTGCTTAACGCGTCTGCATGCCCCACTTCTTTTCCTGGTCGATGCTGCAGCTTGTACGAATAAGCGGCTAAGAAAATAGTCCATCGGGTCAAGCGTGGCGAAAGTGCCACAGGCGTTGGGCGGTCGCCAGCCAGTATCCTAGTAGCGGTCTGTGGTCAGTCACGATTTCAAAATCCGCCCAAAAACATATTCGTGGAATTTTTTCACCCTGACACAATGGCTAGTGCTTCTTTATCTAATTGGCTGTAGTTCCTCTCTGGGAGGACATCGTTCTAGAGTAAAAGCTATAGGGGCTTCTGTGCCGTTTGGAAGTCTATGGCTGAGTACAGCCCCACCCCATAAGGGGAGGCATCGCAAACCAGCACTAGGGCAATGAGTTATGATATTGGATGAGCAGGCTATCACTTGAGAGCAGGTTTTTACTGCTTCAAAGCCCTATTTTCCGACTTTCCCAAGACCAAACAGTATTTTTCCTAAAAGCCTATGCAGCAGTTCAGCAACGGTCGCTTTGTTTTTAAAAACCGCGTAAAATTCACTAGCCCCAGGAATGCCTGTAGCTCTGCTTTGTTTTTGGGCGCTGGAGCCTTCTAATTGCCTTGACCTTGCTCTCAGTGGGTGAATTCCTTTCTTGTCTATCCGGTAGCCCAAGAATTCGACGGATTCGACCCCTATCTGGCATTTGTTTACCTTGACTTTTAATCCGCTGTCCGGAAAATGCCCAGAACCTTTCTCAAACGCCTCCCCAATTCCTCCATGTTTTCCCTGAAATCAAGACATCATCAAGTAGGGAACTACCCTGGGAGCCCTTGCAGAAGTCGTTCCATTAGGTTTTGGAACAGCCCTGGTGCCACACTCACCCCAAATTGCAATCGGTGCACTTGAAGGCCCCTGTGCGTTACAATCGTTTGGGCTTCGCCAGCGGGCGCTCACGGGCAGTTGTTGGTAGGCTTGGGCCAAGTCTAACTTTGCAAAGACTTGCCTCGCCCCAAAGAGTGCAATAAGTGTTGCACCACGGAACCGGTAAGCGCTTTTCTGTAAGGCTTTGTTAAGCGTCGCCTTGTAGTCAGCGCAAATTCTAATTGACCCGTCTGGTTTTATTGGGTGACGATTGGCGTCTCCCACTTTGCGTGATCGACTGGCACCAAAATCCCTGATTTATGAGCTTATCTAGCTCCTTGTCAATTTTGGTTTTAGGGCAAAGGGACTCTCCTCGCCTTAAGCCTAATGGGAGCTACCTGGGGTCTAAGTTGAAGGAAATAGGGGTCCCTTGTACTTGCCCAGGCAGTCCTTGAAGACATCTTGAACTCGTTAAAGAGAATGTCTTTCAGGTTACAGTCACTTCTGTAGATGCCAGTCACTCCCATGCCCAGGGCACGAAACCAGTCTAGTCCCAACAGACTGGGCAGGGTCCTTCGACGATCGTGATGGGCAGGGTCTTCTTGTGTGGTCCGTGACTGACTCGGACGGAGGTGGTCCTCGAACAGGGATGCGATTCCCTGGTAGTCGTGGACTCGTAGCCGTTGTGCTTGCAGGTGGCGCCGCGACTGACGGCAGTGACTTCGCCAAAGTGTCCCAGGACATGATGGTGATCGCTGATCCCGTGTCTACTTCGAGCCGGCACCGTACTCTCTATTTTTGGTTTGGTGAAGATCTTCTTCTCCACTCGGCGCCGCCTATGACCACAGTCGTTTGGTTTGAATCCGCCTTTTTGTTTGAGCCAATCGCGGTCGCCTTGCCGATTCCGCCTGATTGGCCGATTTGAATTTTCGGCGGGAAGGTTGGGCCGCTCGACAAACTTGAGCTAGGTGCCCTTTCTTCCCGCACCGCCGACATGTCGCGTCCTTAAACTTGCAGCGTTGGCGCTGGTGTTGACCACCGCAGCTTCCGAGTTCGTCTCGGTCCCCTTTGTCGTGTTTCTCGGTTCGGCAGACCCCTTCCTCATCTTCACCGTCGGATTCGGTCTGAACCTCCTCCTGGTGCACTGGAGTTGGCTTCGCCGCCTTTGGTGGGAGAGGCTTTGCAGTGTCTCCGCCGCTTGGGTGGACATTTCATGTGCTCTGGCTTCGCCCAGAGCGCTGGCCAGCGTTAGGTTGCTCTTTGCTAGCAGCCGCCGCCGCAAACGGATGTCTCTGACCTCGGATGAGTTGCTCGAGGAGCACCTCGCCCAGGTCGCGTATCCGCAGTCCTTGGACGCTTTCAGGGCGGCCATGTAGTCACCGGCGGATTCGCCTCCATCTGCCTTCGCCTCCGAATTCAAACCGCCGACGTATTTGGACGGCGTTGGCGCAAGTGGTTTTTAGTAATGTCTGTAGAGTTGGCCACGACACCGATTGTAACGGCGTTGGCTCTGCCAGGGCTTCCGCGATATCAATGACCTCCGGACCACAGTGGCTTAAGAAATAAGCCCTTTTGCGGTTATCTGGAACTCCTTGCAGTTCGTTGGCTTCTAGAAAGCTTTCGAACGGGTCATATACGTTCCCCATTTCTCTTTAGCCGGGTCAAACGGTGCGGGCGGAGTGTAACTGGCCATCTCCGCTTTTCTGCCCTGTGTTTGCTGGGTTCGGGTCTATCGTGCTTCAGCTCGGTTCTGGTTCTCCTTAGCCTCGAGATCCCATCCTCGTCGCCAGTGTTAAGTTCTGGAAGTAACGAGGCTGGAGACCAGGGTAGTGACAACAGCTCTTTAATATATGGTGAACCCAGCAACAGGCTGGGGGAAAACCTCTCCTTTTATACAGTTCTACTGGCGGCTTCGTCCAATCAGCAACGTGCTGATTTCCCGCTCAAATATTTAAAGGTACATACAAGAATACATAACAGAGTCAGTCACTTTCTATAACCCCTAGGAAGAAGGCAGGGGCAAGCCATATCCAAAATCTTGCCAAATAAATTTCAGGAGCTTGTCCAGGCATTCACAGGAATCAAAAACTGACTTGGAGGCACAACAACATTAAAATAGAAAAGATGTTAAATGGTGAATATTAGAATTTTGGAATAAGGTTTTACAGTTTGGAAATGAACTAGCTAAGGAAATTTACTGCAAAGTGATGGAGAAAGGGGAACCATTTCCATCACAGCACAATAACAATGAGAACAAGTTTTCAAAACTCATGCAATTTTTTTTAAAAAAATCTAATCCTATTGAAAATGAAATTAAAAAAGCAAGCTTGTTTTACAGCTTTAAGAGAGATTTCAGCATATTGTTAGCACAAACCAATCACCTTCTGAAATATATTGGTAATTTCAAAGACTTTACTCAGTAACGTCTGTGCATCTCTCTTTCTCTCCAAGTTTATTAAGAGCATCTAAATACACCTAAATGTTCTTAAATATTTAAGTTATTTAAAATCCCAAATGCCAAATAATGTTTGTTAAAGAAATGGCATATTCTGACTGACTGATTGATTGATTGATTGATTGATTGACCATTATGTGCTGTTGAGTTGTTTTTAACTTCTAGTGACCACATAGATAGATTTTCTCCATGAACATACTCTGAAGCCTGCATCTCTCTGTTTGCTATCCTCATGGTAGAAAAAACGAAAGATAGTATTCCATACTTTCCTAAGAATATCCGTCTTCCGATCAGAAAAAAATACAAAAGAAAACAAGAAACACTTAGTGAATCCCTTCCTTGCTGTCTCTGTTTCTGTGCAGTGCACAGAATTGTTAAGCACAGACTCAAGATGCAGTTCTGTTTCAGTGATCTTAACCACTTTACAATTCAGAGTCTTACAGGATGGCTGTTTGAACCATCCAGGCATGAGATCAGCACCAAAGCTTAGCACAATCAATGTTTTCACATGGTCAGTTTAACTCTGTTTTGAGAGGCATCCAGCTATTTTTTAAAAAAAAAATGTCACAGGTATTCTGTAATTTTTAGCAAGATTTTTTTAAGCAAAATTGTAGCAACAAGAGGTTCTTTTTGAGGTTTAATTATCCATGGTTATGTTCTTTTTGGGAGATTTTGATTTTCAGCATTCCAGCTGACCGATTTTTCCAGATTATTCTTATGTCTGCATTTTTAAATTTATATTTATTTATATATTTATTTATCAAGCATATATAAGATAACAGATAAAAGTATAAACATGATTATGAATACATGAAATGGATACAAATAAAAAGGGACATTAGGACAGGGACAGTAGGCATGTTGGTGTGCTTATGAACGCCCCTTACAGACCTCTTAGGAACGGGGTGGGGTCAACAGTAGACAGTCTAAGGTTAAAGTTTTGGGGGTTTCGGGAAGAAACCACAGAGTCAAGTAGTGCATTCCAGGCATTGACCACTCTGTTGCTGATGTCATATTTTCTGCAATCGAGTTTACCTTAAGTTTGTATCTATTGTGTGCTCGTGTATTGTTGTGGTTGAAGCTGAAGTAGTCATTGACAGGTAGGACATTGTAGCAGATAATTTTATGTACTACGCTTAGGTCAGACTGAAGGTGGCGTAGTTCCAAGTTGTTTAAGCCCAAAATTTCAAGTCTGGTGGCATAAGATATTCTATTGAGAGCAGAGGAGTGGAGGACTCTTCTCGTGCAATATCTCTGGACTCTCTCAATTGTATTAATGTCCGATATTTTCTTGACCTCCTTGGTGCCCATTCTTCTGCCTCTTCCAACATTTTCTCATTCATCTTCTCTAAAATATTTATATTGCACTCAATTTGTACTGAAAGACTATGAAAATGAACACATACTTTGATGATAAAGCAAAGTGCTACACCAACATTAGTTATTATTGTATGGATAATTCATTCGTCCATACCCCTTATGGATCATCAACAGGATAAGCAGTGAAGAAAGTCAGGGTTTCTGAAACAGCACTGTTTCTGGATAGATAATTTGAAGCATCTGTTCTGCCTTGCACAATATGTTATGTTATGTCACAATGTGATGTGTTGCTTCATCCAGAATGTAATCACTTACTCGGAATAGGTTTGCATAAGACAGAAAGGCCTTAAAAGAAATGATTCCCTAAACTTTAGGAGGTGGTGAAGTGGTGGTGAAGATGATGGTGTATTGGTAGAATATTGTGGTTAATTATGGCAAGAGTATTGGTAGCTGAAAGCAGTGGTGGGATTCATATAATTTAACAATCGGTTCTCTGTCCTAATGATTTCTTCCAAAAATCAGTTTGCCAAACTGCTCAGAAAGTTAACAGCCGGGTCTCCCGAAGTGGTGCGAACTGGCTGAATCCCACCACTGGCTGAAAGGCTGAAGAGCACCTTGCAGACTTCTGAGGACTTCATATGTAGGGCATTCAGATGAAAGTCAGAGGAAGACCCACATAATTTTGTGTTGAGGATTCCAGGGAGGTGAAGCAACCAAACACCCAAGAGTGAACAAAGGAGGCTGGTGCTGCAGGGACCATTCTAGGCTTTGCGGATCGGCCTCAAGAGAGTTTGATGGTGGGAGCAATAAGTGTGGCAAACCTGGGAGAAAAATGACACCATTTACCTTGGTTGTATTATGTAAGAAGCTGAGCCAAGTAAGCAATTAAGTCGAGCAAGTAAAGGCCCGCTGTTGAAATGTTCACCAGCAAAGGCACAAAAGCAGTCAGCCAACACAACAGAACCACCAGCAGATAGTGGATGCTGTACACTGAAAAGAAAAAGCTCCTCGAAAATTCCCACTGGGTTTATTCCTAGAAAGTTGCTTCCAAGTGGAGAAATACTCAATAGCCATAAGAAGAAAAGATCTTTACATTATAAATGGCTATTTGCAATTGTTTATAGCACTATAATAAAAAGTCCCCCCTCCCCATGCCTATAATCTTCATTAAAATGTCTTCTGTTTAATATTTTTTAAAACCAACCCTATTAATATGCTGAATGTGACTTATGCTGCTGTCCTACATCTTTAATTTTGTGTAGGAAGTTACCTCCCTTGAACTTATTTCTGTACAGATCCATATAGAACTCCACAGTAAATTGCATGCAAATTACCTTTAAGTGATAAACTTACTTTGAATCTACTGAGTATAATAATTCTGGCATACTGAATGACCCTAGATGATTTACATTAGTGTGTAATGGTTAGAATCCTCATCCTATTAAAGCAAATTTGATAATGTTTTAAATATTATGATAGCTTTTTCCAGAGTGAATAGCCAGTTTTAGAGTTCACAGTAGTAGAGGGAAGAGTTCAATATTTCTTTAGTCTATAGACTGGACACCTAACTAAAGCCAAGCATTCCATCTATTATGATAGTCCCTGAGTTTAATCCCATCCATTTGTAGGGAACACTTCTATAGTAAAGAATCCAGATTATGGATCAGAACGTTCTGCATCTGATTTAAGCAGGGCATTTTGTGAAAAACGTTGACATTTGTATGCACCTAATTGTATTTAAGACTACAATTGCTAATTGTAGTCCAGTTTCTAAAATAACTTTATTGCTTTTAAAATTACAGAAAAAAAGCAAAAGGAACAAAACACAATAATACATTCCTTATGCCAAAAAAAAAAAAAATCACCAAAAAATACAAGTGCTTAAAAATAAGTGAAAAAATACAACAGGAAAAAATAACATAGTACATGTGTTAGAACAATAAAAAGTTACAATTGTAAATTATATACTTATATGGCTATCATGCTTTTTTTAACTATTGTACTTTTTCCATTGACATTCTAAGATAAGAAATTAAGGTACTCTGCCCAATATGGGAACCTTTAATATACTAGTCCATTTTAATATTTTAAGTGAATTATCAATGCCTGACATTTGTATGACTAATATTTTGAAATTATTTAAAAATGAATCATTAAACATTAAAAAGCTGAGCACACAGTTGCATTGCATTATAACCTAGCTATTATTTGTCAGTAACTTTGGCATTCTTAAATTAATGATTTACAACTGATTAGTAGGAGCATACATTCCAGATTTTAAATAAAATTCTCTACTGTTATTTTAAAACAATGAAGCATGTTTTAATGTTGGTGACCACATATTCTAAACTAATGCCAACATTTTTTTCCGATGTATTGAAGTTTATTTAAATATATACACGCACAAACAAACAAACAGGTGCAAGTTTATTCCAAGCATCTCTCTCTCTCTCTCTCTCTCTCTCTCTCTCTCTCTCTCTCTCTCTCTCTCTCACACACACACACACACACACACACACACACACACACACACACACACACACACACACAGACACAGACAGACACAGACACACACAGAAAGAAAAAAAGAGAGAGACAGAGATATACAAACATAATCCCATAATGAATACATTATTTTCCATGTGCTTATTTTCTTGGCATTTGAAGTTTGGTTCCGTGTGCGATAGGAGATGCAAATGCTTCAGCTATCTGCATAATGAGTCTGCTATAAAATGACTGCAACTCATGTAAAAGACAGGGTGGCATGTTTTCGGTTTTAATGGGAACACTCTGAAAACTTCCAATCTTTCTTGACATTTCTTATAGCAAAATAAATGTGGTTGAGGTTGGAGTGTCTATTATGAAAATAAGAGAAGAGCAAGTCAATTATATTTCAATGACTGAATAGCCAGGGGTCCTCATTAAAACGATCAGAAAGGCTGCAGTGTTGCTTTCCTGTATGTAGCCACTGATTAAGTTCTATAAGAATGACATGGCTCTTTTAGGAAAAAAAGGAGAGAAGAGGCCTTGGGATCCAGCCAGCAGCCAGGAATTTTAACACTTTAAAAAGTGAGATGTAGGCTTGGTCAACAGAAAGAAGTTTCCTATGGGATCCTGAGCTCCTGATAATATTTAAAAATTGTTATTTTTTCCCATTCGATGGTCATAAGAGGCTTTGAATTTATATTACATTGTATGAAACATGCCTGCAGTTTGATGGTGATCGGTGTATTTTCCTTTTAATTAGCTCCTATGATGTGGCATCACAAGAAGGAAAAAAAAATATTTTTAAGAGTATAAATGTTGATTTATTGACTTAAAACTAAGTCCATTGAGTTCAAAGAGATTACTTCTTGATAAGGGAAAGAAGCTTTGTTGCTTTGACATATTACAAGAGCCTACTTGAATTGAAAGTCCAGTTATCAGTTTATTACTAATAATTTCTCTAACACTGAGGGATTCCCCACCCCACCCCCGAATTTAACTTTATCCTGTCACTTACAAGGGATTATTTGTTCATTTTTAAAATAGTAATTTTATTAAAGTGTACAAGTACAAAGTTAAAAAAGATAAGAAAAATATAATAGAGTAACATGACAGAAAAGGAAAAAAATTAAAAATGCAACAAGAAAAATAAATAAAGAAAAACATATATAAATAACTACTTCCTTTATTGTGACAAGTGAAAAAGCTTATTATCTTCTCTAATATTACCAAAAACCCACTTCTTATTTCATGTCTCATCTCTTTATAAATAGATTCTTAAAATCTCATCATTTAATTCTAGTCATCAAAAATCCATTAAGACTATGAGAAATAACAATCTACATATTTTAATCTCAATCAAAGAAGCTAGCCTTATATTCCTTTCTTTTATTTTTAATACAGTCTGGTTAGCAAAAATTCATTAAGAGTTACCAGAAAGGTCAACATATATATTTTAATTTGATCAGATAACCCTGCATTATATTGATTCATTTTACTATTAACAATCTTGATTTTAATTGCCCTTGAATACAGTTTCAAGACCATATTTCTTTCCATGTTCTCTTTGTCTCTTCTCACAAAGTCCTTCAAAACTTTAATATATTTCATTTCATTCATCTTCATTTGTAAATCCCAAATGAAAAAGATATCCAAGTCACTCTTCTGTGTACCTCTTTTAATTGTTAAGACTTCAGCTGCTTTCATTTCTATATCCAGTATAACATATTTATCCATGACATTCTTGTTGTGTGTCATATTTTAAATCCATATTCTGACTCAGACTTGTTAAGAACAGCCAATCTTAAAAGTAATTTCTGAGTTCGTTAGTCCCAAATATCCTTAGATTCATCCCAAGTTAGAATAATTTGTTCCATTCTGTTTTAGTGGGTCTCTTCTCCTTTAATTATAACTTTTTAAAAAAATTCTGGTTCCTACTAGGATTTAACCTTCAAAGTTTCATCAAGTATTTTTCTGATTTAACAGCATTTTCTCTTGGGAAGATTTCTTATACTTAGCTTCAAAATGTGTGCTGTGTGTATGTGTGTATGTATGACAAACACACACACACACAGCACACAACACACAAACACAGAGAGTTTTAGTCCATTTGTAACTTTCCAAAATCAATGTCTTCTAAGACTAATATTCTGGAAGAAAATAGTGGCAAAATAATTCCAGACTCTTATTAAAAGTGTTACTTGGACATGTCTATTTGTTCATCAGAAACTTTCTTTCTTTCTTTTGAAAGAATCATTATACTATCCCCCACCTCCAATAAGTAAGAATATAGCGCATATAATTGATCTAGGGTCAAATATCCACTTTCACATGTCCAGATGAACTTTCAGAGACTGCTGAGATTTTTGGGACTATATTAGAAGTGTTGTTGAAAGGTGGTTAACAATCTTCTATTTCCTCATCAGAAAATATTGAGTTTGTTCTAGTACACCTTTCAGTGCATAGTGGAAAAAGGTAAGAATTGTGAAATATTGTATATAGCAAATTATCTTAATTTATTCCTGTAAAACAGATACCTGAATCCTCTTCAGTCCAGAGGAAATGAAAAGACAATCATATGGAATATTTTCCCTAAAACTCCAGTTGCCAGTATCATTAGATACAATCAGTCATCAAACTCCTGGAAAGCAGCAACAACAGTATGAAAAAGCAGTGATTGATACCAATAGCCATGTACAGGTAGCCCTCGATTTACTATTGAAATTGAGCCCAAAATTTCTGTTGTTAAGTGAGACATTTATTAAGTGAGCTTTGTCTCATTTTACTATTAACAATCTTGATTTTAATTGCCCTTGAATACAGTTTCAAGACCATATTTCTTTCCATGTTCTCTTTGTCTCTTCTCACAAAGTCCTTCAAAACTTTAATATATTTTATTTCATTCATCTTCATTTGTAAATCCCAAATGAAAAAGATATCCAAGTCACTCTTCTGTGTACCTCTTTTAACTGTTAAGACTTCAGCTGCTTTCATTTCTATATCCAGTATAACATATTTATCCATAACATTCTTGTTGTGTGTCATATTTTAAATCCATATTCTGACTCAGACTTGTTAAGAACAGCCAATCTTAAAAGTAATTTCTGAGTTCGTTAGTCCCAAATATCCTTAGATTCATCCCAAGTTAGAATAATTTGTTCCATTCTGTTTTAGTGGGTCTCTTCTCCTTTAATTATAACTTTTTAAAAAAATTCTGGTTCCTACTAGGGTTTAACCTTCAAAGTTTCATCAAGTATTTTTCTGATTTAACAGCATTTTCTCTTGGGAAGATTTCTTATACTTAGCTTCAAAATGTGTGCTGTGTGTATGTGTGACAAACACACACACACACACACAGCACACAACACACAAACACAGAGAGTTTTAGTCCATTTGTAACTTTCCAAAATCAATGTCTTCTAAGACTAATATTCTGGAAGAAAATAGTGGCAAAATAATTCCAGACTCTTATTAAAAGTGTTACTTGGACATGTCTATTTGTTCATCAGAAACTTTCTTTCTTTCTTTTGAAAGAATCATTATACTATCCTCCACCTCCAATAAGTAAGAATATAGTGCATATAATTGATCTAGGGTCAAATATCCACTTTCACATGTCCAGATGAACTTTCAGAGACTGCTGAGATTTTTGGGACTATATTAGAAGTGTTGTTGAAAGGTGGTTAACAATCTTCTATTTCCTCATCAGAAAATATTGAGTTTGTTCTAGTACACCTTTCAGTGCATAGTGGAAAAAGGTAAGAATTGTGAAATATTGTATATAGCAAATTATCTTAATTTATTCCTGTAAAACAGATACCTGAATCCCCTTCAATCCAGAGGAAATGAAAAGACAACCATATGGAATATTTTCCCTAAAACTCCAGTTGCCAGTATCATTAGATACAATCAGTCATCAAACTCCTGGAAAGCAGCAACAACAGTATGAAAAAGCAGTGATTGATACCAATAGCCATGTACAGGTAGCCCTCGATTTACTATTGAAATTGAGCCCAAAATTTCTGTTGTTAAGTGAGACATTTATTAAGTGAGCTTTGTCTCATTTTACTACATTTCTTGCCACAATTATTAAGTGGATCACAAGCTTCCTAACAAACAGGAAGCAGCAGGTGAAGCTAAGCAAGATCACATCAAATACCTGTACAATTAGCACAGGGGCCCCCCAAGGCTGTGTGCTCTCCCCACTTCTCTTTTCTCTGTATACCAATGACTGCATCTCCAATGATCCATTTGTTAAGCTACTGAAGTTCGCAGATGACACAACAGTGTCAACAGTGATTGGTCTCATTCGAGACAATGACGAATCCGCATATAGACGAGAGGTCGAACGACTAGCCTTGTGGTGCAACCAAAACAATCTGGAACTGAACACACTCAAAACCGTAGAAATGGTGGTAGACTTTAGGAAAAACCCTTCCATACTTCCACCTCTCACAATACTTGACAACACAGTATCAACAGTAGAAACCTTCAAATTTCTGGGTTCTATCATATCGCAAGATCTCAAATGGACAGCTAACATCAAAAACATCATTAAAAAAGGACAACAAAGAATGTTCTTTCTGCGCCAACTCAGTAAGCTCAAACTGCCCAAGGAGCTGCTGATCCAATTCTACAGAGGAATTATTGAGTCTGTCATTTGCACCTCTATAACTGTCTGGTTCGGTTCTGCAACCCAACAAGAAAACACAGACTTCAGAGGATAATTAGAACTGCAGAAAAATAATTGCTACCAACCTGCCTTCCATTGAGGACCTGTATACTGCACGAATCAAGAAGAGGGCCGTGAAAATATTTGCAGATCCTCACATCCTGGACATAAACTGTTTCAACTCCTACCCTCAAAACGACGCTATAGAGCACTGCACACCAGAACAACTAGACACAAGAACAGTTTTTTCCCGAAGGCCATCACTCTGCTAAACAAATAATTCCCTCAACACTGTCAGACTATTTACTGAATCTGCACTACTATTAATCGTTTCATAGTTCCCATCACCAATCTCTTTCCACTTATGACTGTATGACTATAACTTGTTGCTGGCAATCCTTATGATTTATATTGATATATTGATCATCAATTGTGTTGTAAATGTTGTACCTTGATGAACGTATCTTTTCTTTTATGTAACACTGAGAGCATATGCACCAAGACAAATTCCTTGTGTGTCCAATCACACTTGGCCAATAAAATTCTATTCTATTCTATTCTATCAGTCATCAAACTCCTGGAAAGCAGCAACAACAGTATGAAAAAGCAGTGATTGATACCAATAGCCATGTACAGGTAGCCCTCGATTTACTATTGAAATTGAGCCCAAAATTTCTGTTGTTAAGTGAGACATTTATTAAGTGAGTTTTGTCCCATTTTACTACATTTCTTGCCACAATTATTAAGTGAATCAGTGCAGTTGATAAATTAGTATCATGGTCATTAGGTAAATCTGGCTTCCCCATTGATTTTACTGGTCAAAAGTTTGCAAAAGGTGATCACATGACCTTGGGACACAGTAACAGTCATGATTATGAACTATGATCACATGATCATGGGGTGCTACAAAGGTTGTATAAGTGTGAAAAATGGTCATAAATCACTTTTTTCACTGCTGTTGTAACTTTGAACGGTCACTAAATGAACTGTTGTAAATTGAGGAGTATCTGTACAGTAAAATCAAATAAATGTTTAACTATCCATTCCATGGGAAATGCTTAAGGAGATTTTTTAAATCATTTTTTTTCAGAGCAAATTGTATCGTGATCATGTTTTAGAAAGGTAAAACTAAATTAAATAATCATAAATTAATCAATTAATAAAGCAGTTTCTGAAAATATACATGATTCTTGAATAATTCCTTCTGTACAAATCATGGCTATGACAAAGAACTTGAATAAAATGCAGATCAGGTTTTTCAGACTTTCAGACTGAAATAGTTTTTATGGATACTATTTATTTCTTTGAAAATAAAGACTTTATTTTGCATTTGTGTTCCCGTATAAAATAGATACAACTTAAAACGATGCTTATATAGATTACTATAATTAGAAATTTTATGTAGCTGGTAATCTGAATTTGCAAAGTCATTGTCCTTTGTAATCAGTAACAAATAATGTTTAAAATGTTGGGGTGTTTTGCATTATAGATAGAAAAAAATGGTTATTTCATTATAGGTAGATAAAATGGTTATCGTTTCATTTTTAAACTAACATTTTAATAATTTTAAAAATCATTTTTTAATAACAGTCTGGAATTATTTTGCCATCATTTTGCCTTTTTCCAAAGTGTTAGCCTTAGAGCACTTAAGATCCTTTTGTTAATGATATTATTTTCCACCTTTTAAATAAAATGTTTCATTAAATATCTCAAAGCAATTAATTTATATAAATTATATTTCATATTTTTGAATCTTACACTAACTTGATTCTTGCTTTGTAATATACTTGTACAGCAATATTTCTGATGCTTTTGCTGTCAGATTATTTAAGAAGGGGGGATTGTTTAAGGGGATAAGAACGTATTGCTAGAAGTGATTAAATTTACAGTATTCTATTCTATTATGCAGTCCAATATGCATCTTCTCAGAAGTGAATCCAACTGAGGTGAATGGGATTAATTTTTAGCTAGTGTGAAATTATTACAGACTTTATTGCATTATTTTCTGCTGCGAAGTTTAGAAAGGTTAATAGAATTTACTACCAGGAAATACCTTCCTGGGTTCAAAAGTCCTTAGGGTTCCTGACTGTAAAATAAAATAAAGAGATAATTGCTATTTATTATCAAGACACACTTTGACAAAATATCGAAATGCAGAGATATCATACTAAACAAAAATATGTACTATGAAGGCCGAGTACAGGGAACCCAATAGCGCAAATAGAAATGTTGGTGTGATTATCAATTAATATGGACAAAGATAGAAATGTATCTAAAACAATGTTTTATTATTAGTGCATGCATGTCAATTAGAATTAGAATTTCTGTTCCAGGTAACTGTGTTGGAGAGTTGTTGTCCAATAGTATACAGTTAAATTCATGTGGCACTGAATAATTAACACCATTCAGATTTATTTGACCATAATAATAGCCCCTTCTGGATGGATATGATGTTTGGAAATACTGTATTTTACTGGAATTCATTACATATATAAAAGTTAATGAGCAACTTCTATTATATAATGGTGTATTGTTAATATGTATGCATGTGTAGTCACAGAAGGCCAATACTTACCTGAAGTACATACAGCTCATGATATATGATCAAAAGCATCTATTACCTTCAGGAAATCAATATAGAAGAAACTGATGCATGAATAAATGACCCTAAAGTTTGGATCTTGAATTGTTCTTCTAATGAGGCATATGATGATTAGGTAGCTATACAAACAAACAAACTAACAAACAAACAGGTTCGTGTTAAAAAAAATCCATAGAATTCTGAAATCACTCAATAGTTTAAGCCAAGTATTAATTCTTTGTCCTCCGATACCAACAGGGAAACCCCATGAGTTAGGTTCTGCTGTGTGGATCTCATGAGAAATAAAAGTTTGGAATAGATTGAATGAATTAATGAACATTAAAAATGCAAAAGATTCTGAAAAGTCAAAATGTGAACTATCCTTATTATAATAATTGACATGAAGCAACCCATTCTAAATGAGCCCCACCTAATGTCAACAGTCAATTGTTTTAGCCAGCTTTCCAACCTGCATCATCAGAATAATTGGCCTTTTAGATGATTTGACTAACTGACAGCTAAGGCACTAATAATAATCTATGGCAGCATTTAGATTATTTATTTACATTTGAATGCCACAGTAATGGATGAATAGATGGATGTTAAGAAACAACTGCATTTGAATGTTTAGGCTATTGTTGATGTTCTTTGTGGAAATATCACTCCACTCCCATAGATATAGCACAGAATCTCTTTAATTACAGGGATGAAAAAACATGTTTCACAAGCTCTCTTTGATGTATAAGCCCCCCATAATGCTATTTACAGTATTAATTTAGTCAATTTATTAAACAATCGCTTCAACTTTTGACAGGACTTCTGTGTTCTATTTTATAAGAGTCAGAAGTCAACAGAATGCTTATTTCATAAGTTTTGCATTACATGATCTTCGTGTACAAGGTACTGTAACCATTATTCATATTTAATTTATGCTGTTAGAATTAGTTCTTTAAAAATACTTATTTTTCCATGTATGAACAATATTTTAGCCAGAGTGTGTTATGGATGCAACTTCCAAGATTCCAAAATTAACAAATGAATGGATGGATGGATGGATGAATATATGGAAAAAGCAAGAGAGAGATGAGGTAGGATACGTTTGGAAACTGTACCATGATAATGCCTCAAGAAATGAGTCAAGTTCTACTTTTTGAATGCATATATATTTTGCTAATTAAATTTTATAAAGTTTTTTTAAAATTAAAATGTCTATTTAGAGTTAGATTTAAATCTAAGAGATTAGAAAGGGTCTAGCTCTCTTAGTATTAAACTCATTTAGATCAATTATAAGTGAAGAATTTAAAGGAAATATATTTCTTTCAGATAAGCACTCTATAAAAATGACTGAAACGGTGTGATTTTGTTATTAAAATTATATTTATTATGGCATTATGTACCATATTTGCTATACATATTATGTTGTATAGTTGGTACTAAAGATACATTTACTATGGTATTATGTATTTACTACATATAATATTAAACAGTTAAACTAAGAAATGAGTTACAAATAAAAGCAAACTCAACATGTACTTTAATCTAGGAATCAGGTCATTACTAGGCAGGGTCAATCAATTGCATGCTCGAAATCTTTTATTGCAATAATAATTAGAATTGTGTTATATGCCTTTTGGCATTGCCAGACTTTATAGAGATTTCTTCTTTATTATAATAATTGTTTATTAATTAATATTCATTTATTAATTAATTAAAATATATTTTATGTTGTATGTCTAGGAAAATAATATTATTACAGAGTTGCCACTAGAGAATTACAAGCATGTACTTGTATTTAAGGAAACTTTATTGAGCATTGAGATAAAAGAGACAAAAAACATTTTAAAAAATTGGACGTCACTCCCAGAAAATATTTTAGATGATTTTCTAGAAATGTGGCAGAGGATAAAACTATCAGCAGATATTTAATGGAATATATGTACTAGCATCTTTGAATTGCATTACTGTTGTCTATTAGGATATATTTATGTATAAGCATAACATTTAGGTTCTAAAGAACAAGATTATGTTTCTAACTCTTCTTTTTTTAAAAGTACATTTTAGACAATAATGCATTGTAATAAATGATTTACTATTGCTGTTTTTCTCGGTTTGATTGTAGGTAAGATAATTAATTAATTGTTCATATTTTTATTTATTTATTGTTTGAGCTTCCCTCGAGCAGCAGTATATTAGAATAAAAGAAACTATATTACAGTGATTATCTTCTGAAGATCCTGCATGATCATGCTGTTTAGTTTTCCAGCTTCTTTCAGTAAATTTTATAAGACTGTTCAGATTTCTTCTCCTACAAGATGAAGAAAAACTACCACCTTCAGATATTGTTTCTGAATCACCCCCACCCCACCCTCTACTTTATATATAATATGGGATTTTCAGACAAAATCTTCCTTCAGCACAAAATTTGGCAATTTCAAATAACTCATCAATATTTTGTTTTTGATTGTGTGCAGTGCAGCAACAATTTGTTTAATATGACTCATTAACAGGAGGTATATCTTTCTTCTCAGATATAACCAGAAGCCTCTGAATAGGTCCAAAATGCAAGATATTGTCTGCACATTAGAGGTTTTTCATGCTGAATTAACAACAAAATATCAGCTGGAACTAATATATTCCAGAAAAGTGGCATCCATGTTTTTCACTTTCCAGCTAGCTATATTTCAAGAAAAAATAGGTTTTGAGCATGGGTGAAATGCTCCCGGTTCGAACCGGATTGCGGGTGGTTCAGAGAACTGGTAGCAAAAATCCCTGCCCCCCCCCTCCCCCATGCCCAGCATTCTGCTGAAAAAATAGAATAGAATAGAATTTTTATAGAATAGAATTTTTATTGGCCAAGTGTGATTGGACACACAAGGAATTTGTCTTGGTGCATATGCTCTCAGTGTACATAAAAGAAAAGATACATTCATCAAGGTACAACATTTACAACACAATTGATGATCAATATATCAATATAAATCATAAGGATTGCCAGCAACAAGTTATAGTCATACAGTCATAAGTGGAAAGAGATTGGTGATGGGAACTATGAAACGATTAATAGTAGTGCAGATTCAGTAAATAGTCTGACAGTGTTGAGGGAATTATTTGTTTAGCAGAGTGATGGCCTTCGGGAAAAAACTGTTCTTGTGTCTAGTTGTTCTGGTGTGCAGTGCTCTATAGCGTCGTTTTGAGGGTAGGAGTTGAAACAGTTTATGTCCAGGATGCGAGGGATCTGCAAATATTTTCACGGCCCTCTTCTTGATTCGTGCAGTATACAGGTCCTCAATGGAAGGCAGGTTGGTAGCAATTATTTTTTCTGCAGTTCTAATTATCCTCTGAAGTCTGTGTTTTTCTTGTTGGGTTGCAGAACCGAACCAGACAGTTATAGAGGTGCAAATGACAGTTATAGAGGTGAAATGCTTTTAAAAGTAAAAAAAAAAGCCTCTAATGATCGTGTGGATCAGCTGGTATCATCAGAGGTTTTAAAGGGCATTTTTTCTTCCACCAAAAATGCTTTTAAAAGTAAAAAAAAGGCTCATTGATCGTGTGGCTCAGTTGGGATCGTCAGAGGCTTTTAAAAGCCTTTTTTCTACAGCCTCTTCGGCCCACCCAGTCACATTACCCCCCCACCCTACCAAGGTAGGGTGTCCACAGAACCGGTAGTAACAAATTTTACATTTCACCACTGGTTTTGAGCCATTATCATAGGGCAGTCAGTTGGTATCTAGTACCTGCACCCATGACCTGATCCTTATGGTCTTCAATTACAGCAAAATAGGTTGTTTCAAACATTGCTTTGCAGGAGGAGAGACCTGGGAAAGTCATGAGCTCACGGATGGCTCAGTTGGGATCGTCAGAGGCTTTTAAAAGCCTTTTTTCTACAGCCTCTTCGGCCCACCCAGTCACATTACCCCCCCACCCTACCAAGGTAGGGTGCCCACAGAACCGGTAGTAACAAATTTTACATTTCACCACTGGTTTTGAGCCATTATCATAGGGCAGTCAGTTGGTATCTAGTACCTGCACCCATGACCTGATCCTTATGGTCTTCAATTACAGCAAAATAGGTTGTTTCAAACATTGCTTTGCAGGAGGAGAGACCTGGGAAAGACATGAGCTCACGGATGGCTCAGTTGGTCCAGAGTTTGTTGCATTTTGAGATTGGAGAGTAACCCGGAGAGTGTCGTGTCCCACTCCTCTGCTGACGGCCGGGTCAGGGAAATCCGAATCAGGTGTGCCTCTGCAGCTCTGCCAAAGTCCTAGCAAAGTCCTCAAGGCAGGCAGGAGACCAGAAAGTGACTTCAGCAAGATATGTTTAGACTTTGCCTGACTCAGAGAATGCCAGAAAGCAGATCCTTTATATAGGCCATAGGGTGTGGCTCCATGACTCAGCACTTATCCAGGCCTGCCCCTCCCTTCCTTCTGTTGCCTCTGCCTATCAAGTCTTCTGATGCGAGGGTCACTCCAGTCGGCAACTGTTGGTAATAAACCTTCCTCAGGCTCACATGCTGTGGAGGAGGGGGAGGGGTCTAGTTGCTCCGTTTGCCTGGGCATGGAGCCAGAGCTGGGGGCTGGAGATATTTCTTCTTCTTCAGCCTGTCTGGGCATGGAGCCAGGGCTGGGGGCTGGAGGTATTTCTTCTTCCGTGTTCGGAAGCAGATAAGAAGACCCCGGCTGAGGTGAGATTGGACGAGACACAACAGAGAGCTAGTAGGACAGAGTGAAGAATGATGCAGTAGGGCTGGCCCACAATCAGACCAGTCCATCTCTAAGAGGAACAGAAAGCACTGATTATTGCTGTTTTTCTACTTCTATTTCTAAGTACCATTCAAAAGCCTCAAATTTCTTAGAGATGGGAAATGGGGCTTGTTCTTATTGTTCCCTTTTGTAGTAATAGCACTTAGACTTATATACCACTTCACAGGGCTTTGCAGTCCTCTCGAAACAGCTTTACAGAATCACCATATTGGCCCCAACAATCGCATTTCACCGACCTCGGAAGGATGGAAAGCTGAGTCAACCTTGAGCCGGTAAGGACCAAACTCCTGAATTAGCCTGCAATACTGCATTCTAACCACTGTACCACCACAGCTCCTTGTAGGAAAAGTTCATCTGTTTTTGACTGCTTGGTTGTGAATGTTGTGAGCCAGGACTGGCTCCGTGATTCTCCCAAGTCAGAAATCTTTGACTCCTATATTTTTTCTCTCTCCTGGTAAGTTACAGATGTATAAGTGATATCATTTTGTTACTTTAATAAGTCTTAACCAGCACTAAATCAAAGGGGCTGGAAGATAAAACAAAAGCTCACAGGTTGCCATTTTGTTCCTGCCGCCTTCTCTGAACTAAACTTATTTTTCAAAAAGCTGATATTATAGAACCCAGGCAGCGTATGCTATAAAAACCTCTTTCTCCTCTCCTGTCCTCTTTATGGAGAACTAATTATAACATCAAGTAGGATAGTACACATAATAGAGTGAATGAGAAAACCTAATCCAATAATTATTTAAAAGAATAGGTGTTAGCTCCTGGTCAGTTCCAGTGGTGGTGGGAGCTTCAAAGTAACAATAAATATCTGACCATTGAAGAGATTTCATTCCCTTATTCACAGCATTATGAAAATCTAGTAGATTTTGTCTGTTTTTCAATTACACCTGCCACTTGTGCCCGTACTGCAAAGCCTTTGCTGCGGTTGTTGTGGTCAACAAAAGACAACAAATAGCTTTCTAAAAAGCGGTAGATGAAAATGCTATCACAATAGCCTTAGGTAATCAGAGGCAATCACCTTCAACTGGAAAACTGTCAGTACAAAATGAACAGGAACACATGTAAGCTTTGAAGTCCATTTTTATGCAAAGATCAGTTAGCTTTGCCACATTTTCCTTTCATAGTTTTGAAGTGTAAATATACACCAATGAGTACCAAACATGGTTTCTATGTCCCATTTTATTTTTGCATGATTTTTTTAAAAAAAGTACATTTGGCCACTAATTTATTTAATTGGTAATCTCTCTCTCTCTCTCTGTCCCTCCCTCCCGCCCCCTCTCTGTCCAGGAAAATTGCACATAGAAGTATAAAGGTTGCCATCCTATGCTCATTTTAAGAGCATCCTAATTTGAAGGTTTCCAAATGAGATAGGACCACATTTTCCAGCCATTGATTGTGTTGAAAGTAAATTCTACAAGTTATGGTCCCAAAGCATTTTGTCTCTAGAATATACAAGATATTATATTGACTGATTATTCTCTCTCTCTCTCTCCTTTCTCTCCCCCACACCACTCTGTGTGTGTGTCTGTGTCTGTGTGTGTGTCTGTGTGTGTGTGTGTCTGTCTATCTGTCTGTGTGTTTATTCCGTGCCGTTTCCTTGGCAAGGTTTTTGGAAGTGAAAAGGCTCTTTTCTTCTTCTCTGAAAGAGAGTGATTAGCCCAGGAGTAGAGTTCATGGACTCACAGTTTCTAGCTTGGTGCCTTGGCTACTATTCTAAACAATCTCGCTCCCTTCTCCTTAACTAGCCTCATATGTGCTGCACTGTAACTTACAATTCCTACCAAGTGACAGTTCAATCTCTGTTTTACCGCTTTAGTTACATTCCAGCCCAACAGTCAGTTGCCTATCCTGCAATTATTATTATGTGGTAGAACTGTCATGAAACAAAGTTCAATATTAAATACAAAATCAGTATGAATGAACATCTTGTAAACTCAGTGAAGAAATCTGTTGAATATTATGCAACTGGGTGGGATGAAAATTTGCTTATTCTTAATTTCTGTCCTACCAAATGCCTATCGATTTATAGGCCTCAACTAGGCAACTATATAATATCTATTTTATTTTTTCTGCTTAATGTGAGTCACTATTGCTCTTAACAAGCTTCCATTAACATCGACTCTTGCGCCTGCGAGGTGCCCCCGCCTCGCAGGAATAGCCCGCTTTGTTACCGAGGGCCGGCCTCAATGACGGGTCTTGGGACCCACAGAGGTGGCATGCGAAGAGGAAGAGCCTTTGGGTTTTTTTTAGATAGGGCATTTTTAAGGGGTGGGAGGGAAAGGGCGGGTGTTGGGGGAAACCCGTCGGGTGGGGGTCCAGTTCCTGCGTATGCTCGTGGCGGTAAGTTAATAGGTCCGAGGTCATGGGGAGTTTGTGTTCCACTGGTGAGGTGGTCCTATTTCCAGTAAGGGAGGGGCAGATATGGCGGGAGTGGGGCTCATATCGTTTTATGGGGCGCGTGCTCGATGCTTGCAGGCGATCGCGCGCCCGAGCCTCAGACTCCTCCGTTCCCGGATGGTCAAGACCCTCAGAGCCTGGGCCTTGGCTGATGCTGTACAGCGCGGTCCGTGTGTAATAAGGCCCCTAATTCATGATCTTATTCAGGGGGGTGCCGCGGACCTTATGGGCGTTACGGAGACCTGGTTGGGCGCAGAAGGGGGCGTGCCCCTTGTTCAAATGTGCCCGCCGGGTTTCCGAGCATTCCATCAGCCGAGGCCAGGGTAGGGGTGGAGGGTGGCGGTTGTGATTAGAGAGTCTGGAGCCGAGGAGACCACTGTACCTCAGATTGCCGGGTGTGAATCCCTCTTTGTGAGGTGGGGTCATAGATGTCAGATGGGCTTGTTTGTCACGTACCTGGCTCCTTGCGGCGTGGCAGCAGCCCTGCCCGAGCTCCTGGAGGTGCTTGCTGGAGTGGCAGTGGAGACCCCAGACTTATTGTCATGGGGGACTTTAACTTGCCATCGACCGGCCTGTCATCTTCAGTTGCTCGGGAATTCACGGCTTCCATGACGGCCTTGGACCTGACTCAAGTAGTTGATGGCCCTACTCACAGTGGGGGTGGCACTCTGGATTTGATTTTCATCTCTGGTCAGTGGTTGAAGGATCTGGACTTGAGGGATTTAGTCATTGAGCCTTTGTCATGGTCAGATCACTTCCTCCTTTGCCTAGACTTTCTGACCACCACTCAACACCGCAGGGAGACGGAACCAATTCGTTGGTTTCGTCCCAGCGCCTGATGGACCCGGAGAGGTTCCAGACAGAGCTTGGGCTGTTTCCTGAGGGTCTGGCTCACGGCACGGCCGAGGAACTTGTCGTGGCTTGGGAATGAGCCGCGGTGGGGGCCTTGGATCGTGTCGTGCCTTTGCGGCCTCTGACCCGGCGTAGGTCTCAACCAGCTCCCTGGTATTCAGAGGAGCTGAGGGAGATGAAACGCCGGAGAAGACGCCTAGAGAGTTCTTGGAGGTCCAGTCGTTCGGAGGCTGATCGGACACTAGTTAGGTCCTATACTAGGACTTACCTAGTGGCAATGGGGGAAGCGAGACGTTGCTACGTCTCCTCCCTCATTGCGTCGGCAGATAACCGCCCGGCCGCCCTGTTTCGGGTAACTCGCTCCCTCCTTCAACAGGGGGAGCGGGATGACCCGTTGCAGGGACGTGCTGAGGAGTTTAGTGGTTATCTATACGACAAAATCGTTCAGCTTCGGGACGGTCTGGACCAAAATTGGGTAGATCCGGGTGGGATGTCTGAGAGCCGTCTTGTTGAGATTGTTTGGGATGAGTTTGACCCTGTGGCTCCCGAGGACATGGACAGGTTGCTGGGTAGGCTGAATGCCACCACATGTTTACTGGACCCGTGTCCCTCCTGGTTGGTGCTGGCCGCACAGGATGTGACACGAGGCTGGCTCCAGGGGCTTACAAATGCTTCTTTGTTGGAGGGGGTCTTTCCGGCCGCCTTGAAAGAGGCGGTGGTGAGGCCTCTCCTCAAGAAGCCTTCCCTGGACCCAGCTGTGTTAGGTAATTATCGTCCGGTCTCCAACCTTCGCTTCGCGGCGAAGGTTGTGGTGGCATGTCAGCTGCCCCGGTACCTGGAGGAAACCGTCTATCTAGACCCGTTCCAGTCTGGCTTCCGGCCCGGTTACAGCACTGAGACGGCTTTGGTCGCGTTGGTGGATGATCTCTGGAGGGCCAGGGATAGGGGTTATTCCTCTGCCTTGGTCCTATTAGACCTCTCAGCGGCTTTTGATACCATCGACCATGGTATCCTGCTGCACCGGTTGGAGGGATTGGGAGTGGGAGGCACCGTTTATCGGTGGTTCTCCTCCTATCTCTCCGATCGGTCGCAGACGGTGTTGACGGGGGGGCAGATGTCGGCCCCAAGACGTCTCACTTGTGGGGTGCCTCAGGGGTCGATTCTCTCGCCCCTCTTGTTCAACATCTATACGAAGCCGCTGGGTGAGATCATCAGTGGTTTCGGTGTGAGGTACCAGCTGTATGCTGACGACACTCAGCTGTACTTTTCCACACCGGACCACCCCAACGAAGCTATCGAGGTGTTGTCCCGGTGTCTCGAGGCCGTACGGGTCTGGATGGGGAGAAACAGGCTCAAGCTCAATCCCTCCAACACGGAGTGGCTGTGGATGCCGGCATCCCGGTACAGTCAGCTGCAGCCTCGGCTGACTGTTGGGGGTGAGTCATTGGCCCCAATGGAGAGGGTGCGCAATTTGGGCGTTCTCCTGGATGGACGGCTGTCTTTTGAAGACCATTTGATGGCCGTCTCCAGGAGAGCCTTTTACCAGGTTCGCCTGGTTCGCCAGTTGCGCCCCTTTCTAGACCGGGATGCCTTGTGCACGGTCACTCATGCTCTCGTGACATCTCGTCTGGATTACTGCAATGCTCTCTACATGGGGCTCCCCTTGAGGAGCACCCGGAGACTCCAGGTAGTTCAGAATGCAGCTGCGCGGGTGATAGAGGGAGCCCCTCGTGGCTCCCATGTAACACCTCTCCTGCGCAGACTGCACTGGCTGCCTGTGGTTTTCTGGGTGCGCTTCAAGGTTTTGGTAATGATCTTCAAAGCGCTCCATGGCATAGGGCCGGGTTACTTACGGGACCGTCTGCTGCCACCGAATGCCTCCCACGACCCGTGCGCTCTCACAGAGAGGGACTCCTCAGGGTGCCGTCGGCCAGGCAGTGATGACTGGCGACGCCCAGGGGAAGGGCCTTTTCTGTGGGGGCTCCCACCCTCTGGAACGAGCTTCCCCCAGGACTTCGTCAACTTCCTGACCTTCGGACCTTCCGCCGCGAGCTTAAGACACATCTATTCATTTGCGCAGGACTGGACTAGGGTTTTAAATTTTTAAATGACTAAATTTTAGCTTTGGTTTTAAATTGGGTTTTATTATTTATATCTTATTTTAAATATTTGGCCTTTATAATAAGTTTTTTAGATGAATGTTTTATTTTGTATATTTGTGTGTTTTTATATGGCTGTACACCGCCCTGAGTCCTTAGGGAGATAGGGCGGTATAGAAATACAAATAAATAAATAAATAAATAAAATAAATAAAACAATTCTCATTCCTCATTTTAAAAGATAACCACTAAAATCTATAGAAATATGAAGCCTTAATCATATAGAAAGGAACAGTAGACTGGATAAAACCAGATGAACACAAATCTGTCTTTAAGAGCTAATGGAAAAGTAAGATTTCTGAGTAAATTGCAGGGACTTCTGGCAGATATGCCTTAAATAACTGTATGTGACCAATAATTAATTTAGTCCAGTTTTGAAACTGCACCTTCAGGACAATAGCTTACTGGATGTACTGTATTAACAATACAACAGAAAATCATTGGTGGTTAAGTATTATATTATTCATCCAAATGGAGCATTATGCTTATGTTATTTATTTTATATACTAAATAACTCATAAGCTGATTAAAAATAGTTGACATAGCCTTTATTTTTCCAGATGACATTATTTCTCTCTCTCTCTCTCTCTCTCTCTCTCTCTCTCTCTCTCTCTCTCTCTCTCTCTCTCTCTTTACTTGTCCTCAATGCAATAGAGTACAACCGAAAAATGTATTTTTGTCATCTAACAGAAAACATCCCTGGTTGTCTTCAAATAATATCACTGGCTTTGGATCATATGTACCAAAGTCCATTAATTGTTTATATAGCATACACAGTGTCTCAGCACAGGTGCCCTAGGGGACATAAAAATTAGATATATTAATATAATAAATAAAATAAAATGAATCAGACAATGTCAGATACATATATAGCATCATATATGATGCTAAGCAGGGATTTGGATCTAATGGCTGAAACACTTCCTTAAAACACCATGATTTTGTGACCTTGCATCAGAAACTTTACTGCTGTTTTTCTGTAATGAAATAGGTTATTCTGAATTCTGTAGTTGTCTTGGTTACCATTTGAAAGACTGGTCAATATCGCCATCTGCTGCCTATCAGCAAACCAATAGTTCAGTGGTTTAATTGTAAACCACATTTTGCTTACCTGTATATGAGGTTTCAGATACACCCGGTAGTGATAGGGGCGATCTATTTATATATTTATTTTCTAGAATTTAATCCCATTTACAAGAAGATGATTATTTAGTGACTGAATGCAGGCAGAAATTTTCAAATTGATTCCTTGGTTGCAGTGGTGGGATTCAAGTAATTTAACAATCGGTTCTCTGCCCTAATGATTTCTTCCAACAAGCAGTTTACCAAACTGCTCAGAAAGTTAACAACCGGTTCTCCTGAAGTGGTGCGAACTGGCTGAATCCCACCACTGCCTGGTTGGGGAAGTTCTCTGCTTGTAGGATCATGGAAAGCTGCTGATAATCAAAGAAGATAAAACTCAGATACATGGGCAAATCATTTGATTTAATTGAAAACGACTTTCCAAAATTGTTATTTGCAAGGACTGTTCCACTCTGTAGGCTGTGGGACTTATTAAAACGGCTATCTCCCAAAACTGATGGATTCCAGAAGGCTTTGGAATACTTCCCAGCAAGTATGTTTAGCACCTCTGTCCCAGTCCCAAAGGTGCTTTTTCAAGAGGCAACTCTCACTTAATGACTTTCTTTGTTTTTCCTTGAAGACATTTTGCTTTTCATCCAAGAAGGTTCTCCAGTTCTGACCGAACGGTGTGGCATGGAAGGATTTATATTCCTTGCAGTCATCTGGTCATTAGCACTCTTTCTGGAAGTCATTGAGGCCACTCCTGTCCCAGATTAGGCTGCCCTGTGAAATGGAATCATAACAAAAGTAGTTGATACAATCAATCTTGTGCGGTTACGATCATTTACAGTACACGACCATCTTATCAGTCGGAGAACCAATCCTTAGATCACAGGGAATTCATCATTTGCTTTCTTTAAATTGTCCCACATTAGAACAATAATTTGTCAATCTCCTTGATACTGTAAAAAAAAAAAAAGGTGCAGCAATTGCAGAATTTTAAATTTCATGCAAGCATACTTTTCTGATGGGTCAAGGAGGCATATTAAAGTTTAGTTCCACACTGATGGAAGAATTAAATTTGCCAGCTAGGCATTCAGCATTGATGTAACTCCCAGATTAGAGCCCTACCTGTGGACACATCACTTTCTCCACTGAGCAGGTAAGCAGGTAATCCTCGACTTACAACAGTTTGTTTAGTGACTGAATGCAGGCAGAAATTTTCAAATTGATTCCTTGGTTGCAGTGGTGGGATTCAAGTAATTTAACAATCGGTTCTCTGCCCTAATGATTTCTTCCAACAAGCAGTTTACCAAACTGCTCAGAAAGTTAACAACTGGTTCTCCTGAAGTGGTGCGAACTGGCTGAATCCCACCACTGCCTGGTTGGGGAAGTTCTCTGCTTGTAGGATCATGGAAAGCTGCTGATAATCAAAGAAGATAAAACTCAGATACATGGGCAAATCATTTGATTTAATTGAAAACGACTTTCCAAAATTGTTATTTGCAAGGACTGTTCCACTCTGTAGGCTGTGGGACTTATTAAAACGGCTATCTCCCAAAACTGATGGATTCCAGAAGGCTTTGGAATACTTCCCAGCAAGTATGTTTAGCACCTCTGTCCCAGTCCCAAAGGTGCTTTTTCAAGAGGCAACTCTCACTTAATGACTTTCTTTGTTTTTCCTTGAAGACATTTTGCTTTTCATCCAAGAAGGTTCTCCAGTTCTGACCGAACGGTGTGGCATGGAAGGATTTATATTCCTGCTGCTTCCTCGGGACCTGATGGCGTCGCTGGAACTCTGGGACCTCAGCTAAGTCTTGCGCCTCCCGGTCATTGTCAGCTGTGGATTCAAAGTGGTATTGGTCATTATCTGTCTCTTTTGGTTCGGTTTGGTCAGTTATTCGTTTCCTTAACTGATCTATGTGGCGCCGCCACACTCGGTTGTCTGGTAGCTCTACCACGTACGATTTTGGGCCGGTTATCTTTATTATTTGTCCTGCGAACCAACTAGGGCCGCCCCATAGTTTCGGGCCCACACCCGGTCGCCTATGCTCATTTCCCTTGTCTTTCTAGTTCCCCTTGTAACCCTCGGTGTGTAATGGGGGTTCAAGCGTCAAGTGGGCACCGGAGTTTCCGTCCCATTAGCAATTCGGCTGGGCTTTTCCAGTGGCCGTGCTTGGGGTTCTGTGCTGGACGCCAGGAAAGTCTATTTTGTTTGCCAGTCACCTGGCTTGAGCCTGACACGCCTCCTTAGCGCCCGGACGGAACGCCTGCAAGGCCATTCGACGCAGGGTGGAAAGGCGCAGAGAGGGCATGTCGGATGCCTTCCTCTGCCAGGTATTCTTCAAACTGGGCTGCCGTGAATTGGGGCCCATTGTCGGACACCAGAGTGTCCGCAACCCGTGAGTTGCGAATAGGTGGCGCAGGGTTGCGATTACTGCTCGGCCGTAGTGGACTTCATGAGTATGATCTCCAACCATTTGGAAAATGCATCCACCACCACTAGGAACGTTTGGCCGTGGAAAGGGCCAGCAAAATCAATGTGGATTCTTGACCAGGGCCCTTGGGGCTTTTCCCATTCTCTGACTGGGGCCGTTGGGGTAGAGGTCTGGACTCTTGGCAAGCTTGGCATTTCCCTACCCTCTCAGCAATCTCTGCGTCCATGAGTGGCCACCATACATAGCTTCTAGCTAACCCTTCATCCTTACGATCCCTGGGTGACCCTCGTGGAGGAGGTCCAATACCTTTCCCTTAGCTTATCAGGAATTATTACACGATCACCCCATAACAGGCACCCCTTGAGCCGAGAGCTCATCTCGTTTTTAACAAATTCTTTGAACCTCGCCCGCGCATGGGCCACCCTCTCTGTACCCAACCGAGTACAGTCCTTAACACAATGTCCCGGTATGATGCCGAGCCACTTCCTTAGATGTGACTGGGCCAGAGTCCAAGAGTCAATAAGCAGGATGGGCGTCCCGGAGTGGGGTCTTCGGTCGCCCCTGGTAGTGGGCATCGGCTTAACGCGCCTGCATGCCCCACTTCTTTTCCTGGTCGATGCTGCAGCTTGTACGAATAAGCGGCTAAGAATATAGTCCATCGGGTCAAGCGTGGCGAAAGTGCCACAGGCGCTACGTCGCCAGCCAGTATCCCTAGTAGCGGTCTGTGGTCAGTCACGATTTCAAAATTCGCCCAAAGACATACTCGTGGAATTTTTGACCCCTGACACAATGGCTAGTGCTTCTTTGTCTAATTGGCTGTAGTTCCTCTCTGGGGAGGACATCGTTCTAGAGTAGAACGCTATAGGGGCTTCTGTGCCGCTTTGAAGTCTATGGCTGAGTACAGCCCCACCCCATAAGGGAGGCATCGCAAACCAGCACTAGGGGTAATGAGTCGTGATATTGGATGAGCAGGCTATCACTTGAGAGCAGGTTCTTTACTGCTTCAAAAGCCCTATTTTCTGACTTTCCCCAAGACCAAACAGTATTTTTCCTAAGAGCCTATGCAGCGGTTCAGCAACGGTTGCTTTGTTCTTTAAAAGACCGCGAAAATTAACCAATCCCAGGAATGCCTGCAGCTCTGCTTTGTTTTTGGGCGCTGGAGCCTTCCTAATTGCCTTAACCTTGCTCTCAGTAGGGTGAATTCCTTTCTTGT
This sequence comes from Ahaetulla prasina, assembly GCF_028640845.1. Classification (NCBI taxonomy): domain Eukaryota; kingdom Metazoa; phylum Chordata; class Lepidosauria; order Squamata; family Colubridae; genus Ahaetulla; species Ahaetulla prasina. The sequence continues at coordinate 123,273,603 of NC_080539.1, read as the reverse complement.
CTATCCGGTAGCCCAAGAAATCGACGGATTCGACCCCTATCTGGCATTTGTTTGCCTTGACTTTTAATCCGGCTGTCCGGAAAATCCCCAAAACCTTCCTTAAACGTTCCCCTAATTCCTCCATGTTTTCCCCTGAAATTAGGACATCATCGAAGTAGGGGACTACCCCTGGGAGCCCTTGCAGTAGTTGTTCCATTAGGTTTTGGAACAACCCTGGTGCCACACTGACCCCAAATTGCAATCGAGTGCACTTGAATGCCCCCCTGTGCGTTACAATCGCTTGGGCTTCGCCAGCGGGCGCTCACGGCAGTTGTTGGTAGGCTTGGGCCAAGTCTAACTTTGCAAAGACTTGCCCTTGCCCCAAAGAGTGCAATAAGTGTTGCACCACGGAACCGGGTAAGCGCTTTTCTGTAAGGCTTTGTTAAGCCGCCTTGTAGTCAGCGCAAATTCTAATTGACCCGTCCGACTTTATTGGGGTGACGATTGGCGTCTCCCACTTTGCGTGATCGACTGGCACCAAAATCCCTGATTTATGAGCTTGTCCAGCTCCTTATCGATTTTTGGTTTTAGGGCAAAGGACTCTCCTCGCCTTAAGCCTAATGGGGGCTACCTGGGGTCTAAGTTGAAGGAAATAGGGGTCCCTTGTACTTGCCCAGGCAGTCCTTGAAGACATCTTCGAACTCGTTAAAGAGAATGTCTTTCAGGTTACAGTCACTTCTGTAGATGCCAGTCACCCCATGCCCAGGGCACGAAACCAGTCTAGTCCCAACAGACTGGGCAGAGTTCCTTCGACGATCGTGATGGGCAGGGTCTTCTTGTGAGGGTCCGTATCGACTCGGACGGAGGTGGTCCTCGAACAGGGATGCGATTCCCTGGTAGTCGTGGACTCGTAGTCGTTGTGCTTGCAGGTGGCGCCGACGGACGGCAGCGACTTCGCCAAAGTGTCCCAGGACATGATGGTGATCGCTGATCCCGTGTCTACTTCAAGCCGGCACCGCACTCTCTATTTTTGGCCTGGTGAAGATCTTCTTCTCCACTTTGTCGAGGCGCGCCTATGACCACAGTTGTTTGGTTGAATCCGCCTTTTTGTTTGAGCCAATCGCGGGTCGCCTTGCCGATTCCGCCTGATTGGCCGATTTGAATTTTCGGCGGAAGGTTGGGCCGCCGACAAACTTGAGCTAGGTGCCCTTTCTTCCCACACCGACATGTCGCATCTTTAAATTTGCAGCGTTGGCGCTGGTGTTGACCCGCAGCTTCCGCATTCGCCTCGGTCCCTTTGTCGCTTTTTCGCGCGGCAGACCCTTCCTCATCTTCACCGCCGGATTCGGTCTGAACCTCCTCCTGGTGCACCGGAGCGGCCTTCGCGCCGCCTTTTGTGGGACCGGCTTTTGCAGCGTCTCTGCCGCTTGGGATGACATTTCATGTGCTCTGGCTTCGCCCAGAGCGTGGCCAGCGTTAGGTTGCTCTTTGCTAGCAGCCGCCGCAAACGGATGTCTTTGACCTCGGATGAGTTGCTCGAGGAGCACCTCGCCCAGGTCACGGTATCCGCAGTCCTTGGACGCTCTTCAGGGCGCCATGTAGTCACCGATGGATTCGCCTCCATCTGCCTTCGCCTCCGAATTCAAACCGCCGCACGATTTGGACGGCGCGCAGCGCGTGGTTTTTAGCAAAGTCTGTAAAGTTGGCCACGACACCGACTGCAACGGCGTTGGCTCTGCCAGGGCTTCCGCGATATCGATGACCTCCGACCGCAGTGGCTTAAGAAATAAGCCCTTTTCGGTTATCTGGAACTCCTTGCAGTTCGTTGGCTTCTAGAAAGCTTTCAAACGGGTCATATATGTTCCCATTTCTCCTTAGCCGGGTCAAACGGTGCGGGTGGAGTGTAACTGGCCATCTCGCTTTCTGCCCTGAGTTTGCTGGGTTCGGCCCATCGTGCTTCAGCTCGGTTCTGGTTCTCCTCAGCCTCGAGATCCCACCCTCGTCGCCAATGTTATGTTCTGGAAGTAACGAGGCTGGAGACCAGGGTAGTGACAACAGCTCTTTAATATAGGGTGAACCCAGCAACAGGCTGGGGAAAAACCTCTCCTTTTATACAGTTCTGCTGGAGGCTTCGTCCAATCAGCAACGTGCTGATTTCCCGCTCAAATATTTAAAGGTACAAACGTTAATACATAACACTAATGGTCATGTGATCAAAATTCAGGCCCTTGGCCACTGACTCATATTTACGACAGTTGCATAAATATGTGATCATCTTTTTGCAACCTTCTCACCAGCAAGGTCAATGGAGGAGGCCAGATTCATTTAACAACCATGTTACTAATTTAACAACCGTGGTGATTCACTTAACAACTGCGGCAAGAAAGGTCATAAAATGGGGCAAAGCTCACTTAACAAATGTGTTGCTTAGCGACAGAAATGTTGGGCTCAGTTGTGGTCCTAAATCAAAGACTAACTGTACTAGGCAATCTAGGAACTGGGATCAAGCCGTTTTCTCACTAGTGGGATTTTTTTTGCCTCTCCTTGCTTCTAATGCCTTATTGCCTTCTAGAATAGGGTGGGCAAGTATAGACCCTTTATGACTTGTGGACTTCAACTCCTAGAATTCCTGAGCCAGCAGACCCATCTCCGCTCTAGAACTAGGGTAAAAATGAGTATCCAGAGGATCTCATGAGACCACTAGATAGATTTTGTCTATCTCCAGAGCTCTTCATTGTGAGAAATAAAAGGACGCATTCTTCAACATGTTATCCTGCTGTCTGAATATGTATGACGTGAACCAGTGCTTTTTCTTCTCCAGCCTTGGATATCCATCCCACAGCCATGATCCTAGCATTAGCCTTCTGTAAGGTCCCTCGGGCATTCAGGCTGGATCTAAGGCAAACTCAGATGTTGGTTGTTTTTGTCACAGTTTTCTTGCTGATTGTAAAAATGAAATGAATGTTTAGATCGTTACATGTCATTGTGATTGTTTGCATTTATTTTTTAATGTATGACTGTAACTTGTTGTTTATGATTTATATTGATTGTTTCCTAGCATGATTTGATTGCTTATTTGTACCCTATCATTAAGTGTGATTGGACACACATACCCTATGATTCTTAACAAATGTATCTTTTCTTTTTATGTACACTGAGAGCATATGCACCAAAGACAAATTCCTTGCATGTCCAATCACACTTGGCCAATAAAGAATTCTAATCTAAAGTTAATTATGTTTGTGTTAAATTTAAATTTACTGACAAAGAAATAAAGGGAGACTAGTATAGCTATTTCATTTCTTTGTTGGTAAATTGATATTTAACACAAAAATAGTTTGTCGCAGAAGCAACTGCCTGTGAAGGCTCCTGAATTGGGGCTGAAAGGTGAAAGCGGAAGCAGTATGCTCCGTCCCATATTTGGGTAGACCAGGTGGCCCTGATAGACCAGTCTCACCGGAAAAATAGTTCATTTGTTTGTTTTGTTGTTACTGTGTTGATTTTTTATTATCTAGACTAGAGTCACTTTCGAAGGATAGGCGGCTGTATAAATTGTGTGTGTTTTGTGTGTTTGTGCGTATATACACACAGAGATCAATTTGTTCTGCTGCAGTAACAGATTTAGGCAACAGGTGGCAGGTTTCACTTACACAAAGTGAGAATTGAATGTTACATTTTTAGAATTAATTATTGTGTCAAGATTGGGCAGTAATTCAGCCTTAATAAAGTAGCTAGTCATCTAGAATAGACTACAAAAATAACTCAAAGATATAGTAGCAGAATGAGAATCACCTGGAGATCTGGTTTGAATTTGAGGTGTGAAGATGGTAAGTTGTAAGTCAAATTTCAGATGCAGGTTTCAAAGGCAACATGATGTAATGCAAACTGATCTGAGATCCAATTTTAACCATAAGCTACAGTAGTGGCCAAAATTGTGGGCCACTTTTTGGGAAAAGTGTATTTTTGAGGTTTATTGGTGAATAACACCACTTTTCAATAGAATAGAATAGAATAGAATAGAACAGAATTTTTTATTGGCCAAGTGTGATTGGACACACAAGGAATTTGTCTTTGGTGCATATGCTCTCAGCGTACATAAAAGAAAAAAAGAAAAGAAAATATTTTTTGGAGTAGTACCATAAAATTATATATCAATGGAAAGATAATTTAATTTAATCAAGATGCAACAAAGTTCGTTCAAATATCTTTTTTCTATGAAAACTCAAAGAAATAAAGAATTTCCTAACCATGATTCTTTCAATCTCAAGTATGAGTTTTGGCCCGTCATAATTTCTGGGGGGCTGGGGGGGCTGCAGTGGGGTGGGTAAGCTTTTGTGCATGTGCACAAATGTCCCCTGCAACTGGAAATATAATCTGAGCATGAGATTATGAAGAGGCAGGTTTTATAACTCAAATAGAAAAGAGAGTGATTGACAGAAGTATGTGATATGATAAGCAAAGCCTAATACCTAAAAATTATTGCATTATTATTTCCATTTCTGCAAGATTTCTGCTATTTGCTCTCCCCTCCTTTTTTCCCCCCTTAATGCCTTCATGTCAGTTTTGACTCCTGGTGACTGCTGGACCTGGTCTTGCAGTTTTCATGGCAAGATTTCAGGAGTGGTTTGCCTCTGCCAACTTCCTAGGACTGAATGAGAGGGACTGGCCCAAGTCACCTATATGGTTTTGTTGTCTAAAATGGGATTGGAACTCAAAGTCTCTCAGTATCTTAACCAAGATACTAAACGTGCTCTTGGAATCATAGTTGTAGAAGGGACCTCAGGCATTATCTAGTGCAATCCTCTGTTCAGTGCAAAATCCATCATCTGACAGATGACCCATTTTCTTCTAATCTTGCAGTGAAGGGCAACAGAGAATAACTCCATTCCCCCTTACATGTGGCAGCTTTCCATGCAGTTCTGAAATTTTATAGAGCTACATGACAAAGCTATATGAAATATATGTATCTGTTGTCAATGTAAGAGCAGATGTTTGTTTTATTAATCTATGAATTGTTTCCTTATTTTAGGATCATTTACTCCCAATGTATCAGTTCTATGGTTGAATACTGATTTATATCTACAATATTTCACACTGAAAGAATGCTTCTTTTCTTTAGAAACTAACTTGCCAATCAAAAGCCAAGACAATTCAGTAAAAGGATTAAAATATTTTAGCACAGTTTGCAAAAACTGTTTTCCTCTAATCTTAGCCAGATATTTTACCTTAATACTTTTTCAAGTTATAAATAAAGAAAAATCAAGAAAAAGCAGACTTTCTGTGGCTGTAAGACACAGAAATAACAAAATTAACGTTTTGTTAATATTTAAACCATTTCGAACATTAGAAAAATTGAATCTGCAGAAGAAAGTTTCAGTGAACTCTCCATAACTGAAGAGATGTGTAAGTATTGCCAAGAAAATAAAGTCAACAACAGTTGCTTTCTCAAAACTTGATTAATTTTCAAATTTGAAAGAATAATACTTGGCTGCCGTATGTAATTAAATGGATCAGGATTTTTTCCTCCCTTTTGTTGAAAAAGTTATCTCACACATACTGTATGGTGTGATATTTACATTGACCACCTACAAACAAAATTATCACATTATCTAAAATATTTCTATTTTCATGGAAACTGTTATGTATCTATACAGTGTATATCATGTATATACAGTGTATATCATGACTACATTCATTGAGAATTTCTGAATGTATTTTTTACTCATTTCTGTTTTTCCTGAAGATGCTACTCAAAGAAAATCTAGATAATTTCTTTCTTTATAACTTAATAATGCAAACAAATAAAAGAATTCATTTGAATATGACATTACACAAATGGATCAGCACAATCACAAAACAAGAGGCACAGCAGTGAAAAAAGTACAGTATGAATGCTGACGTGACATTTCTAAAAAAAAAATCACAATTGAACAAGCAGAACCAGGGGCCAAAAGAAAACTATGCTGATTTCAGATTAGTTTCCTGATAAAAACATAATTGTTTACTGAGAGCCATTCAGAAAAAAGTCTCAAAGTCGAAACTTCAGACACTATTGCTAAAACAATATACCATTGTTTTAATGGTATATGGTTTTAAGCATAAAATTGATGAATAAATGAATGCATGTTTAATTATCATTGGGAATAATGCTCAAGTCAGAAAAGAAAATGAATGAAATACCAAGGATGAGCAATGTACCATCATGTGCTATTGAAGTGGATCAGCATCTTGAGCAGCACTTTCAGCTTTCACTGACCCAGTGAATGAAAAACTAAGTTAAAAAAATAATTACTCTGCCAAGCATGGCATTAATTACTGCTTATTTTAAGTGCCTATATTTCATTTGTAATTTGCTTTTATTTGAGCTGATTAGTCTACAGCAAAGTTAAATCAAAGTTCTTCCTTTTGATCCAATAGAAACTAGATTGCAGGCACTATGTTGGGGCAAATCAATGGATGTTTTGATTGGATATGGCATTTTTATCTCCTTATTTAAAAAATTATTTTAAATTATTATTTTAGTCATTTGATTGTTTATGCTAAGTTTGCATATTGGCAAAATAAATAAAAACTTCTTTCTTCCTTGTCTTAACAGCATGGTTATTTTCATGACCTATTGATGTTTCTATTTTCACAATTGTTTTAAATCCAATATACAAATAAACCTGAATGTTATTGCTACCTAGAAATAAATAACCATTTCCTAGAACTGTTACCATTTACCAACATTAAACAGATTCAGCAAAAAAGGTGTTTTGCCAATTTTATTTAGCCAAGGTACATTATTTGCTGAAAGATAACCTCCTCTTAATACATATCCAAGAGAGGCAGTGTGATGTAGTTGTCAGTGATGCTCTTGTTCAAGCTTGTCATCGATCATGGGAAACTTAGTGGGTGACTTTGGATCAGTTGCTCTCTTTCATTTCAAGCTATCCTACAAGTTTAGTGCTGCAGAGAGAAACATAAAGGGAGATTTCCATGAAAATTGCTCTGTGCTTCAAGAGAAATAATTGGATGTGATTCAAAGCAATTAAAATAATCCATGAATCAATCTATCATGACAGAATAATTACAGAATTCTACATTCTTCCAGGGTTCTACGGTTATTGAGTGTCTGGGATGCGGGGCAGAAGGCTCAAAAGATGATGCTCAGTCCCCCGCTTGGATCTTCCAGTCAATAGGAAGTGGGCTTTTAGGTAAGCAAATATTCCTGAACTAGGTTGGGATTCCGGTTAAGACATCAGGCTAGAAACTGAGAGGCTATGAGTTCTAATTCCACTTTAGACATGAAGCCATGTGAGTGACTTTGGACCAGTGACTTTCTCACAGCTCTAAGAAGCACACAAGGAAACACTTCTGAAAAAATCTTGCAAAGAAAACTTCAAGGACTAGTCCGAAAAAAGACCAGCACAAAGGCCTTCCCAGAGTGTATTAGCTACAGCTATTTTCATCCTTAGCCAGCATGGGGAATATTCAGCGATTACGGAGACTGTGCTACAGTATTTTAGGAAATTACTATTTAATACCATCCATGCATCCCATCCCATCCCATCCCACCCCATCCTTTATTATGGTCAATAACCACATGTGGGGACCATGGTGGCTCATGTGGTAAGACCCAGGGCCTGCACACCGCTGAGATGAGTGGCTTCATTCCCATGAGCGAATAAACCGCTTAGGGCAGCGGTTCTCAATCTGTGGGTCACGACCCCGTTGGGGGTCGAATGACGATTTGCCAGGGGTCGCCTAAGACCATCAGAAATATGGGAAGTATACTTGCGAGTCAAAGAATCGCGCTCCAATGGTTGACTCCACAAGCCAGCTGCAGGCTCTTCAAATCGCTAGCTGAATTCGGCTTCAGGTGCGATGAATTAAAAAAGAGAGAAATCTTTGCTCTGATGTCTCCCTCTCAAGCCAGCTGCAATCACTCCCAATCACTAGCCTGATCTGGCTTCAGGCGCGATAAACTTAATAGGGTAGGAGTTTCTGCTTTAATGCCTCCGTCCTCAAGGCAATCGCAAACAGTTCAGATCGCTAGCCAATACGGCTTCAGGCGCGATATATTCAAAAAAACAGTTTGCCGCTTTTTCCCCCCTTCTGTAGCTGCTGAGGCACGCTGAGATTGCTGCCTATCACCGTGATGAATTTTACGGTTGGGGTCGCCACATCGTGGGGAATTGTATTAAAGAGGTCACAGCACTATAAAGGTTGAGAACCACTGGCTTAGGGACAAGAAAGGAACCTCCCCAGATTGCCTACTGGCATTCAGGCATCCCACGGGTAAAGATAACACTGCCTGAATAAATTCCTTTCACAGAGGCAGCCAGCCACCTCGGTGATCCCTGACTAACACATGCCATACGCTAAATAAATAATAAACCACATGTAGATATAATTCAGCCACATTATTACAGGGGAGAAAGGAGAGAGGAATATCAATTTAGACAAAGGAGAGAAGAAACAAGAGGAACAAATAAAAAAACCTCATCAGACCTGGAGTAGAAAACCATATTTAAGGTATGTAATATATAAGGCAGCATGAACTGCAAGACTTAACTATTAAGTAAGTATAAAGCTATATCACCATATGACAATCTACTAGAGTATTGAAATAGTAATATATTAAAACATTTAGATAATTGAAAATATGCAATTAAATGGCAAACCCTTTCGTATGGACATGCATTAAACATGCATCAGGGTCCCTAGAAAATTCATCAGAATGCTGAGGAATGATTAGACAGGAATGAAATGGTTTCATTCCTAATTATTCAGGAACTATCTGTAGCCTAAACTGCATTAACTATTGTATTTTTCAGTCTATAAGACACACTCTTATAGTGTGTCCAAAGTGGGTGGAAATGTCTGTATGCCTTATAGAGCAAATGTTGCCGAAGCCCTGCCCACCCGCTGGCCCCCACCCTTTGGCCTCTGCCTCCCAGCAATTTGCCTCCTTGCAGCAAACAGCCTGGTCAGCTTCAGCACAGCACGATTTAGCACGAGCAGCTGATTAGCAGCTGGATCGGTCTCCTGGAATACCGCTGATCAGCTGTTCCAGGCTGCTGGGATTGCTGCTGGCACCGCCCTTCACCACCGCCTATTGCTGCCTCTGCTTGCCCCCTTTTCAGTCTCCGCGCCCCCATTTTTGGTCTCTCTGTGCTGTTTTTAGCCAGTTCCAGGAGGCGGCAATCCCCACTTTCTGGAACAGGCCAAAAATGGGACACCCAAAGGCTGAAAACAGGACATGTGGAGACCAAAAATGGGCTTCACGGAGGTGGTGATAGGCGGCAGAGATGGGCAGTGATGGCAATGGGCGGTGATGGGTGGCGACGGCAATGGGCTGTGACGGCACAATGGGCGATGGCAATCCCTGCAGCCTGGAACAGCTGATTGGCATCTTACTGTATAATAACGGTGCCATTTCAAATAGTAAAATGCATATGCCAGAGATTTAGGTCCCTGGATAACATGTAGAATGGTATATTAACTGTACTTGGAGCCACAGTAGACTGTAATGGGCACAACTGAGGTTCACTGTGCATTTTCTTTGGGCCCACATTTGCAAGTGTCAAGGCAGCTGGGATCTGCAATGATTTTATAATGCAAGGCTTCAAAGCCATGCCACATCAGCAGATGAGCAGATCAGTAAAATGACTTGGAAGCCCAAGTCACTTCTGGATAACTCTAGAAAATGGTTCTGTAATAGTCATTTCTGGACAATTAGAAGTGCTTTCCTATGATTTAACTGGAAAATGTGGTGGGCGTTGGACTGCTATGAAGAGGGCATACAGGTAAATACAGGAGTGTAAAACTCACAACAACATGTCATCATGTGACGTATCACAACTTTCCCCCCTTCGCTAAAGCAGGGGTGGGCATGGCCAGCTTGTGATGCATCTGGGCTGCGAGTGTGCCACCCCTGAGGTAAAGCATCAGTGTAGGGTCATTGCATTTAGCTACAGAATTACTTTAGATTTTTTGATTCAGAAAGGAAAATGCCACATGGAAAGCATCAAATCCACAGGTACACCACACAACATGTGCACTGATCTCCAGCTAGTCAGGAGGGCAGTGTAAAGAGAGGGCCAAGTTTAGAATCTTTGCACTGCAGAAAGCAGCACAGGCCTGGCCTCTCCCAGTCTTTTCAAAGCCTTATCTGACTGGGAATGCAGTCAGTCTGGGAGATTGTCATAACATAAGTGACTAACAATAAAGCTTCTGCTTGAGACTATTCAGGAAAAGTTCCAGTTGCTTGCACCAGACAGCTTGACTCCTTGTGACTCTTGTCTGTTTTGATTTACAGCCAAGTTAGAACCAAGTTAGAGCAGATTACCATCCTGAAAGTACTCTGGGAAACCCACAAATGACAAACAGCCAATAGCAATCCTGGAGATTGAAGAAATAAACAACAGGGTGCTCTTGATTCTCTCTGAATTGTCAAGCCACCTTTAAACTTGTAGCGATTTGACAGTTTAAACCTGCATTGGATGAAGATGTACTTTTTATTTGTCTGCCAAAACTGCGAGACTGTATAATGAAACAAACAAGATGAAAACAGAGCAACACATACCCAGATATGTTTAATTGACCACAAAAGTCAATTAAAACAAAGGTATAGTGCAATATTTCTTAAGCTTAGCTTTACTGACTGGGTAATTCTGGGAGTTGAAGTCCACAGATCTTAAAGTTGCCAAGGTTGAGAAACACCAGGGACAAAAAAGTTTTAATCACTTGCACTTTTTTACAAAGATTGTACGTCAGAAGTCTTCAAACTTGGCAGCTTTAAGACTTGTGGACTTCAACTCCCAATTCTAGGAGTTGAAGTCCATAAGTCCTAAAGCTGCCAAGTTTGAAGACCTCTGTTGTAAGTGATAAGTGGATTCAACAATTTTATAGAATTGATGCTTTAGTTTTGTAAGTGATACTAAACCCAGTGGTGGGATTCAGCCAGTTCGCACCACTTCTGGAGAACCGGTTGTTAACTGTCTGAGCAGTTTGGCAAACTGGTTCTTGAAAGAAATCATTAGGGCAGAGAACCGGTTGTTAAATTACTTGAATCCCACCACTGACTAAACCATCTTTCTGGACTAGGTCCACCAAAATGCTTTGAAATGCGTGCTGGTTCTTTGAACTTGCTCACCTTCATACGCTAACACAGACACATTACTGCAATGTGTCATCTTTTTGTTGCTACTGTTTAAATATGACTATGTACAGTGACTTTTCAGCAACGGGGATGAATCTCCACAAATTGCATGTAGTTCTCCCATGAAAAAAAAAATGTTCCATAAATAAATTTTCATGTGAAAATCAGCCACAGACAAAACAGTTTTCATCTTTGTTACAAAGATTAAATTGATATTTGACCCAAACCTGCTTTTTTCTGCTGCCTCATCATTGGTGATAAATCTAAATCCTTTTAAAACACCTGGAGTCCTATCCCTAAAAATTCTATGAATTTCAGGGACTAGAATCATCATACATCTGGAAATGTCAGGTTTAGGGAAATGTCATCCTCATCTTCAACCTCGTTGAATTTTAAAAAGGCCAGCAGTAATCATTTTTCACACTATGACAGTTTATTTAGCAAACATGTAAACATTTATTAACAGCAGATTGTGTACAGATCCATTCAAAATTAAATCCCATAGACTCTAAAGGATCATATTCCAAAATGATGTTTATACTCTAGGTAAAAACTGGGCCATATCGGAGTACATTGATATATGTGCTCTGTTAAATTGTTTAAACAAGCTTTCTCAAATCTTTTGTGGCAATTCCTTAGGAGAAAGGCAGGAAGAGAGAGGGAAAGAGAGGGGGGGTGGGGGAGGGAGGAAGGGAGAGAGAGGGGGGGGAGGAAGGGAGAGGGAGAGAGAGAGAAGCAGCTAATGCTGCCATACATTCATTATATGAAACTGGGAAGAGAAACTGTTGATCAATTCAGCAGCCACTGGATGTCATTGTTGCTTTGTTAAACTTCATCTAGGGATAGAATTGGTTGAGAGAGGAAAAAAATATAAATCTTTGTTCTTTTGCAAGAAAAAAAATCAGAAACACATATCCTTTTTCCCAGGTGAAAAACTTAAATTTTGAAAAATGTATTTTAAGATGAAATTACGATTTTTAATTAAATTTAAGTGTTATTTACCTAAGTGGTTTCAGATGATCTAGTTAGGGAGCTGAGTATTATTTCTTTTGGGATAGAGAACAAGGGGTGGAGTTGTGCTTTAACTTCCAGCCATTGTGACAACCTCCATCAACAGAAGACCTTGCAAAGTAGCACCAATTCCTCTGTGATCTTTATACCTTCAGGTCAGAAGCTGCATCAAGGGAACCTGCAGCAAAGGTCATAAGAAATGGATAAGGTTGCACATGAACATATACCACTAATGATTAGAATGGCAGAACCATCACAGAGTGGCAACGAGTGTCAGCAAATTACAAGCTACCGCTACAGTAGATCATTAAATCACAGCTTAGAGTGAAACAGCATGCTAACCTTAACTATTTTATCTCTCTGCTATGGAATGGAAACCGTAAAAAAAAAAGCAGGAAGGAAAGGATAGCTGTGGAAGGTTTATTACAAGGAAGCCCCCTTTGTATAGAGCATGTTGGTACAATGCTCTAGTTTCCATGGTTACACCAGCCACTAGGTAACCCTATGAAATTTCGAAGCGCTTCATACCCAGTGATAAAAAAATGAAGTAATCTTGGCTTGCTTGAAAAGCTGGTGTTTTCCAATCTGTAATTTACCAAGATCTTTCCTTTGCTATGTGCTTTTACCGACTATTTGCATTGACCAAACAAGTCCAAAATATCACGAGGTTTCTGTATGTTTCTTACTTGTGAATACAGTATACAAGAGCTTTCTTGTCTTAAGTTTAAGGTCTTAAATTCAATCAGCTAAATTCATGTCTGTTCTTTTTTGGGGCCTCATGATTTGGCAGCATTTGAGGCTAGCACCCAGGCTCTGTGGTGTACCGAGTAGTAAGTTAAGACCAGGACCTTGGCTGCATATTTTAGCAGAACAGTTAGCACCCTTTCAAACAAATGAGGATATAGCACATGCACAATTGATGGAGCTTGAGAAGTTTATATTTTCTAACCAACATATCTGTATTGGCTTAGGTCAGGGGTGTCAAACTCAATCGCTGGCAGAGACTTGCAGGAGGCCATCGCAGCTGAAAACGGAACTTGGGAGGGTAGCACACGGCCCTCCTGAGCTCCATTTTCACTGGCAGAGGCACCGTAGGCCAGTCCTTCATTGTTTCCAAGGCAGCCCTGCGTGCCAGATCTAAGCACCCTGTGGGCCGGATCTGGCCTGCAGGCCTGGCTTAGATTGAACAGCGGTGTACTTTCAAACTGCATCCTGTGGAACAGACAATTGGCCATTAGGTGTGTAGCTGTTATTCATTAGATTGTCTATTCAAAAGCTGACCACAAAGCTAGCAAGACAGTGTTAAGTATATGTAGTCATCCTTCCCCACTAGGTTGGCCCACACCTGTTTCCAAAAAACCATAGTTTTGTCAGTAGGCCTAGAGAACCAGGAATGGAGACAGAGCTGATCAAATGGCTGATTTCAGTGATGTTTTTTTTAAAAAATAGGTTTTATTAGCAATGGATTTTTTAAATGTAACCTACCTGTCTGACTCTATATAAATTTGTTTAATCAATCAATCAATCAATCAATCAATCAATCAATCAATCAAAAGATGCCACAAATTCAGGATGAGGAGGAGGACCTCCTTGGAGCTTGAGCATGATATAACTAGAATCTTGGTAAAAGGGAGGCTGAAACCTTCAACATACAGCATTGCAGTAGGCGGACCCCACTCAAACCTTAACTAGGTAGCCTAGCATTGCTGCTAACAGAAATAGTATAGAAGGTCCTTTGGTGATCTCTGAGCTTGGTGGTTTTCTTGCAGACATTTCATTGCTCAATGCAATGATGGTGTTAGTTTGGGTAATGAAACAGCTGCAAGAAAACCAGCTGCAAGCTCAGAGTGCACCGAATGACCCCTCATTTCAACCTGAGTTACAAATATTTTCCTTTATTGGTAGAAACAACATTTCAACAGGGTTATTCAGTTACCCAAAGGTTAACTCCTCTTTGCTAGTTCATTCTGGACCTCTGCTTTGGGAGCAGAATGTTAGAGCAGATAGACTTCTGGTATGGTCTAGTTCAGCTCTTATAATTTAGAAAGTATCTATAATTTAGAAAGTGTCAATTCTTTTTTTTAAATAAAAATGTATTGAATGCATTAATTCATATGCTGTTGCTATCAATTAGTTGTCCTTATAAAAGGAAATGAGAAGAAATGGAAAGAAAATGAGCAGAAAGGTGAATATATTTCCAGCATCAAAATATTATCCTAATGACACACAAACACAAGCAAACGATCATTTCCTATAATTGAAAATGAAAAACTCTGATGAAGCCCTGTTTGAAGTAATTTCACAAATGTATGCTATGAATAAATGCTTCAGTTTTGTGTTTCTCAGTGTAACTGTGTGGGTGTTTTTGTGAACTTGCTTTTTATTGTTTGCCATATAAAATCAGTTGCTTCTAAATCATATCTAGTGAATGAGATTAATAGGAAACTTCTAGATTTAGGGCAAAAAAATGTTCATATTTCAGAATAATCAGATAGAAATGTAGGAGATGGGAGTTGTATTTACCTTGTTCTTGTCTTCCAGGAAATGTCAGTCACAGTAAAAGAAACATAATTCATATTGTTTATAAGATGTAGAAGAGGACAATGGATAATGAAAACATATAAATCTCTACTTTCAAAATAGCATGGAGTCTAGTCTTTCTAAATGTCACTGCTATTAGTAAACCATAAAATTGTTGCAACATTGAAGACAAAGTCCAGTAACCAGCAAAAAATATAAACTAAATGTGTCTCTTTATAGATATAATAAGGTCCATGTTTTTAAAAAGCCATGATTATTAGAAAATTGCAGCTATCTGAAGTCTCTATGCATTGAAATCTTCACAGAGGATCTTGGTAATTATCAAACCTGTTTATGATCTGAATGGTTGCACAGCCACATACTCTTTGAGAAAGACCAATTGGGTTGTGTGTGCTGCAGATGTCTCTAATTTTCTAGTTGGTTGCAGAAATTGTGGGTGCTCCAAAAACTGGAAATTTTTAAGAAGAGATTGGACAGTCATTTTTCTGGATGGTATAGGGCAGAGGTGTCAAACTCAAGGCCCATGGGGTGCTTAGATCTTGCCTGTGGAGCCTCCCTGGAATCAGCAAACGTCCTGCCTCCTTGGCCTCTATTTTCACTGGCAGAGATCTACAGGAGGCCATTGCAGCTGAAAATGGAACAAATGATGTCAAACTGGCCATGCCCATCCTGGCCATTCCCATCCGGTCCCCCCGAGGTCAAACACGACTCTGATGCGGTCCTCCATGAACTTGAGTTTGGCACCCCTTATATAGGGTCTCCTGCTTGAACAGGAGGAGTTGGACTAAAAGATCTCTAAACAACAACAACAACAACAACAACAACAACAGAGTTGGAAGGGACCTTGGAGGACTTCTAGTCCAACCAGGCAGGAAACCCTACACCATTTCAGACAAATGGTTATCCAACATTTTCTTAAAAATTTCCAGTGTTGGAGCATTCACAACTTCTGCAGGCAAGCTGTTCCACTTATTAATTGTTCTAACTGTCAGGAAATTTCTTCTTAGTTCTAAGTTGCTTCTCTCCTTGATTAGTTTCAATCCATTGCTTCTTGTTCTACCCTCAGGTGCTTTGGAGAATAATTTGACTCCCTCTTCTTTGTGGCAACCCCTTAGATATTGGAACACTGCTATCATGTCTCCTGATAAAGTCCTTCTTTTCATTAAACTAGACATACCAAGTTCCTGCAACCATTCTTCATATGTTTTAGCCTCCAGTCCCCTAATCATCTTTGTTGTTCTTCTCTGCACTCTTTCTAGAGTCTCAACATCTTTTTTACATCATGGCGACCAAAACTGAATGCAATATTCCAAATGTGGCCTTACCAAGGCATTATAAAGTGGTATTAACACTTCACGTGTTCTTGATGCTATCCCTCTGTTTATGCAGCCCAGAACTATGTTGGCTTTTTTGGCAGCTGCTGCACACTAAAGTCCCTTCCACCACTGTTACTCTGTATTCCGTATACATTTCTTATATCAAATATCTAATATTTACTCATATTTCAGAATATAAAATTGTATTAAGCTTATAGAATGTATGAACCAGAAAGATACCAGCCCCTCCTGGTTGGTGCTGGCCACGCAGGAGGTGACACGAGGCTGGCTCCGGGGGATTACAAATGCTTCTTTGCGGGAGGGGGTCTTTCCCGCTGCCTTGAAAGAGGCGGTGGTGAGACCTCTCCTCAAAAAGCCTTCCCTGGACCCAGCTGTTTTAGGAAATTACCGTCCAGTCTCCAACCTTCGTTTTACGGCGAAGGTTGTAGAGAGTGCGGTGGCACGTCAATTACCCCAGTACCTGGATGAAACTGTCTATCTAGACCCGTTCCAGTCTGGCTTCCGGCCCGGATACAGTACGGAGACGGCTTTGGTCGCATTGGTGGATGATCTCTGGAGGGCCAGAGATAAGGGTTACTCCTCTGCCCTGGTCCTATTAGACCTCTCAGCGGCTTTCGATACCATCGACCATGGTATCCTGCTGCGCCGGTTGGAGGGTTTGGGAGTGGGAGGCACTGTTTATCGGTGGTTCTCCTCCTACCTCTCTGACCGGACGTAGACGGTGTTGACAGGGGGGCAGAGATCGACCCCGAGGCGCCTCATGTGTGGGGTGCCACAGGGATCGATTCTCTCACCTCTCCTGTTCAACATCTATATGAAGCCGCTGGGCGAGATCATCAGTGGTTTTGGGGTGAGATACCAACTGTACGCTGATGATACGCAGCTGTACTTTTCCACCCCAGGCCACCCCAACGAAGCTATCGAAGTACTGTCCCGGTGTCTGGAAGCCATACGGGTCTGGATGGGGAGGAATAGGCTCAAGCTTAATCCCTCCAAGACGGAGTGGCTGTGGATGCCGGCACCCCGGAACAGTCAGCTGCAGCTGCAGCTGACTGTTGGGGGCGAGTCATTGGCTCCGATGGAAAGGGTGCGCAACTTGGGCGTTCTCCTGGATGGGCGGTTGTCTTTCGAAGACCATTTGACGACCGTCTCCAGGAGAGCTTTTTATCAGGTTCGCCTGATCCACCAGTTGCTTCCCTTCCTGGACTGGGATGCCCTATGCAC
This sequence comes from Ahaetulla prasina, assembly GCF_028640845.1. Classification (NCBI taxonomy): domain Eukaryota; kingdom Metazoa; phylum Chordata; class Lepidosauria; order Squamata; family Colubridae; genus Ahaetulla; species Ahaetulla prasina. The sequence goes on along the minus strand of NC_080539.1, from coordinate 123,256,365 downwards.
GGTCACTCATGCTCTCGTTACCTCTCGCTTGGACTATTACAATGCTCTCTACATGGGGCTCCCCTTGAAGAGCACCCGGAGACTCCAGTTGGTCCAGAATGCAGCTGCGCGGCTGATAGAGGGAGCAGTTCGGAGCTCCCATGTAACACCCATCCTGCGCAGACTGCACGGCTGCCTGTTGTCTTCCGGGTGCGCTTCAAGGTTTTGGTGACTACCTTCAAAGCGCTCCATGGCTTAGGACCAGGATATTTACGGGACCGTCTACTGCCATCTTCTATCTCCCAGCGACCAGTGCATTCTCACAGAGAGGGACTCCTTAGGGTGCCGTCAGCCAAGCAATGTCGACTGGCGGCCCCCAGGGGGAGGGTCTTCTCTGTGGGGGCTCCTACCCTGTGGAACGAACTTCCCCCTGGACTTCGACAATTACCTGACCTCCGGACCTTTCGCCGCGAACTTAAAACTTATTTATTTCGTCTTGCTTGCCTGGCTTGAATTTTTAAAATTTTTAATTGATTTTATGGGTTTTAAATTTTATTAGTTTTACAGGGTTGATATTGTATTTTAAATGGGGCCAATTGAATAAGTTTTTTAATGTTTGTTTTTAGCATTGTATGTGTTGTTTTTGTATTTTACTGTGGCTGTAAACCGCCCTGAGTCCTTCGGGAGAAGGGCGGTATACAAATTAAAATAATAATAATATTATTATTATTATTATTATTATTATTATTATTATTATTATTATTATTATTATTATTATTATTATTATTATTATTATTATTATTATGCAGTAAAGTTACTGGGGTGGCAGTAGCTTAGAACAATCCATTTTGGAACATACAAAAGCCAATTTTCTGTTTCTCAGCAACACAATTTAAAAATGCTGCATTTGGAGCCTGCTTATAGCACACACTCTTCTGTTACTCATGTAAGTTCTTGAGGCTAGCAGTGCTAAATGGAGCAAGCATTCCCTACATAAATATAACTATGCCATTTTCATAGCAGTGAATGGAAGTATCCACTGTTTTCTTCTGAGATTTTTTTTTCTCCAGCTCCCCAATCTAGTTTATAAAGCCATAGTATTCCCTGAAAATCTCCTATCTAAATACTAATAAGGTCTGACCATTGCCCAAATAGAAGCGTATGAATTGGGAACTCATATGAAAACTCCTGGTTCCAAAATGGAAGTCTGAACAGAGGACATTCATCCTCTGTTTGAAACCCTTGGAAGCATCACTGAATAATGACGTAGTGCATTTTCCCAAGGAACTTTGAAAATACTTATAGTGGTTACCAGGAAATTCAACAACTTTTCTGTCAGTAAAGCCTGTGCTGTTACCCCCTTTCATTCTTCACAAAAAAGATTGTGCCCCACTCTGAGCCACTTGCTTGTGAAATGAGCAGCTATGTAAATCAGATCATAAGTAGAGGTAGCTAGCTAGCTAGATGATAGATAGATAGTTAGATAGACAGACAGACAGACAGATAGATGAGAGATAGATAGATAGATAGATAGATAGATAGATAGATGATAGATTGATGAGAGATAGATGAGAGATAGAGAGATAGATAGAGAGATAGATAGATAGACAGATAGATAGATGAGATAGATGAGAGATAGATAGATAGATAGATAGATAGATAGATAGATAGATAGATAGATAGATATAGATGAGAGATGAGAGATTGATGAGATAGATAGATGATATAGATGATAGATAGATAGATAGATAGATAGATAGATAGACAGACAGACAGATAGATGAGATAGATGAGAGATAGATAGACAGACAGATAGATGATAGATGAGAGATAGATAGACAGACAGATAGATGATAGATGATAGATAGATAGATACATAGATGATAGATAGATAGATGATAGATGATTGATAGATAGATAGATGATAGATAGATAGATGATATAGATGATAGATAGATAAATAGAGATAGATAGATGAGATAGATGAGAGATAGATAGACAGACAGACAGATAGATATATGAGAGATAGATATAGATAGATGAGATAGATGAGAGATAGATAGACAGACAGACAGATGTATGAGAGATAGATATAGATAGATAGATAGATAGATGATAGATAGATAGATAGATAGATGATATGATATATTGATGAGAGATCGATGATAGATAGATAGATGATATAGATGATAGATGAATAGATGATAGATTGATGATAGATAGATAGATAGATAGATAGATAGATAGATAGATAGGATAGATTGATGAGAGATAGATAGATACATAGATCATAGATAGATGATTGATAGATAGATGATAGATGATATAGATGATAGATAGATAGATAGATAGATAGATGAGATAGATGAGAGATAGATAGACAGACAGATAGATATATGAGAGATAGAAGATAACAATAACAACAACAGAGTTGGAAGGGACCTTGGAGGCCTTCTAGTCCAACCCCCTGCCCAGGCAGGAAACCCTACATCATCTCAGACAGATGGTTATCCAACATTTTCTTAAAAATTTCCAGTGTTGGAGCATTCACAACTTCTGCAGGCAAGTCATTCCACTTATTAATTGTTCTAACTGTCAGGAAATTTCTCCTTAGTTCTAAGTTGCTTCTTTCCTTGATCAGTTTCCACCCATTGCTTCTTGTTCTACCCATAGATAGATAGATAGATAGATAGATAGATAGATAGATAGATAGATAGATAGATCAATGATAGATAGATAGATAGATAGATAGATAGATAGATAGATAGATAGATAGATAGATGATAGATAGAGATGATAGGAGAATAGACAGGCAAACAGACAAGCAGACCCAAATAACTGGTGGGGGGGTGTTTTGTGCTATTTGGACGAGGAAGGTAGATGTGTGTCCGATCAGCGGTTATTCAAATGCATGCAACCAATGCGGTGATATTTAGTTTGGTCCTTAGTTTCATTGAAGGGAAAGAAATGCAAATTGAGACCCTGTATTTCCTAGCAGGATATACTGCAGCTTGTGAAAAGGCTTTCAGACAATCAAGGATGGCTTTATTTCCTGGTACAGTACTCAGTGTGATTTAAGAATGCATCTATAGCTACTTCAAAAAGCCAGATGGCAGTGACTTCAGTGCTATTCATTAGTGAGAAGCCTCAATTATGGATTGTTGCCTAATGCAAAGTAGAACCAAATAAATACAAACATGCTATTAATGTAATATTTTCCCAAGAAGTTTTTAATTGCATATAATGTTGAGTGCATATGATATAAACAGGGATGGATGCAAAGCAGATACAATTTCTACGCCTCATTATAAATGAAAGGTTTTTTTTTTTTAAAAAGTGTTCTGTAATTCAACCTCTCTACTTTCCTGAAACCCCCTCCCACAGTACCTACCCAAAATGGAATGCCAAATACATTCAGGAAATACTTCAGAATTATTGCCAAACTCAGCATTTATGTTTCCTTCACAGCCACTTATTAATGATTTCCTTTCACTCGCAGGTTCATAAAAATGCCTTTTTTAAAAACTGTAAAAACTAATTATGCTGCAAATCCATTGTTGACTTGATAAACAACCTAGAATGCATTGCATTTCAGGGGGATTATACCAAATCCATTGCCACAATACAGAACGTTGTATATTATAATTCACATAAGCTTTATGTACAACTGGGATTCTCCATTCACTTCATAAAAGTGACACTTCCATCTAATGAAGTGGGTGTGTAGAACTCAAGCAAGACTAGGGATACGATTGCAAATGGCTTTCCAGATAATAAGAATATTCTGCATTTATGGCTGAAAAACAACATTTAATGCAGATATGTGATTTCAGTGTACAACAATGTTGTAAAAATTCATCATTTATTTTCAGTCTTTCTAATACAGTCAATAGGGAAAATTATATTTAATTTGTTAGAGGATTTCCACTAGACATGAACAAACAGGCATGTTTGGCTTGGGAGCCAATACAAACATGTCAAAGTCATCTGATACAGACAAGAGAGGATGTATCACCTTAAATTGTGATGGCAGGTTCACATATTTGAATATTTACCATACCACAAACTTTTTGCAATAGAACGTTGGCAGATCAGGAAATAGCTGAGTTTTTTCACTGACATGTTATGCTAACATAGGAATTTGACAGTAACACTGAAGATTAGAAAGAAGCACTAGCAGTGAATATGTCCCAAGGGTCAAGCTGTGGATTTTATACAAGAAATACAGAAAACGTATAGGAATGACTACTTGCACATCTGCTGTTACTATTTCCAGAAATCTTTCTTGTCGCCAACCTACAATAGTTCGCCCTTTAGTATAAATTTCTCACCCCCAGATTTCTAATATCCAGAAGAACAAGTGTTGTGTCTTGTCCGCTCTCACCGCAGCCGGGGTCTGCTTATCTGCTCCCGAACACGGAGGAATGTATGCCTCCTGGCCCCAGTCCTGGCTCCATGCCCAGACAAGCTGCAGAGGAGGGGGCACCTCCCGGTCCCAGCCCTGGCTCCATGCCCAAGCAGGCTGCAGGGGAGGGAGCATCCCCTGGCCCCAGCCCTGGCTCCATGCCCAGGCAAACGGAGCAGCTAGACCCCTCCCCCTCCTCCACAGCATGTGAGCCTGAGGAAAGTTTACTTCCAACAGCTGATTGGAGTGACCCTCGCATCAGAAGATTGGATAGGCAGAGGCAACAGAAGGAAGGGAGGGGCAGGCCTTAATGAGTGCTGAGTCATGGAGCCACACCCCATGGCCTATATAAAGGATCTGCTTTCTGGCAGTCTCTGAGTCAGGCAAAGTCGAACTTATCTTGCTGAAGTCACTTTCTGGTCTCCTGCCTGCTCTGAGGACTTTGCTAGGACTTTGGGCAGAGCTGCAGAGGCAAGCCTGATTCGGATTTCCCTGACCCGGCCGTCAGCGGAGGAGTGGGACACGACAACAAGCATTGAATGTTGTCGTGATTCGTGTCTCTATATGAACTAAACTGGTTCATAATTTCCAAACTAATGCATGGAATGGAAGACAATTATTCTTTGTTTTCCATATTATTCTACAGATTATAGTGGGATTCTCAGATTAGAAAATACAAACATTAGATACAGTTTAACCAAAGTACATGTAAACAAAAGGAGGAAACAGGTTACAAAATGTTTGTTAAAATAAGCAGCTTGCAGGAAAATTCACAGAAAGATGCATACAGTATATATGCATATAAAAAAACTTCCCTGTAGATTTTGGAATGAATGTAAACTGATGGAGAAATTAGGCAGAACGAACTTGTGAAAATTCTTCTTCTTGTGCCATATCCATCATTGAACATGGGCAATCCTATTTTTATCAACAGCCGCACAAAAAAGTGCTTGTTGAGTTTTGTGCAAACCAGTCCCTTAGATTTTGAAACCATTTGAAACTTCTGCCTGGACCTCATTTACCTTCAATCTTTCCTTGGAGAATTAAGTGAAGTATGCCATATTTTTCTGGGTGTCCCATCACATGTCCAAAATATTCTAACTTTCGGTTTTTATAGTTTTGACATTTTTCCTTGGGTTTCCTGTGAAAATTACAGAGAAGGAAAGAGATGATTCATCCATAGCTAGTGAGGTCACCGAATCTTGAACAGCAACACAGAACAAAGCTAGAAATTCTTCAGGTAAGACATGCAGGCGAAGTGTCTCATTACATATTTGAAGCAAGAGACAGGATCTTACACTGTTTAAGAGAGTAAAACTGAAGTCCATTCACCTGGTGTCATATATAGTTTAAAGGGCCAGTGATTGTTACAGATGCTATCCAGGAAATTCTGCCACTGGCACACAAGTGGTAACTATGCAAAAGCTCTCCTGAATACAGCTATTCTTATTCCTCATGCAGGAGCTGTGAGCCTAAAGGACTCCCAAATTGCTGACCATCTCCAAGCAGGGAAATATGACCCTGTTCAGAATCAACGATGGAATTTCCTTGGAATCATTAAGATTGCAGTCCCAGAGCCAGTCTGTTTGGATGGATTCCACTGAATTCTATTCCTCTACAACCAGACTGACCACCTGTTCCGTCCCATCCCATCCCATCCCATCCCATCCCATCCCATCCCATCCCATCCCATCCCATTCTATTCTCCATAAAATAGAGCGCTGTGGATAGATCTGGACCATCACTGACTAGAACAAATCCTCCAGGAAGGAGGGGAATCATTACAAGATAATACTCCCCATCCAATTCCAAAGACGGTCCAGAAGGATGCCATGGTGTCAAAAACTACCTGGAGATCAAGGGTGATTATGTGTGTTGGGGTGTGAGTATTGCACTCCCCAAATTCTTATTGTCCCCGAAGTCAGCTACAAGTGCAGTTTCTGCCTTGTGCCTTGACTGCTGAATGCCCAAATAATCTCTGGAGCCCTGGCCAATTGCAGGGTCATCAATTTTTCCACCACTTTTTCAAGAAAAACAAGGATGGAGACAGGTTTATATTTATTGAAGACAGTTTGGCTGACTGAAGTTTTATTGAGCAAGGGTTGCTTCTTCAATGGTGACAGAAAGGCCAGCTCAGATCAACACTGACATCTCACAGGATGCTATAATCAATCATTTGAGGTAGGGATCCAACTGAATAAGGGCAGAACAAACATTGCATCTACTTTCTCAGTTTGCATAGACTCAAAATGATTCTGAATCAGTTCACAAGACAGTGCTCATCATTTCCATTGGCAATGGCCAGCCTGAATCTAGCTTACTGTGTATCTGAGTGGCCTTGTACATCAATGTTATGAATGTTCTTCACAGTAGTATTTTAGGTAGTATTGACAAATATCCTTCACCAGAACAGAATAAGTTGCCTGAAAGAGACTGCTGGCAGCATTTGCCAGTACAACAAAGGTGACAAAATATTTCAATTTTGCTGTTTCAATTGCCACAGTGAAGGCTCAAGCAAGAAGTCGTGCCAGTGTCTGGTGAGACTTGAGGTGGGTCTTTTTCCAGTGGTTGTCTAGATATCTCCTCTGTCTCTTAGCCTTTCCAAGCTGGAGTAACCCAATATAGCGCTCCAAATTCCTTTATTCCAATGGGCAGTCAGGGTGCTGGACTGAGCTGCCTGGCAAATCTTCCGGAAACAAATTGTCAGTTTGAATCTACTCTAGAAATAAAGCAAAGCGAACAATGGAGCAGGCTTTATCCTTAAAAAGAAGGAAAACAGGAAATAAAAGTTATAAATTACTGATCCTTATTAAATGTAGACTGGAATTTAGATCATATTTTTTTATTTATTGAATATCAAATGTCTCTTTGGAACTGCTGTGGCAGAAAACAATAATGGATAGTTTGTTTTTTAATAGATGCTTCCATAGAAATATATTGTAGTCAAGGGGCTGTGTAATTTCATGATTATTACCATTACGACAAATTTGCCTTTTAATTGCTTGATTCTGCAACTTGAAGCGAATTCTTTGAACTCTTCATAGTTTGCTTGGTTGTTTTCTTTTAAGTGTAAATAATTTGATCTCAGCCACGAAACTGGGTATTTCAAAATTTATTCTTGACTACAGGTAATATATGAATAAGGTCATTGTGTAATCTGCCAATGTTATCCCTGTTTATTTACAAGTTATTACTCCATAAAGCATCCCAACTTTTTGTTAATGACTACAGCATTTTTTAAGGAGACTTTGGTCAAAGAAAAACCACCCAGCTAGAAACCTTTTGGAAGTACATTATATGCTTACTACTCTTCAAGAATTTCCATGCAATTTAAAATATTTTAATAACAACAAAAGCATTACATTTCATTCTCCATAAAGAATGACAAAATTACAAATTTTACTGGAAGATAAAGAGATGCCCATCGAAGATCCTTAATTTTTGGAGACTTTTTGGAGAAATCATAATTTCCATATTATTTTAACTTTTCAGTTTTATATTTGATTTGAAATTGCCCATCTTATCACCAGAATGCTTTTATATCTTAAAAAAATATTCAGATGTTTGTATTCATCCTTCATTTTCCACTGTAAAGAATAGTACTAATAATTTTGGCATCATTTCTCTGTAATTCATTCACAGCATTAATTTCTGGTAATCCAAATACCTCTTTACTTGGTTTTCACTTTCTTGTTTACTTAAAGTTTATTCAGATGTCCTTTTTTCTCTTGTTAGTTTTGCTAGTTTGTGCTTCTATGTCCCTTTCTAATTTCTCTTAATATTTGATGTCTTTTATACCTTTGCTCATTTCCTCTCCCTACTATCCTATTGAACTGGCTGTTCAGAACAACTAGCCACAAGAACAGATTTTTCCTGAACGCCATCACTCTGCTAAACTAATAATTCCCTCAACACTGTCAAACAATTTACTAAATCGGCACTACTATTAATCTTCTTATCGTTCCCATCATCCATCTCTTTCCACTTATGACTGTATGACTGTAAGTTTGTTGCTTGTATTCTTACGATTTATATTGATATTGTTTCCTGATTGCTTATTTGTACCCTATGACTATCATTAGGTGTTGTACCTTGATGAAGGTATCTTTTCTTTTATGTACACTGAGAGCATATGCACCATGACAAATTCCTTGTGAGTCCAATCACACTTGGCCAATAAAAAATTCTATTCTATCCTATTCTATGTGCAGTATACATTTTAGTGGAGCTTCTACTATAGCAATTTTAAATGGCAAATATTTTAAGGAAACCTGACTTCCCAATTTTGCCTTTCTTTTAAATTAATTCTGAAAGTTTAGAAAAGTTGCCTCTTCTGAGCAACCTCACCTCCTACGCACACATATTCATAGTACTATACAGCCATTGTTTCTGATCAAATTGACAAGATTTTGAACTCCTACCAAATCCCAGGATATTCCTCAGATTTAAGCCAAGGGTAACCTCCCTTGTCAGATTCATGATGAACGGCTCTGACTGCTATCATCTATCATATCTAGAAAAAGTGCCTTTGTCTTGCAATGTATATTTACCCTGTCAATCTTAGAGTACTTGAAGTCACCTGTTATTACATTTCCTCATTTGGCTGTCTCCCTAATTTCTTTTCCATCCCAAGGTTATCCTCAGAGTTTGAATCAAGGAGGTAATTGTGTAACATTAGGGCTGTGCATTTCAGTTTCTTTAAAGTGTTTTAGTTTATAGGATAACTTGCCTTCCTCAGAATAAAGTAGTCTCATAATGAAGTGGATCCCAATGGCCACAGTGGCTAAGAAAAGCCAACTTAGTATTAATATATTCAATTTCTAAAAGGCAGACAAGAAGTCTATCTACCTTGTAGCTGGATATTCTTTTTTTCCAGTTTCCTCCCAACTGCTAGAATTAGGGGACATTGCACAGGTTGGCCTCTCCAGATAATTTCAGACCTTCAGCACAATGGTGGGTTTCAAATGTTTTTACTACCGGTTCTGTGGGTGTGGCTTGGTGGACATGGCAGGGGAAGGATACTGTAAAATCTCCATTTCCACCCCACTCCAGGGGAAGGATACTGCAAAAATCCCCATTTCCTCCTGGGGATCAGCTGGGAATTGGGAGGCAGAGAATAGATGGGGGCGGAGGCAGTCAGAATTTTTACTACTGGTTCTCTGAACCACTCAAAATTTTGCTACAGGTTCTCCAGAACTGGTCAGAACCTGCTGAAACCAACCTCTGCTTCAGCACTGAAAGATCTGCCTTGTCTTTGCTTTATAATTCTGGCAGAAGTCAGAATGCAAATCTCAACATTTGGATAGAAACGTGTGAGCCTCACGGACTAATTGAAGCTAGTAAAACTTTTTTTTTTGTCACCATAATATAAAAAGAAGTTGAGACTCCAGAAAGACTGCAGAGAACAGCAACAAAGACGATTAGGAGACTAGAGGTTAAAACATATGAAGAACAGTTGCAGGAATTGGGTATATCTAGTTTAATGAAAAGGACTAAGGATGACATGATAGAAGTTTTTCAATATTTGAGAGGCTACCACAGAGAAGAGGGGATAAATCTATTGTACAAAGCACCTGAAGGCAGGACAAGAAGCAATCGATGGAAACTAATCAACGAGAGAAGCAACTTAGAACTAAGGAGACATTTCCTGACAATAAGAACAATTAATCAGTGGAACCACTTGCCTGCAGAAGTTGTAGATGCTCCAACATTGGATATTTTTAAGAAGAGACTGGACAGCCATTTGTCTGAAATGGCATAGGGTCTCCTGCTTGAGCAGGGGGTTGGACTAGATCAGGGGTCTCCAACCTTGGCAACTTTAAGACTTGTGGACTTCAACTCCCAGAATCCCTCAGCCAGCAAAGCAAAGCTGGCTGAGGAATTCTGGGGGTTGAAGTCCACAAGTCTTAAAGTTGCCAAGGTTGGAGACTCCTGGACTAGATTACTTCCAAAGTCCTTTCCATGTGTTATTCTGTAACATGGGCAGATCTAGAGTTTGTGATCCTCTTTTCTTTTTCATTGGCAATCATCTAAATGAAGTCAAACTGCTGTATCCTTCAGTTTTTAATGGGAGTACTAATAAATTATTAAACAGAAATTAAGATTGTAGGAATCATTGTAAATCTGATCCATCTTAGTGTTCCATGTAGTCATCCAGTTTTTCAGTGATTCCTTCCATTTTACATTATCTGGAAAGCTGCAGTTTTTGAACTGTGGTTTTTGGATACAAATATTCTTTAAAGAATGTATTCTTTATTTCTGTGCAATGTATGTTATTTCCCCTCATTATTTTTTCCTCTTTCCATCTCTAGTGTGTTCATGCTATTTTGTTTATGTATTTTTTTAAAAAATAAATAATTTTAACACATTTTTCTATAACCCCCCTAGTAGAAGTTATTCAATAGAATCTTCAACAGAAAGAGAAAGAAAAGGAATTCATTTACATAATAAATTTCCCTGGTTGGCTTTTCAACAGACTTCATTTGCTCACTTGCAACATGTTGTTTAGTACACACTGAATAAGGCAAGCTAATGCCATCCTGAAGAATTTGGAGTCTGAGAAAATGTCATGCCCCAATCATTCAACTTTCTTTTGCTTTTATTGAATTGACTGTTGATGCGAAACACCACACATGGTGTGGCTGGAATTCCTTGAAGTTAGGAATGGTCTTGTAAACATGTGGCTCACATACATTTGAAGGCTTTGAAATGGTCTGAAAGGGGCACTTAGTAATTGAATAACCTTGCATATATGTCACTTTATCACCGTATAAATGAAAGAGGTTTGCAATTTTCCACACTCTTCCATGGGGTCATTTGTCTAGTCTTTTTCTTTCACTCTTTCTTTTCTCTTGTCTTCTTCCGCCTTGATTTTGGTCTCCCCACCAAATTGGAGAATGGCTTTTACTACAATTGGAAAATGTGGGTTGAAAAGGAGTAAATTATGTATATGTGCGGATTGCTCAAACTCAGCATCCCCTTTTGCCTTACATGCCTGATTTTCCCATAATTGTGATTTGATTCAATTTCCCCCTCCCCCTTTTTTAGCTTTCTGCTAGAGTAGAATAAAATAGATTGGAAAGAATGGTTTTGGGTCTTCAAGCTCCTGCTTATCTCTAGTTCCCCAAATTGTTGATTCTATCTATTACTATCCCTATTTCCTCTCCTTCTGACCTGCTCTCTGCCCTATAACTTCTGGAAAGCCAAACCCTGTGACTCCATAAAATTTGTAATCTCCTCTAAAATTAAACACTTTCAAATGCCTTTATCAACATTCAGATTCATCTATAAGTCTATGGAGATTCTCATCCAGGTCATGTTGTCCCAAAGGTGCTTTTCCAAAAGGCAACTGGACTTGTTTTTCCTTGAAGATGTTTTGCGTCTCCTGTAAAAAGCCAGATGAGAAGCGAAATGTCTTCAAGGAAAAACAAAGTCCAGTTGCCTTTTGAAAAAGCACCTTTGGGATTTGTCTATAAGTTTCTAATTTACCCCCCCCCTTTCAATTTTCCTTTTTCATTAACAGTCTCTATTATGATTCTTGGTTTCTATGTAACTGCCTTTCCCCTCCCTGTGCTTATTTCCCATTCCAGTTGTTGTCCTATTTGGAAAACTTGCAGTACTTGAGACCATTATTCTCAATGAATCTCTTCTTCCAAACTGAATTTACTTCTTATTTTGGCCTGTCTGCTTCCATGCTCAAACATCCCATCCACATAGTAACCTATACTTGTACAGCAATGCCTTGAGACTCAAAAATTGAAAGGAGCATCTTTCTCAACTCTAGTTGTCTGTAACTTAAAAATTCCTGTTGTAAAAATTCTGCCTCCCTCAGCAGGTAGGATACATATTAAAAGGGACAGAGAGCTTTCTTATAATGACTTTAAAATAGTTTTCTTAACTTAGGGTCCATGGCTCACTTTTCCATGCCAGATTAACATGATTTGGGGGAGGGGGGGGTCAATTTCTGTTATTAAATTGCTGAAGGGTTCAGTTCAGAACAGAGATTAAAGGTGCCAAAAGACATGTATCCTGTACCCAGCCATTTCATTTTTTCCACTGCATTTTAAAAATGTTGTTTTGTAGAATATTCAAGTTATTGTTTAGCAATTAAGATGTCCATATGTGGTACTTCACCCCTTTCTTTTTAAATTATAAACCATTCATGCTCGCATTTTTTTAAAAAAATATCAATGTGTTTCAAGTTGCTTGCATTTAATTGCATTCATGCTTGCGTTTCTTAAAAAACCAATTTTGTGAGTTACTGGGGTAGGGTGGGGTGGGGGGTGGGAACTCACTAGATGGCAGCACCTTCCCAAATTTCAATATTGCTTTAAGGATACCTTTCTTAGCATCAGTATAGAAGTGGCTTACCATTGCTTTCTGTTTGTTATTGCTGTTTTGGGGGCGGGTGGACCCATTCAGTCTACCCTACAGCCTTTGAGATCTCTGATACAGATCCCAAACCAACCCGGATTCTGCTTTGCCTCTGAGCCCAGAAAAGATCAGCCCAGTATTTCCAAATACATCTTCTGTGACAAGAATGCATATGATTATAAGCTATCAGTAAACTGGTATTCTCTCTGTTCAGAAATCAATTCCACCAGGTTCAGTTGAATTTATTCCTAGATAAGCACAAACTGATCTTCTCAATATCATTTGAATTGAAACACTTCTTGAAGCCAAAAAATTTTGATCCAGTTTTTTTTGTCTTTTTTTTGTGTGCAAATAGTACGATACCGATGGCAAGTTATTTTTAAATCACAAAAAAGTAAACAGATTTCCCATTCTCCTTGAAATTCCCCTCCCCAAAAGCTATCAAAATCAGCAAAAAAGTAGCTTTCCAGTTGTAAATAATAAGCAAGCCTGTAGTAAATATTTCTAGGTTTTTCAAAATACACAGTTTCTTACTTGCAAAAAAGTATTTAACCCATAATGACCCATTATTTTTAAGCAATCTTAAAATATAAGTCTTGAAGTTTCATTCATTTTTTAACACTTATCTTTCTCCATAAACTTACTGGAATTGTTAATGATTTATTTATATCAATAGTAACTTCAGACACATCATTTGAAATAATAACATCAACAAATGAAGAATATTTTCTTGGGATGCTTATTTTTGGGGAGTTTTAAACCAGGGGTCTCCAACTTTGGCAACTTTAAGACTTGTGGACTTTAACTCCCAGAATTCCACAGTCAGCAAAGCTGGGAGTTGAAGTCCACAAGTCTTAAAGTTGCCAAGGTTGGAGAGCCCTGGTTTAAACAACTAAAAAATTGGTAAAGTGTTGGATTTTAAAGAAGTTTATACACAGGTTGCAGCCTGAAGGAAATGTATGGAACTTTCTCCATCTGTAGTACATTACCTTTGTGTCCTTAAGAGGTGTAAACTTAAGATCTGGGCTGGAAAATTCTGAAACAGAGTTTGAGCTTTCTCTATTTTTTGCTCTTTAGTGGTCACTTTTAGTTTTAAAACCCATGCTCAGTCTTTGGCCTTCTTCTTCATCCTTCCTTCTCAGATCTTAGTCTTTCTGTATCAGCCATTTTAGCATCCATATCTTCTGGACCAGTGATGGGTTTTACTTACCTTTGCTACCGGTTGGCTCGCACGCGTGCCACTTCTGTGCATGCGCAGACTGTATATGATAACTTCTGGGTGGGCGAGCAGAGCCTCCCGCCACCACTACTACCAGTTCTCCTGAACCAATGCAAACTGGGAGCAACCCACCGCTGTTCTGGACAGCTACTACTATCACTATGACACAGGAAATATTTTTTAATTTGTTTCCTTCTCTCTCAAAATATGCCTAGCTTTCTTCCCTAAACAGGAATCACTTCTCCAAATAGGTAAGGCTTTCTTTTGCAACTATTAAGTCTATTAGTTTTATGATATAAACATTCAGTCTGCAACTGATTGATTGATTATATACTATCAGGTTGATGTCAACTCTTAGTGACCCCATGGATAGATTTTTTCCATGAGATCTTCCAACAATACCTCACCTTGGAACTGAATTCACCAACCTTGCTGCTGGCTGTCCTCTTCTTCTCTTTCTTCCATCTTTCCCAGCATTAAAGTTTTTTTCTGGAGGGTGAGGTCTTTGCATAATATGTTCAAAGTATGATCAGAGAGCCTTGTCATTTCTGCTTCAACTGACAACCTTGGGTTGATTTATTCAATGTTTCCTTGGTCCATGGTCCATGGCATTCTCAGAAATCTTCTCCAAAACCAAAGTTTAAAAGTGCAAATGCTCAATTTTAACATTCTTCACAGTCCAAAACAGCCACTAGGTAGCAGCTACACATGCATCTCTTTGCTGCCATTTAGTGGCTGTCTGAATTTTTATATCCCAAATACAACCTGGCAGCCCTAACAAAAAGAATTATTACTGAAGACAGTAAAAGATGCAATCACATTCAAAGAAAGATGAGGATGAGGATTACTAATCACAAAGCTCTGCTTGGACATTTGGATTAAATCATATAGTAAGTACTATATAGATCAAGGAATTTCTTCATTAGTATACCAGGGTTGTTTACCAAGAGCATGTAGCTTATTATATGCTTCATGCTTAATTAAAAATGCAAGAAAGGAAAAAAACCCTCCAAACTCTGCAGGCTTCATGCTATTATATAATTTTCCTCTTTTGCTGTCCAAAGCATTTCCAAAGGCCTATGTAAACATGGAAATAATCTCTTCATATGTAGGTGGCATTCTTTGGCAACATTCTGGAAAGAAACGAAATTAACATATGGGAATATAAGCATATAGGCATATTAGGAGCCCATGTTCTTTTTTTTTAAAATAATTTTTATTTCCATTTTCCAACATCATATTTATGTACAAACTATTATCCATCATTAATCATTAATTTTTATTTATTACTGATTCAGGCCTGCCCGATTGCCACTTCCTTTCTTCACAACCTCCCTCTCTACCCTCTACTACTTTCACATCCTTCATCTCCTTCACTTTACTACTTCCTCTCCTCCTTCTCCACTCCTCCCTTCTTCCACCCTATCTAACCTTCTTATTCCCCTCCTCCTTCTCTACTCTTTCCTACCTACTTTCTTCCCTCCTTCTACTCCTCTCTCCTTTTATTTCTGAAATGGCAGTCGGGCAGCCCCAATATCATTTTAAATTTTAATTTCATATCTCCAAACATTATTTATTATTTTATTTTATTTATTTATTTGTCATAACAATATATACAAGCGTTACATAAAAGGTTATAAATATATGAACGTATATATGAGGAGAAATGAGGTACTAAAAACGTGTATATACATAGGGAAAGAAACAGTAGGACAGGAACGGTAGGCACGTTTGTGCTCTTATGCACGCCCCTTTAGAGTCCTCTTAGGAAAGTGGTGAGGTCAACCGTGGACAGTTTTTGAGTGAAACCTTTGGGGTTATGAGAAGAAACCACAGAGTCAGGTAATGCATTCCAAGTATATACAATTCTGTTACAGAAATCGTGTTTTCTGCAATCTAAACTGGAACGGTTGACATTGAGTTTGAATCTGTTTGTAGCTCTTGTGATATTGTTATTGAAACTAAAAAAGTCATTGACAGGAAGGACATTACAACGGATGATTTTATATGCTAAACCCAGATCCAGTCAAGGCGACGAAGTTCCAAGTTTTCTAGACCCAAGATATCAAGTCTGGTGGAATAAGGTATTTTATTAGTTTCAGAGGAATGGAGAATTCTTCTCGTAAAATACCTTTGGACACGCTCAACTGTGTTGATGTCAGATATATGGTAAGGGTTCCAGACAGGAGAGCAGTAATCAAGAATTGGCCTAACAAATGTTTTATATGCTCTGGTCAGTAGCATGGTGTTTTTTGAAAAGAAGCTACGTAAAATTAAGTTGACAACTCTTAGAGCCTTCTTAGCTATGTAGTTGCAGTGGGCTTTGGAACTTAAATCGTTAGATGTAAAACTCCAAGGTCTTTGACAGGGTGGGGTCATCTGCGAGGCAATGTCCATCAAGCATGTACTTTGTGATTGGGTTCTTTCTTCCAATGTGCAAGACTGAGCATTTACTGGTTGAAATTTGTAGTTGCCAAATTTTAGACCAGGCAGATAGATGATCAAGGTCCTTTTGAATTGTGGATGCATTGTCAGTGGTGTTGAAAAGTTTGACATCATCAGCAAAGAGAACACAGTTACTTGAAATATCAATACAAAGATCATTTATATATATTATAAAGAGAGTAGGTCCAAGAACGCTGCCTTGAGGAACACCACTCTTGACAGGAACAGGATTTGAAAGAGCATTACCAATTTTAACTATTTGTTGTCTGTTTGACAAAAAAGCAGATATCCAGTGGTGTAAGGGTCCTGAAATGCCATAGGATTTTAATTTTAGGAGAAGTTTATCATGTACTACTGAGTCAAAAGCTTTGCAGAAGTCTATGTATATTGCATCTATTGATTTACCTAGATCAAGATTAGTAGTCCATAGGTTTTACAGTAGAGAAGTTGTAGATTGCATGATAATTTTTCCTGAAGCCAAATTGTTTATTTGAGAGAAGGTTGTGCATTTCTAAGTGTAAGGTAATGGATTGGTTGATGATGGATTCCATAACCTTGCAGGCGACGCAACATAGGAGATAGGTCTATAATTATCAACTAAGCTGGGGTCGCCTTTTTGAAAACTGGAATGACTGTGGCTAGCGACCAGAGACTGGGAAGGAACTGGTTCTAAAGGCTATATTAAAGATTATACTTAGGGTTCTGCTAGATTACTAGAGAGTTTTTAAAAGTAAGCACAAAGACCATCAGGTCCAATGGATAGAGATGGCTTCAATTTACTTAGAGCTTTACCAACATTTTCTTCTGTAAAATCAACAATTGTTAAGTTGTCATGCTCATTGATTGTACAAATTTGGAATGTTGGATGAGTGCCATCACTGTTGACAAAAACTGATGCAAAGAATTTATTAAAGAGGTTTGCTCTAGATTCTTCAGCATTGTATTCATTGCCATCAGGATCTTTTAGAGGTGGCATGCGTCTAGAGTTTTAAGCTTGTTGTTGACAAAATTATAGAAGGCACGACTGGAATTTGTGCAGAAGATCCTCTTCTTGCTTGGTGTGGTAATTTGTGCATTCAGTTTTATTTGGTTGCATATAGTTCTGTAGCGTTTTTAAAATTAGCTACATAGCCCTTTTGTTTCTTTTCCAGAGGATCTTTTAGATTGAAGCTTTTTATTGATATGGGTAGTTTGCTTTTCCTAATCTTGATGGTAGTTAGTGGTACATATAGTTCGATGACTCTGTTGATTTCAGTAGAAAAACTCTATAGTGGTCTTCAGCAGTTATACAGGTTGAGAACAGATTTTGCCAGTCTAGAAATGAAAGATCATTGTTTATAGAGTCATAATTGGCTTTTTTGAAGTTGTAAATGGGAATGCTATTGATATGATGGTTAAAGTCACAACGTATATTAAGATGGAAGTCAATCATGCAATGATCACTGTTGGAAAAGGGTTCTCTTATTTGTAGTCCATAAATGGTATTGTTATTGTTGCAGAAGATGAGGTCAAGGCAGTTGTTTAGTCTTGTATTATTGGTTACAAGTTGTTCAAGACCTAGGTTAGTAACAGCGTTGTATATTGTTGTGTGGATTGGATCAGTTGTACTTTCGTTAGTTATCCAGTTGATGAGAGGTAAATTTAGGTCACCCAGGAAGATGAGTGGATATGGGCAAGAGGCAGCCCAAGTTAGTAATGAGGTTAAAATATTAGCATGAGTAATATCGTAGTCGGGGGCTCTGTAGCATAGAATGAATCAAGTGCGGTATTAGATGATAGATCACATACAATAGTTTCAGGAAGAGAAAGTTTGTGGGCAACTTGTATGTTTTTAGATTAAGTGACTTTTATAGAAAATAGCCACTCCACCACCTCTTGGTTTTCACGATCTGAACGGTGAACTTGATATTCTTTGTTTAAAATGATGGAATCAGGGATGGAAGAGATTAGCCATGTTTCGCAAATAAATATAATATCAAATGTACCACTGTTTAGCAGGAGGATAAATTCAGGTAATTTGTTAAGAATACTTCTTGCATTCATCAATTTACATTTAAAATCTGTAGAAAGAGGTGTTAAAGAGGTAAGAGGCGTGCATACGTAGTTTTGAATTTTGGTGATATCGGATTCATTTGTGTTATCTAGACCAAATAATATTGCATTATTTATTTTTGGCCTCTCTAAGGCATCTCTAATTAGTTGGTCAGTAGTAAATTGTTGTTTAGGTAGGGTTGAAGGATCAGTATTATGTAAAGGTAGATGAGTTGGGAAGAGATTTAGATCAGTCGAGAAATCATTTTTTGTGTTGTAATTTGTTTTATCAGATTGGTGAAGCTTTGTTCTATAACTGATAGGATTTTTTTCTAAGTTTTGTTCAATAGCAAGTATTCTTTTTCTAGGTTTTGTTCAATGGCTAGTATTCTTTTTCCAAGTTTAGTTCAATTGTAGCTATTATTCTTGCTTCTAAGTTTTGTTCAATAGCAAGTATTCTTTTTCCAAGTTTAGTTCAATTGTAGCTATTATTCTTGCTTCTAAGTTTTGTTCAATAGCAAGTATTCTTTTTCCAAGTTTAGTTCAATTGTAGCTATTATTCTTGCTTCTAAGTTTTGTTCAATGGCTAGTATTCTTTTTCCAAGTTTAGTTCAATTGTAGCTATTATTCTTGCTTCTAAGTTTTGTTCAATAGCAAGTATTCTTTTTCCAAGTTTAGTTCAATTGTAGCTATTATTCTTGCTTCTAAGTTTTGTTCAATAGCAAGTATTCTTTTTCCAAGTTTAGTTCAATTGTAGCTATTATTCTTGCTTCTAAGTTTTGTTCAATAGCAAGTATTCTTTTTCCAAGTTTAGTTCAATTGTAGCTATTATTCTTGCTTCTAAGTTTTGTTCAATGGCTAGTATTCTTTTTCCAAGTTTAGTTCAATTGTAGCTATTATTCTTGCTTCTAAGTTTTGTTCAATAGCAAGTATTCTTTTTCCAAGTTTAGTTCAATTGTAGCTATTATTCTTGCTTCTAAGTTTTGTTCAATGGCTAGTATTCTTTTTCCAAGTTTAGTTCAATTGTAGCTATTATTCTTGCTTCTAAGTTTTTATCAGAGTTGGATTTTTGGCTGGCATAGTGATAGATAGATAGATGATAGATAGATGATAGATAGATAGATAGATGAGATAGATAGATAGATGATAGATAGATGATAGATAGATAATAGATCACATACAATAGTTTCAGGAAGAGAAAGTTTGTGGGCAACTTGTATGTTTTTAGATTAAGTGACTTTTATAGAAAATAGCCACTCCACCACCTCTTGGTTTTCACGATCTGAACGGTGAACTTGATATTCTTTGTTTAAAATGATGGAATCAGGGATGGAAGAGATTAGCCATGTTTCGCAAATAAATATAATATCAAATGTACCACTGTTTAGCAGGAGGATAAATTCAGGTAATTTGTTAAGAATACTTCTTGCATTCATCAATTTACATTTAAAATCTGTAGAAAGAGGTGTTAAAGAGGTAAGAGGCGTGCATACCTAGTTTTGAATTTTGGTGATATCGGATTCATTTGTGTTATCTAGACCAAATAATATTGCATTATTTATTTTTGGCCTCTCTAAGGCATCTCTAATTAGTTGGTCAGTAGTAAATTGTTGTTTAGGTAGGGTTGAAGGATCAGTATTATGTAAAGGTAGATGAGTTGGGAAGAGATTTAGATCAGTCGAGAAATCATTTTTTGTGTTGTAATTTGTTTTATCAGATTGGTGAAGCTTTGTTCTATAACTGATAGGATTTTTTTCTAAGTTTTGTTCAATGGCTAGTATTCTTTTTCCAAGTTTAGTTCAATTGTAGCTATTATTCTTGCTTCTAAGTTTTGTTCAATAGCAAGTATTCTTTTTCTAGGTTTTGTTCAATAGCAAGTATTCTTTTTCTAGGTTTTGTTCAATAGCAAGTATTCTTTTTCCAAGTTTAGTTCAATTGTAGCTATTATTCTTGCTTCTAAGTTTTGTTCAATAGCAAGTATTCTTTTTCCAAGTTTAGTTCAATTGTAGCTATTATTCTTGCTTCTAAGTTTTGTTCAATAGCAAGTATTCTTTTTCCAAGTTTAGTTCAATTGTAGCTATTATTCTTGCTTCTAAGTTTTATTTCAGAGGTTGTCATCTTTTTTTAGTTATTGTCCTTTATATCTTTTAAAGAACCCTAACTCCTAGTCCAAAGACGTCTTCGTGGTTATGTGGCTGGCATGACTAAACGCCAATGGTGCATGGAACGCTGTTACCTTCCCATCAAAGGTGGTCCCTATTTTTCTACTTGCATTTTTTACTTGCATTTTTTATGTGCTTTCAAACTGCTAGGTTGGCAGAAGCTGGAACAAGTAATGCGACACCCTGTTATGCGGCACTAGGGATTCGAACTTCTGAACTGCCGATCTTTCCATCGACAAGCTTAGCGTCTTAGCCACTGAACCACCGTGTCTTTCGGGGGGTGGGTATACTACTACGTGCTAAAACCATCTAACTATTTATATGAGCTTTTGACTCTGCTCACTGTTTAAACTGATACTGAAAAATAAGAAATTTGTAGTTTTGAATGTTAGTTGGTTGAGGATATGTATAACTGGTGGTTGTACTGGAGGTTGGATGGGTGGATGGAAGTTTTGGGTAGTGAGTGCATGGATGTTGGGTACTAGACTGTTTGTTGATAAGGTTTGTTGGATGGATGGTTGAAAGGCTGGTTGGAAGGTTGGTTGGATGGATGAACGGATGGCTGGTTGAATAGTTTGTTGGATAGCTGTACGGATGGCTGGTTGAATGGTTTGTTCGATGGCTGATTGGATGACAGTTTCGATGGATGGTTGGCTGATGGGTACTTGATTGGTTGTTGGATGGCTGGTTGGATGTTGTGGGTGATGGGGGGTTTGGTGGTGAATTTTTGATTGAAGGATTTAATTTTAATGCAATTGGCACGGTAATCAATATATAGGTTTGATTCACCATTATCTTGTCTTCGTTTAAGCTCAGTGCGGAGTTCACGAGCGTATCCGCTGCAGGAAAGATAGATCAGGCGTGATCTAAGTTTACTGTAGGCAGGATTAGATTTAGCAATAGAGTTGATGGTATATATGAACTTACGTTTGCTGTTCTCGTTTATGCAGATGACTCTGCAGAATCTTGGTGCTATTGATCCGTCACTGTTTTTAAAATTAGTCCATCTTCTCGAACTCAAATTTTCATCACTTATATATTTCTTCAATTGCCATAACATTTAATGTCCGTTCTTCTTACAGTCCATCTTCTAAAATTCAAATTTTTCACCCACTTGTATATTCCTTCAAATTTCATAAGTCCATTTCTCAATTACAGTCCATTTTAAAATTAGTCCATCTTCTAAAATTCAAATTTTCATCACTTATATATTTCTTCAATTGTCATAACATTTAATGTCCGTTCTTCTTACAGTCCATCTTCTCAAATTCAAATTTTTCACCCACTTGTATATTCCTTCAAATTTCATAAGTCCATTTCTCAATTACAGTCCATTTTAAAATTAGTCCATCTTCTCGAACTCAAATTTTCATCACTTATATATTTCTTCAATTGCCATAACATTTAATGTCCGTTCTTCTTACAG
Organism: Ahaetulla prasina; assembly: GCF_028640845.1. Lineage (NCBI taxonomy): Eukaryota > Metazoa > Chordata > Lepidosauria > Squamata > Colubridae > Ahaetulla > Ahaetulla prasina. Next base: position 123,234,325 of record NC_080539.1, on the reverse strand, counting down.
TCCATTTTAAAATTAATCCATCTTCTCAAATTCAAATTTTCATCACTTATATATTTCTTCAATTGTCATAACATTTAATGTCCGTTCTTCTTACAGTCCATTTTAAAATTAGTCCATCTTCTAAAATTCAAATTTTTCACCCACTTGTATATTCCTTCAAATTTCATAAGTCCATTTCTCAATTACAGTCCATTTTAAAATTAGTCCATCTTCTCGAACTCAAATTTTCATCACTTATATATTTCTTCAATTGTCATAACATTTAATGTCCGTTCTTCTTACAGTCCATCTTCTCAAATTCAAATTTTCATCACTTATATATTTCTTCAATTGCCATAACATTTAATGTCCGTTCTTCTTACAGTCCATTTTAAAATTAGTCCATCTTCTAAAATTCAAATTTTCATCACTTATATATTTCAGCATTCAATACCATCATTCTAGACATTCTTCTAACTAAGCTAAACCAGCTAGCAGTACCTGAACACACTTGTAAATGGATCATAAGCTTTCTAACAGACAGGAAGCAGCAGGTGAAGCTAAGCAGAATCACATCAGATACCTGTACAATTAGTACAGGAGCCCCACAAGGCTGTGTGCTCTCTCCACTTCTCTTCTCTCTATATACCAATGACTGCATCTCAAACAATCCATCTGAAGTTCGCAGATGACACAACAGTGATCGGTCTCATTCGAGACAATGATGAATCTGCATACAGACGGGAGGTTGAGCAAACGGAACAATCTAGAACTGAACACATTCAAAACCATAGAAATGGTAGTAGACTTTAGGAGAAACCCTTCCATATTACCGCCTCTTACAATACTAGACAACACAGTATCAACAGTAGACACCTTCAAATTTCTAGGTTCTACCATATCTCACAACCTAAAATGGACACCTAACATCAAAAACATTATCAAAAAAGCACAACAAAGAATGTTCTTTCTGTGCCAACTCAGAAAGCTCAAACTGCCCAAGGAGCTGCTGATCCAGTTCTACAGAGGAATTATTGAGTCTGTCATCTGCACCTCTGTAACTATTTGGTTTGGTTCTGCAATCCAACAAGACAGACACAGACTTCAGAGGATAATTAGAACTGCAGAAAAAACAATTACTACCATCCTGCCTTCTATTGAGGACCTGTATTCTGCACAAGTCAAAAAGAGGGGTGTGAAAATATTTACAGACCCCTCGCATCCTGGACATAAACTGTTTCAACTCCTGCCCTCAAAATGATGCTATACAGCACTGCACACCAGAACAGCTAGACAGAAGAACAGTTTTTTCCGAACGCCATCACTCTGCTAAACAAATTATCCTCAAAAGATTTGCCTCTTTTAAAAACCATTATAGGACTTAGATTGGATTAATTAATAGAAAATAAATAAATTGTATAAATAATGTTATTTTATTTTATTGATTTATTCTCATTTTCTACTCTGACAAGTAAAGCAGCCAATAAAATTTAAAACTTTAGGTCCCTTCACAATAAAAATAAAGAGATAGGAAAGAATAATAAAAAGAAAAGAAGCAATACCAACTTCACATATTACTTCTTCTTACAGTCCATCTTCTAAAATTCAAATTTTTCACCCACTTGTATATTCCTTCAAATTTCATAAGTCCATTTCTCAAATTATAGTCCATCTTCTCAAATTCAATTTTTCCCCACTTATAATTCCTTCAAATTTCTAGGTTTTGTTCAATAGCAAGTATTCTTTTTCCAAGTTTAGTTCAATTGTAGCTATTATTCTTGCTTCTAAGTTTTTATCAGAGTTGGATTTTTGGCTGGCATAGTGATAGATAGATATATTTAATATTATTATTTTAAATAAATTATGTGATAAGTAATGAAGAAGTATCTTTTCTAAAACAATCTTTCTCAATTACTATTTCACTCTCTTTCACTTACACTGGAATAAATTTGGAGTAGGGATACTGGAGGTGCAGAGAAGGAAGTGATGTGAAAATGGAGTAAGCGGGGATAGCAATTGTGGATGCTGTGATCCACTATGTTTATGGTGGAGATTGGTGGGAGATTTAAAAAGACCTTTGGGTATGGAGGAGGAAGTAGAGTGGGCGGTTACTATACATTAATAATCAATCCATGTATCATTTCCCCCCCCCTTTCCCCCCTTCCCCCCCCAGACTTCCCAGAGCAAATACCGGGTATTATGACCAACAATCACAAGCTAAAGTATACAAAATATACATAATCTCCCACCTTTAAAAATTTAAAACTTTAGGTCCCTTCACAATAAAAATAAAGAGATAGGAAAGAATAATAAAAAGAAAAGAAGCAATACCAACTTCACATATTACTTCTTCTTACAGTCCATCTTCTAAAATTCAAATTTTTCACCCACTTGTATATTCCTTCAAATTTCATAAGTCCATTTCTCAATTACAGTCCATCTTCTCAAATTCAAATTTTTCACCCACTTGTATATTCCTTCAAATTTCATAAGTCCATTTCTCAATTACAGTCCATTTTAAAATCTCTCAAATACAATATTTCCAGCTTAACTTCATAACTTTTACTATCTATAAACGTGTCAATTAATAATTTCCCTCAACACTGTCACCCTAGTTACTAAGTCTGCATTACTATTAATCTTCTCATTGTTCCTATTACACATCTCCTCCCACTTATGACTGTATGACTGTAACCTTGTTGCTGGTATTCTTAAGATTTATATTGACTGTTTCCCTATGACTATCATTAAGTGTTGTACCATATGATTCTTGACGAATGTATCTTTTCTTTTATGTACACCGAGAGCGTATGCACCAAGGCAAATTCCTTGTGTGTCGATCACACTTGGCCAATAAAGAATTCAATTCAATTCAATTCAATTCAATTCAATTCTATTCTATTCTATTCTATTCTATTCTTCAAAGATCTTCAATTTGATCTTCAATGACCACAGTTATAGTGTCCAACTTTAATGGATGTAGTATAATTAAAAATGAGCGACAAATGATCTTGTAGGATGACAATTAGTATCTAGAACACATATATTCCATTCTAAAATAGTTATGCTTGATAAACATTCACCTTTAGTATACATATATTTTGTATGTACTTCTTATAAAGTACATGAAGAAATTATTTGCATGAGAAACTGATATACAAATTATCCTCAAAAAGATTTGCCTCTTTTTAAAAAAAGATTTGCCTCTTTTTAAAAACCATCATAGGACTTAGATTGGATTAATTAATAGAAAATAAATAGATTGTATAAATAATGTTATTTTATTTTATTGATTTATTCTCATTTTTCTACTCTGACAAGTAAAGCAGCCAATAAAATTTAAAACAAAATATAAAAAAGAAAGTACAATTAATAATAGAATAACATTCATTTCTAATTAAAAACCTAGTGATAGAAATATTATTTTTATATCTTTTATAAAGTGGGGCCAAATGCAAGTTTCCACGGCCACACCTTGTGGACCTTTTTTCATGTGCTAGAGAGATGAGCTGCTTAAGAACGCTTTGAAAAAAGTTGCTTCCTATTGTATATCTTAGTGGCCAGACAAGATCACCGTGACAGAGGTAGGTCCATAGATTTGTATTTTATATCTTAATCTATATTGTCAGTATTGTCAGTATTTGGTGATACTGACAATATCACCAGAAGGGAATATAAGAAATTCCATAAATGCAGTCCAGATGTTTCAGGTGTATAAATTAGAACATTTAATCTGATCCTCCATCATGGAAGACTTTGTACCAACTGAAGTAGTGGTGGGTTTCTACTAGTTCACCCCGGTTCTAGCGAACCGGTAGTGACAACGGTGGGAGGCTCCGCCCACCCGCCCAGACAGCATCATGGAAACTCTGTGCATGCGCGCTCACAGTTCCGAACAAGTAGTGAAGGTAAATGGAACCCACTATGGAACTGAAGGTTTATAACAGATAATAATTTGGGCATAGTCATAAAGGATTCAGGTCACAGTTTCACCTAAACTGAATATATGCTGTATATTACAACTGGTGTGTGTCATGTTGCATTAGTGGATCCAGATAGTAGTTTGAAGACGTCCCTAGTTGTCACAGAGGACATTTTGAGCTGGTCTTGAGAAGACAGTCCCGGCATTAACACTAAAAACTTTTAGGTCAAGAAGTATAGGCCATTTTTTCCTCTCTTTTTTGGTACAAATTTTTGTTCTTGTTGTTACTGTTAGATGTATGTTTTTCTGCTTTCTCTGTTTTACATTTTATTCCTTTTGATAAAACAAAAAAATGTTTTAAAAAAAGAACTATAGAGTTAAGACCACCGCACCTAGCCCAGGAATAGACATGGCTAAGGAAAGACAGATTAAGCAATTCTTATGCAAAGTAGACATTCTACCTTCCCAATTTCTAGACATAGCTTGCTATACCAAAGAACAATTACAACCACCATGTATGTTTTCATTACTTACAATATAATATTGGAAAATAATTAGGAGAGAAATTAAGATTATATTCTTCTAAAGTATAGAGGAGAAAAATATTTTTATCAATTTTTATTTTAAAAAATAAGGTCTGCCTCTGGAGGCTCTGGAGTCCGCACATCACCCCAGAAGTGGCCCTGGCCCCACCTCTGCCTCCGACACAGAGCCCTCATCCAAGCCTTCCCCAGCCTCCAGGACTGGCCCATGCTCTTCCTCAGCCTCATCGCTGTCTGACTCCATTGCCAGCTCTGTAAGCTGCTGGCGGACCACAACAGATATACTTACATACTATAAATGCGCAAATCACAATTCAAATTGAAAAACCACTGCTACTTAGTTGGTGAACTCTCTGGCAATATCCTTGATGTTTGCTGAAATATGCCACATATTTATTTCAGTAAAAGTATTGTATTATGCTTATTGAATAAGGCGCCCTATATCTAAACTTTAATGTTCCAAGTTAAAGTATTAAAAGAAGAACCCAGAATTTTAACCTGATCATGGAAACTACTCAATGGTGATTTTAAAGGACCTGAAATATGTGCTATATCCAGTCCCAGACAACAATTGATCATTCTGAACCAATTATAATGTTCATTGTTTTTCAAAAACAATGTAGATTGTATTGTGACAGTCTACTTTGGCATTTATTAAATATAAATTACTGATGTCAGGGAAGGTCACAGTTTACTTACAGGAGGACATAATTTATTTTCCAGTTAATTACAAATCAAAATAATTTCCTAGTCACGAACATTATGCAAATATTGAAAAGAAGAGCAGGTAATCTTTTATCACATTGTTGGGGACATGGAAGGCCATGACTGTTGTGATGTCATTGTGGAAGACTGGGCCAATTTTTTTACAAACCTGAGTTTGTTTTGAGGAGGCTGTAGGATTATGAAGAAAATGGAGCGAAGTGGAAACGGCATTTACCAGTGTTTCCATATAGTGGACGAAACCTTTCTTCTTTCCTTCCCAGGTTTAGCGGCTGCTCAGCCAGAGAAGGTGTGGTCAGTCAGAATCACTGATGAATTAATAAAAGTATGCCTTAGCATCAAATGGCATCATCTCAGCTGGCCAGAATGAGAGCTCGTTCTTGCCTCTGGTAGGACTAGCAAAGCAGATGCAGCCTTATTGGTTTTGTTACCTTGTAGAGAAATATTTCTTTCTGTTTTGTGAGGACAAGCCAACTGCTTTGCTGGCAATAGCAGAGACAGCCCTGTAGGATAGGCACCCAACTGCAAAGAATGATCACAAAATATGCTGTTTCTTTTCATATCCCATGGCGTCCTTGGAAATGGGACAATTATTTATATTTATACCCACACCCAGCTGGTTGAATTGAAATCTGACTGGGGGAGGGGAATAAGAGATGTATAAACGGCCATTTCCGGCTTATATTGTTTTATTATTGTGCCCTTGCTAATGCCTCATTGGGGAGATATCTATCTTGTCACATGGCTGCACCATAGAATCAGAAAGATGCATTTCAGGTAGTCGTTTGAGAATGACAAGGCTCCATGAGACCTAGAATATTTTCTCTGATGCTGGAAGAAACCTTTGCCCATGTTGCCAATCATGTATAAGTTTGATTTTAAAATATTGCCTCCACAACATTAAGGCTTTTTGTGTACCACAGGAGTAAAACAGTTCTCTGTCAAGCCAAGTTACTCAACAAAGTGCTTGCCAATTTGTGGGGCGCTTTCAGTATACAGTTAATTCCTCCATAGAGACTATTCCACAAATTCAGGTCTAGGAATGTTAATGTATTCTCATTTCCATTTTTTTTTACTGAATATTCACCAGCATCTGTTCCATGATTAATTTAAAGATGGAGATTTTGTAACACATGGCAGCCAGTTAATAAACAGTTTGTTTATGTACTTTGAGCATTCTTTTTCTAAAATGGAAAATCTGTTTGCTGAGCATCTTAAATGACTTGGAGATTCATAAACTGTGGGCAATTTGACAATTCAGAGAAGCATACCATTCCTGGATTGGAAGGGGCCTGAAATTCTCATTATAAATCCCTGCTACAAATGAAGCCACATAATAATGAACCTGCAGGTGAAAAGAATTACATATCGTGCTGGAAAATAGATGTGTGGGCAGCAAATAACTCATAAACCACATTATTCTACATCTCTATTCTAGGAGTTCTGCTTTTGCTTTAACTTACAACAATGTAAGGGGCCGGGATAGCTCAGGCCATTAAGAAGCCTGTTATTAGAACACAGAGCCTGCAATTACTGCAGGTTCAAGCCCGGCCCAAGGTTGACTCAGCCTTCCATCCTTTATAAGGTAGGTAAAATGAGGACCCAGATTGTTGGGGAGGCAATAAGTTGACTTTGTAAAAAATATACAAATAGAATGAGACTATTGCCTTATACACTGTAAGCCGCCCTGAGTCTTCGGAGAAGGGCGGGATATAAATGTAAACAAAAAAAAAATGTTCTTACATCGGCACTGTCTTCTTTCAAAGGGAGAAATGTTACCTCTGGATTGACTATCTGGCCAACCTCCACCATGAACTTTTCAAAAAAACAGAACGTTCTCTCCAGACAAATGCAAAACAGCTTCATTTGTTATTTATTATTAATTTTTTAATCCTGCTTTTATTAATTTATAAGTAACTCATGGTGACAAACATACCTAATATTTGCCCCTTAACAACAACCCTGTGAGGTAGGTTGGGCTAAGAGACAGGAACTGGCCCAAGGTCACCCAGCTGGCTTTCATGCCTAAAGTGGGACTAGAATTCACAGTCCCTCATTTTTAGGTCAGCAAGTTAACCACTACATCAAACTAGTCTTTGTATTTAGTTTTACATTATTTCTGCCATCGATCTGCTGCAAACAAACCAATATTACAAGATGGGTGGCACACCAGTTTGATAAATAAATGTAAATAATAAATAAATATCTGTTCCCCCCTTTCCCAATTTATTCCCATTGCTATCTATGGTTGAATTCCCTTTCATCATTACCCTAAGAGGCATTGTAAATGATTGGCACAGAAAAGAAGATTTTGCCCACATATGACTGGATCTTGGTTAATACTGGATCTCACAAATACCTCTCTGCCCCTTACAGGTGCTACTGCATCCTCTGAAGTCGGCATCTTCCTTTAGCAGTAAGCCATCTAGAAACAATTGCTCAGTCAGTGGAATAAATTGAAAGAATGAGACCTAGCACAACTGGAAAAAGAGCAAAGGGTCATGCAAAAGGGAAATCTTATACAGCGTGTAATTCAAACCCAGTTCTCATATCCCAAGGAAAACAATGAAGTGTCTTTATTAAATGTTGCAAAGAGTAAATCATAGAATCCTTCACAATTCTGTTTACTTCTCTCGCTGTTAGGTGTGGGATGAAATTTGAGTGGGAAAATGCAGATTTGGAACCGTCTGAAAGTAAAATCATGAAAAGCATATTGTTCAATACATTTCCTCTTTTGTTTATATGCCCTTATGCATGTTTATAACAGCATCAAAAACACGCAGACTTTAGCAAAAGCATGACAAGAGAAGCTGCTCAGTAAATATTTACTTTTTAAAAGTTCAGGAACTCCTTTAGACTGGAACGACCCTTGGAAATTCAGCTTTGTTATTTTTGGGTAGCTTGTATCTCTCGTTAAGGATCTTTTGATATTTCCAACATTGTGTTCATTGTAGTTTTGATATTTTTAATCTATGTGAAGGAAAGAATTCATGCATAATTTAATTTAATAATTTAAATTTTGGGCCCAATTTTCCTGGAAGGAGGCATATTCACATGTCATTTCTTCACCTTCTGAACTATTGTGGTTGGGAACTCGAGACCAGGTGGTAAAAGCAGAATCAAGTAAATCATTCAAAGAAACTACAACTCCAGAAGGTTAGCAGAGGAAAAAAAAACCTTCACCATATGGTATGTCAAAGTCAAAGAGAAGTTCAATACAAAATAAACATTTGGTAAAGCAACTCCTTGGTGCAGATTGCTATATATAATATCTACAAATAAAAGTCCATGTGAAGACATAGGACCACCATATTAACCCAAAACGTGGCTACAGGCAATCTATATTTACAATATTCTGAGAATGAAGTTTGAACTAGTGCTGGAAAAAAAAACCAATTTAAAAATATCACTAATAGAATTAAATGAATATAACCTTGGGTGGTTCATATGCAAACTCTTGTCTAAACAAAGAGTGCATACCCACCCCTGTTAGTCATTATATACAGTACTGTACAAATGTTCCAGGATATTTTTATGCTGAGATTCAATCATACAATCTGTTAAAAGTCAATAATCATCTTTTTAATTATGCCATACATATTTTGGGGGTGCTGGAGGCAGAACTATAAAATTACCCCAATTGGGGTGAGGGTGAGGATTCCTGGGTTCCACCTGTATTAAATACATCATGTTTTTTTTTGCCTTCCAATCTCAAGCTTATTTACAAATCTGGTATAAGACCAGTATAATGTTATACAATTTTGCTTAATTTACTTCATGACTGTTGCATTTATTGTTTCTATAAACTTTTTATTAGTCAGAGGAAGGGAAAAGAGATGTATACATGTCCTATAAAACAAGGCCGACATTGCAAAAGCTGGGATTTAAAGTGATTTGTATTTTTAGTTTTTCCCAGAACTGTTTGATATGATGCTGACAAAAGGGTTAACATTCTCCTTAGGCCAGTCTTTCTCAACCTCAGCTCTTTTAAGATCTGTGGACTTCAATTCCCAGAATCCCCTATCAGTGTTTCTCAATCTCAGAAAGGAGTTGAAGTCCATACTTCTTAAAGCTGCTGAGGTGAGAAGAACTGCTTTAGGTTCCTCAGATTAACCATAAGGTGCTGTCTGTGCTAGAGAAAACACACACAGAGAAATATCTTCTACTGCCTTATGCAGATAAACAGTGGCAGCCACTCTTAGAAGTCCAGAACTGTGCCATGAAAACACCTTTTATTATTAGCTTTGGTTGGGAAAAAGGATTAGAAACACTCGGAAGTGAAGAGAAATGTTGAGAGTGTGAACTAGAATAAAGGGCTTGCTTCTACACCAGGCTCTCCAACCTTGGCAATTTTAAGACCTGTGGACTCCAACTCCCAGAATTCCACTAGTCTTAAAGTTGCCAAGGTTGGAGACCCCTGTTCTACATCATCATAATGTACGTCACAGTTTGGTCAGTAACATGGCTTATTAATTAACATCATAATAGAAAACCGGAATTCAAAGACACATGACCAGTATTATAAATATGACTTTTCATTTTGGTAGCTCAAAGGAAAAGACATTCCAGTATACTCTATTGCTTTTCTTGTGAGTTTAAGACTGCATGGATTCAGACGATATTTTTTGTCATTCCAATTAGAATTTATAGTTCATGGCATCCTCATTAATTAGTTAAGTGTTTAAGCCACACTCACACCAGTATTAATAGTCTGTAAGGCTAAAATCGTTTTCCTGTGTTTAAGTCAGTGAAGCCTGACTTAAACACAGGAAGGAGATGTGGATGTGGATAAACTTGCATTGCAAATCTTAATTACATGTGAGAAATAAGTACAGGCTTATTGTTTCTATTACTCTTGGGCATAACATTGATAACTCTTATTTTATACACTCTCCGAATGTGCTGCTGAATGGAATTGGTGAAATGAGCAAACTTGACTGGGTTATTTACAAATGACTGTTTACTGTGTTCATAAGCCTTTGTGAGGTCTATGCAAAAGGAAGTATAAAATAGTGGCAAAATAACCCAAACTGGTTGCCTTACAAATGAACCAGACCTTTCACCTTTTAACCTTTCAAGGTGGAACATATTTGAAGGAGAGAGGCTGAACTAATTTTAGATAAAGGACCCTTCAGTATGGAGAGCATGAAAAAAGACTAAAGGTTCTGATTCAACTTTAGATTATTACTCAGAGAGTAATAGATTTCTATTTCTGATAGATTAGATAAATAGAAAGATAGATGATAGATAGAATGTATCCATAAAACTTGTATTTTATTGCAATTTTAATTTGATTTTATGCCCCCTCTCACATATAGGTGGGTGTATGTACATAAAATTACATTAAAAACACACAAACGCACACACACAGACACACAAAGTATATATCGTTATTGTTTCATTTTAATGTTGGAACTTGGAAGAGACTTTAAAGTAAATTAGCAAGATTTGTTTCTCTCGCCATGTACATGTATACATCTAAACTAAATAATATATGTGGGTATATGCATAATTTTGTATTTATTTATCTAGTTATCTATCTATCTACTCTATCTATCTATCTATCTATCTATCTATCTATCTATCTATCTATCTATCTATCTATCTATCTATCTATCTATCTATCTATCTATTTTGTCATGTTTATATAGTGTATATTAGAGGTGGAGACTCTTTGAGAGCTGTATGCAACCAAATTTCATTTTAATGTATGCCAATTGGTGTACATTCAAAGTGACAATAAATTTATTCTAAGTCTAAGTAAATCTAAGTCTAAGTAAATCTAAGTCTAAGTTCCTCTAGTCCGAACACCTGTTCCAGCAGGAAATCTTATACCATTACTGACTATTGGCTGTCCAATCTCTTCTTAAAAACTTCCAGTGATGGAGCATTTACAACTTCTGGAGGCAAGCACTTCCACTGATTAATTGTTCTCACTGTTAGGAAATTTTTTCTTAGTTCTAGGTTGGACCTCTCTTTGTTAAGCTTCCACATGATTCATATGGATTCCTACATACATAATATCAAAGAAAATATCATACTCATACGATATCGTACTTCATATGATTAAAGTAGCACAGAAGCATTTTCAAAGAATAATATGTAAATAAATAATATATTTCTATTTCCGTAGAGCAGTAGGTCTCAGAGGAAAAGTGCTATCACATGGTGCCATGTTCTGCACCTATCAAACAAAACCATGCATTTTATAAAATAAATGATCAAACTATAATTTTTAAACCCTAATATACTACATACAATAGTTCTTTTTTTATCATCATATAATACATTATTATCCTGAACATATTGTGGCTATCGTAAGAACCCATAGCAGTCAAATAGACTTGTCTTATGGTTCCATAATGTATACACGTATAAGTTTTTCAAATTAAGGCAGCCTTTTGATGTATCTGATTATCAGGCCCCATTTTCTTTCCTGACGTTGACAAATAAAGTTGTCACGTACCTATAGAAAAGTTGGTCTCAGAATCACAGCTCAAAAGTAGCATCTAGGATACTGGGATGAACAGAAATCTACTGCATACTATCCAGTGGTGGGATTCAAATTATTTTACTACTGGTTCCATGGGCACGGCTTGGTGGGCGTGGCATGGCTTGGTGGGCGTGGCTTGGTGGGCGTGGCAGGGGAAGGATACTTTAAAATCTCTATACCCATCCCACTCCAGGAGAAAGTTACTGCAAAATCCCCATTTCCTCCCGATCAGCTGGAACTCGGGGGGGCAGAGAATAGATGAGAGCGGGGCCAGTCAGAGGTGGTATTTACCGCTTCTCCGAACTATTCAAAATTTCCACTACCGGTTCTCCAGAACTGGTTAGAACCTGCTGAATATCACGTCTGATACTATTCCAAAGGAATATATGGTACCAATATTCATAAGGGAGGATATTGAGATAACTATATGTTTAACAAATTTTATTCTTTTTACACAATCGGATAAGTATTTGTAACTTTCTAAAATCAAAGTTTTGCTGTTGATTAAAAAAAAGTTCTTAAACTTGTAGTTAAACTTTCTTTCATGAAGGATTGAAGGAAACTCATTCTATTTTGTCAAATGTATTGATCCAAAAAGTAGTTAATAAGCTATTTCTGGAAGTGATTCGAAAAGGAAGTATGCAAACTTAGTGTTCTTTCAAAAGCACTGACTGCTGGTTTGAGTAAGATGGCTATTCTCTTATCTATAAACCCACCAGAGACTGCTGTGTTGTGGCCTCCTTATGAGGAGCAGTTGTCTGGAGCACTTGTGGGCAATCTCAAGTCCTTTCCTTGCCTGGAAAAGAATGATTGAAGAACTGGGCTATTCACAGGCATTTCATTCCACTGTGGCCCTTGGTTCCACTTTTCAGAACTGTCTTTAGTCTGCCATTTTTTTATTCCAGAATCCTAAACCTTGAGATGAATTTCTTTAACTACTTGCAGATTCCCCACCTCAACACTACTTGAATTGCAACATGGTCCAAAACATTTTTTTAAATACATGCCTAGATATACTGGGGAATAAGTAGTGTTTTCTTCTTAAGACAACACTATTCAATGGAAGTTGCAATCTTTTCAAAAACAGTCATATTTTGTTACCCCATGGAGTCAGAGAAAAAGTCAAAGGAGAAACTAGCACTCACTGTTTTTAACTGAAGAACCAAAGAGTATTTTTACTCATAGTCCTTATTGTGTTAGAGAACCAATGAGGAAGGAGGTCTCAGCCAATCACTTTGCTAGCATGTGCTACACGTGCAGAATTCAAATGGAAGAGAGGCTATTATACAAAATCCCAACCAGTTTATAATTACATTTTTTTGTTTTCTAGGTTTCTAATGTATTATTGTTCAACCAATAGTACAATAAGAAGGTGTCTAGATGCAGTCTCAACAAAGAAAATTATTTCTCTCTGCTAGCCATTCGGTTATTTTTTTCATAACAAGAAACTGAGTATAATCCCAGGGCTCACTCTGACTAGTTAATAATTTTAGTTTTGTTGGTATGATTTAGGGAAAAAAAACTGGCAGAAATAGCCACCAGCTAAATATCCTATCAAATATTAGTTTTAAAATGAATCCAAAAATGAATTGCGTAACAAAATTATACTATAATCTATGGGAAAAAGCTGCTCAGAGAAAAAGCAAGAACAGATGCAACAAATTAAACAATGAGCAGTCACTGTTATTACAGGAATGCATATCCACAAATATAACAAGAAAGACAAATGATCTGCAAATCAGAAGATCGGCAGAAATGAAAAAAAACCTGACATTTTTATTCCTGGCTCATCCATTTGGCTTGGCATCCAAATCCAGAAAACACTAACATTTCCTTGAACTTTAGTTGGGTATTGTTAGCAAGCAAATTGCTTAGGATCATCTGCATTTGGTGGCAGGGAAAAAAAAACAACACACCCGATATATCAAGATCAAAGATAATCATCATACATCTGGTTATTATTTGTAAGGACTTAACTGTAAGTTTTAATGATTAATTTATCTAGCATCTAATGCCTTAATAGATCATGGGAGACATCAAGGGAGGAATGTGGAAGTGAATTTTTAAAGTCTCTTTCTATGTCTCTGAATGATAATAGGCATGGAAGTGATCATTAGTCTTTTTTACATGATGGCTCCTTTAGGAATCTCCTATGTGTTGCCTTTTAGAAGGAAGGTCAGACAGCCCCCACCCCATGGGAGTCCCCTGCAGGATACAGCTAATGCAGCCTGAAACTGTATGGAAATGGCTAAATTATCTTTGGGGAGACCTTGGGCTTTCCCATCAATCAGGCCCTTCTGAACCAGTAAAACAGATAAGCATCCTGCTGGCAAGAGTGTTACTATCCATATGTTTGTCATGACTGTCAGTAACAATTCATCAATTAAAAAAAGAACCCCGGTCCTTGTTGCCTAAAGAAAACAGAATGTCTATCAATAGACACAAGATCCTCTGTGCAATTTAGTTTTAACAAGAGCTTCGTGGTTGCAACAGAATTAACTTAAGGGTGGAGTAGATAGAAATGGTGGTGAGGAGAATTGCAAAAGTTAAATATCACAGGAAATCATCATCTAATTGTCTATACATTGTGTGGGTACTTAAGGCGACATTTTAAGGCGACATGTCCACGGTAGAGTGAAATATTATGGACGTTTCAAAGTTTATTTTTATTTTTTTTAATAATTCAGTTCTGTTAAGCCAACGATCTATTTCAAGGCAACTTTTTTCATTCTTGAGATTATTATTTTTTTGTTTTGTTCAATAATATTCAGTTCTCTGAATCTGCTGAGGCAATGACGGGCGAAAGGTCACCTAGCTGGGTTTGTGGCTAAGGCAGGACTAGAAGTCATGGCACCTGTTTTCTAACCTGGTTCCTTAACCATTATATCAAACTGGCTTTATAGCTGTACTATCTTTTAAAATATTTCAACACAGTTCCATGATAAAATATGTTGTAGAATATCTGGTCAATGGTTATATGTTTTCTTTTCACAGAAAAATCAGAAGAAAGAAAGACCGAAGTCTTCCAAAATTGGGAATGAAACCTGAAAAAAACATGCAGTATATCCATTTTTCAAAGTAACAGCAGATAAATCAGTGGAAGATTATAAGTTAAGTTTGTTCATTGCACGGATATGATCTAGAAAGAACCCAAATTATTTTTTCTCTCAAGATTTTGTATTCAACATGGGATTGAGGAGTCTGGACCTTCGGCTGATGCTATGCAATGCCAGGTCCGTTATGAATAAGGCCCCCCTCATAGCCGATCTTATTCAAGAGGGGGGTGCGGACCTAATGGGCATTACGGAGACCTATTATTTATTTATTTATTTATTTATTTAAATTTTTATACCGCCCTTCTCCCGAAAGACTCAGGGCGGTGCACAGCCAAGTCATAAAAAACAGCACAATATACAATTAACCTGGTTGGGCACAGAAGGGGGGGTTCCCCTCACGGAGATGTGCCCACCAGGCTCCTGTGCATTTCATCAGCCGAGGGCCCAGGGTAGGGGTGGGGGGGTGGCAGTTGTTATTAACGAGAGTCTGGAACCGAGGGAGGTCGTTGTCCTGCAGATAGCCGGTTGTGAAACTCTTCTAGTGAAGTGGGGCTGTGGGGGTGCAGGTGGGCTTGCTGATTGCGTACCTGGCTCCTTGCTACGTAATGGCAGCCCTGCCCGAGCTGCTAGAGATGATAGCCGGGACGGCAGTTGAGACCTCCAGACTTATGGTTTTGGGGGATTTCAACCTGCCGTCGGCGGGCGACTCGTCAACGGCAGCTCAGGAGTTCATGGCTTCCATGACGGCCTTGGACCTGACCCAGTTAGTTACCAGTCCCACTCACACTGGGGGTAACACACTGGACTTGATTTTTATCTCGGGACAGTGGCTAGATGGTCTGGAGTTAGGGGAGTTATTATTTAAACCCTTGTCATGGTCAGATCATTTGCTCCTTCAGCTAGACTTTCGAACCGCTGCACCGCACCGCAGGGAGACGGAACCGGTTCGATGGTTCTGTCCCAGGTGCCTGATGGACCCAGAGAACTTGGGCCGTTTCCGAGGGAATTAGCCCATGGCTCGGCTGAGGAACTGATCGCCGCCTGGGAAGAGGTGGCGGCTGGGGCTTTAGACCGTGTCGTGCCTTTGCGGCCTCTGACCCGGCAACGAACTCGACCAGCTCCTTGGTATAATGAGGAGCTGAGAGAGATGAAGCACTGGAAAAGACGCCTAGAGAGCGCCTGGAGGTCCAGTCGCTCCGAACCCGACCGAACACTAGCGAGGTCGCATATTCAGACCTACCTAGTGGCGATCAGAGCGGCGAAACATAACTATTTTTCCGTTCTCATCGCATCGGCAGATAATCGCCCAGCCACCCTGTTTAAGGTGACCCGCTCCCTGCTTACGCAGGAGGCTCGGGAGGACCCCTTACAGGGGCGTGCTGAGGATTTTGTACAGTATCTGTCTGATAAAATCGCTCGGATTCGGGACGGACTGGACACTGATTGGATAGATCCGGGTGGGTTGGTGGGGACGAGTCTTGAGAGTTTTATTTAAAATATTTAAATATTTAATATTTAAAATATTTTAAAATAAAATATTTAAATATTTAAATATTTTAAATATTTAAATAAACATTTTAGGAGAAGTCACTGAATAAAGGAAACATGGGATACAGATATTTTAAATATTTTTCCATCTAATATGTTTGGTTAGGAAATATATTGCCCTTGAAATTTCTATAATATTTTTTCAAACAGTTTGAAAGTAACAACAAAGAAACAAATAACCGAACCGAACCGAACCGAACCGAACCGAACAAAACAAAACAAAACAAAACAAAACAAAACAAAACAAAATCTGTAGGGATTTTGCAGAAAACAGCAAATCCTGCCAAGTACAGAGCAGAACCCATTAAACTGCTGGATCTACAAAAACATCCTCAGCTCACTTCAATAAGCCATTGCTGACCATTTTTTCAGAACTAGTTCTTTGTTCCCCCCACCCCCCACACTGAACGACAAAGTTGGAAGAAGTGACAGAATCAGATTATTTTTTGAATGATTTGTACACAGTATAATTCAATGTCTGCCCATCTGCCTTATCTAGATCTAATTTTGGTTCTGGTCAGGTCAAAGTGAATCCAGCGTTGCCTTCAAGAAACACAACAATAGCAGTGGTGGGTTTCAAATTTTTTTACTACCAGTTCTGTGGGTGTGGCTTGGTGGGTGTGGCAAGGCTTGGTGCACGTGGCTTAGTGGGAGTGGCAGGGGAAGGATACTGTAAAATCTCCATTCCCACCCCACTCCAGGGGAAGGTTACTGTAAAATCCCCATTCCCTCCCGATCAGCTGGGACTCGGGAGGCAGAGAATAGATGGGGCGGGGCCACTCAGAATTTTTATTACCGTTTCTCCGAACTACTCAAAATTTCTGCTACCAGTTCTCCAGAACTGGTCAGAACCTGCTGAAACCCACCTCTGAACAATAGCCATAGCATTTAGATGTATATACCATTCCATAGTGCTTTTTACAGCACTCTCTGTGTGGTTTACATATGTCAGCATATTGCCCCCAACAATCTGGTGTCCTCATTTTACTGACCTCAGAAGGATGGAAAGCTGAGTCAAATCTGAACCGCTCAGGATTGAACTCTTCCCAGTGGGCAGAATTCGCCTGCAATACTGCATTCTAACCGCTGTACCACTACAGCTCCTAGAGAGAGAGCATAGAGGTGGCATGAGTTGATTTAGGGTTAGACCAAAACCAACACACATTTCTAACTTCTTGCTTACAGTAGTCAGGACTGCCATTTTTATAAATGCAGGTTATAAAAGCATTTTATCTCTGCTTCAAAAAAATGTAAGTTGAACGATATTATATTGACTTAAATAGGCACCTGTTTCTGTCATTTTGCTAGTAATTTATATACCGTGAAAGACATTATTCTTGTTCCTCTGGTACAGAAATTGAAAGAAAAATGCTTCGAAATTAATTACCATTTTTTAAAGGACATGATTTTGGTTTATCGCTCACACTAAGAGAAGTCATTCACGCTTTGTAAAACTTCTGTGAAATGCAGTCTTCAAATATAAGAGAAAGGGGATTGAGCTATGTTTTACTGGCTTCATAGGTCATAAGAAGCAAATTAAGCAATCACTCCATCCATCAACATGATCCTATGAGACTAAAACAGATCTTGTAGCCACCATAAGAAGTCCTTTGCTCCAGGAGCTCAAGGGGGAGGTTTGGAGCTAGGCAATCTTTTGTACGGATTGACTGACTCAGTTTCCAAGCAAGCTGTCAGGACAGCTGTAACTTTTAAATCTTCAGTGTCTCTGCAGAAATCTTTCAAGGATCCGAGATGCAAGGAGAGTGACAAGAAGAAAGGAAAGTGAAAAGAGAAAGGGAACAAGAAAAGAAAAGAAAAAGAAAAGAAGCTATCACAACAGATCTAATGCAAAAAATGCAAAATCAAATAAAAGAACTCTAATTTTAAATAGGAATAGAATAGAATAGAATAGAATAGAATAGAATAGAATAGAATAGAATAGAATAGAATTCTTTATTGGCCAAGTGTGATTGGACACACAAGGAATTTGCATATGCTCTCAATGTACATTAAAAAAAACACATTCATCAAGAATCATAAGATATAACAGTGATAGTCATAAGTTACTAATAAGCAATCAAATCATACTAGAAAACAAATAAAACAATATAAATTGTAAAGATACAAGCAGCATGGTTATAGTCATAAGTGGGAAGAGATAGGTAGTAGGAAGGATGAGAAGAATAATAGTAATACAGTCTTAGTAAATAATTTGACAGTGTTGTGGAAATTAGTTGTTAAGCAGAGTGATGGCATTCAGGGGAAGAACTGTCCTTGTGTCTAGTTGTTTTGGTGTGCAGTGCCCTATAGCTTTGTTTTGAGGGTAAAAGTTGAAACAATTTATGTCCAGGATGTGAGGGGTCTGTAGACATTTTCTCAGCCCCCTTTTTGACTCGTGCAGTATACAGGTCCTCAATACCCAGGACATTAAGCTAAGCAGGGAATATTCAGTGGTGTAAGAGCTAAAAATAAGAGTCTTGGGACAAATTAGATTATTTGCTTGTGTGAATGTGTGTGTGTGTGTGTGTGTGTGTGTGTGTGTGTGTGAAATGTCTTGATTCCCCCCTACTTTGCACATTTTCAAATTTGCAAAAGTTTCCTATTGTTCAAGAATCCACCCTACCCATTATACTCCCTATTTTAATGCCACTCTCTGAATCATATGCATCATATCGAGATTCTTACAGAAATGGAGCTTCTGGTGCAATCCTATAGAGTTACGCAGGATGAAAAATAGCAAAAACAGGCCTGAGTTAAAACTCAGTTAAAAAAAAAACACATCACCACGCAAATAAAGGACTAACAGCGAGAAAGGTATCCCAGCATCTTACCAGAAATTCTAATTTGGTAAAACATATTTCGATGAAGATGTAGAGAAAGCTCTAATGATGGGAAAGGTGGAAGGAAAGAGAAGACGAGGCCGAACAGCAGCAAGGTGCATAGAGACAGTTGCAATGGCGATGGTTGAGCTGCTGGAATGTTAAGGAATATAATTGGCAATACGGTTTTAGAGTTTTTGAAGGGCTTGTTCAAGAATTCAAGCAGAGGTCAGCAGTGTCAAAATGGTGGGCATAACTGGGCAATAGAAGCCCTTCCCCCCCTTCTTTTTGGCAAAAAGGAGCAGGACTTTGATTGTCCAGTCATGCCCTTCCAACTGTGGTGGCTCAGCAGACTAAGTCTGTCTGTTATTAACACAGCTGCTTGCAATTACTGCAAGTTCAAGTCCCACCAGGCCCAAGGTTGACTCAGCCTTCCATCCTTTATAAGGTAGGTAAAATGAGGACCCAGATTGTTAGGGGCAATAAAGTTGACTTTGTATATAATATACAAATGGATGAAGACTATTGCTTAACACAGTGTAAGCCGCCCTGAGTCTTCGGAGAAGGGTGGGATATAAATTCAAATTTTTAAAAAATGCCTACCACTGTGATATTGTCAACCTCTCAACTCTCATAGATACCCCTGGACTCAAGTTTCATTAGAAAAGCAAATTAATTCTGAGACTTTACTTGTGAAGAAAAGAAACGAAGAAAATGACAACTTATTGGTATTGTTTGCTGATGATAATATAAAGGCTTTACAAATACTCATCTTTATCTAGATTTCTTTTGTGTGCGTAAAAATAATTTGACTTCTTTTTTTTAATCGGTTTTATATTTCAACACGATGTTCTGTTTACACAGCTTTTATTTTATTTTATTTATTGATTTTATTTCTTTCTCTCTTTAAATTCACTTCCAGGAGTAAATTACTTTTAAAGAAATATTTGTTATATTGAAGTGACATTTCATTTTCCTGAAATAATGTTTGCAAATTAATGATATTCCCTGCTAACATTTGCAGTTAAGCCTGTCTTCCACATTTTAGGTGGAGACCAAGTCTCGTTTGATTATTTTCATTAGCCTTCTAGGCATTAGGAGAGGGGAAAAAGGTGTCATCAAGCAATACTACTGGGAAAGATCTCTGCCAAATATGCCAAACTACATATTATGTTAAATAACGTAATTGATGTTGCATGTAGCTCTGTATGTGTTTTAGAAAATTATGTTTGCAAATGATCCAAATCAAGAGGAGAGATTCAGTGCTTCACTCCCTGCTTCTATTAAGAAACATAACAGTTAGTTCTCAGTGATAGGCAAAAGTAATTTTTTAATTAAGAATATAGTCTTTGATCATGATCAAGATTTGTCTTTTCAGCGCTTTTAAGTAAAAAACAAAAACCCTGACACCCAGAGGAATATGATCCATATGATCCATGCAAGGCAGCCAAATTTTTTATGATGAAACGAGAATCATATGGATCAAATCAATGATATTTAAGTTTTGAATATTTGACATTCATGACCATCACATAGCATTTTAAAATTTTGTTTAAATTTCAAAAGCAGGTTGCTATATTTATTTATTTATTTATTTATAATTTAATTTCTATACCGCCCTTCTCCCGAAGGACTCAGGGTGGTTTACAGCCATATTAAAACACATTTGTAGGGAGAAAGGTTTTTGTATAAAGTCACTGTTTGTATAAAGTGACAAGCATTTACTTGGCCACCAGGAGAAAACATGGTACTTGATGGGTCTTTTTTGAGAATCTAAAAGGGCTGTTCCTAGCTTCTTCTTTTTTTTAAAAAAAAATATTATTAAATTTCCAAACATTAAAATACACAGTACAAAAAAAACATAATACACAAAAACAAAAAATATAAACAAAGACAGATGCATCAAAATTACAATGCTAGTAACAGCTTTTCTACATCACCTCTATCCTATTTAACCTCTAGGCACAGATTCTACTTCTAAATATCTCTATCTTACACTTACATTCTTGTTTAAATTATCTTAACTTCTATTCAAAATTCAATCTCAGATGTTCCTAGCTTCTTAATAAGACTCCCAATCCCTTGAAATACAAACTTTATTAAAATACGGATCTTATGGAGCTCAATGATTAGTTGCACTTAAAATGAAGTTTCCCCTTCCGGCCCGTTAAAATAATAGTATTAATCATTATCCTCTATTGAAACAAGCATAAGCTCATATACTATAATTCCAATGGATGTTGTTGTTGTTGTTGTTGTTGTTGTTGTTGTTGTTGTTGTTGTTGTTCTTCTTCTTCTTCTTCTTCTTCTTCTTCTTCTTCTTCTTCTTCTTCTTCTTCTTCTTCTTCTTCTCTCTCTCTCTCTCTCTCTCTCTCTCTCTCTCTCTCTCTGCTGTATAGCTGTCATTGCCTGTCTTTGCATCATCTTTTAGTGCTTTGCTTTTAGCAGCATTCATAGCAGAGGCAAGATTGATAAAAACAGTGTTGTGACACAAGCCCCATCCTATCCCACATGTGTACCAAGGGGCGCAGAAGTTGGGATGTGATGCCGTAATGTTGCTTTTATCATTTGGATGAAAGTAGCAAACTCTTGCTAATATCCATGTGTGACTGTTTTACAAGTTCAGATGTAACTATTACTAAAATTAGGGTGACAAAGCAAATGGAATGTAACTGGTAAGGCTGTTGCAGTCTGTTGAAGAAGGGAGAAAATAGCTTATCATTGATTGAAACCAGGTGGATCTGTCAAAATCTGGCTGTCCCAGAAAGCCTTTGGGGATTGATGGTTTAACAGATTTTCTTCCTGCAGAAGGTAAATGTTGCATATCTACAAGAGAGCATCAAAAAAATAAAAATGGCAGCTGCAACCATTTGATTGCAACTACCACTTTTTAATGTGTGTCACAACAGTCTTTAAAAAGGGCCAGAGCTTGGACCATATGGTTGTGACTGTCATCTTGACTTTTTGATCTTGATGGACACACCCTTGAATGCTATTCAAGCTGTTTTCCTTAGTCGTCAAAGGCTAAGAAATTGATTATCATAGAATTTAAAGGACTGATTTTATTTATATTTCTTTCAATTATTAATAATGTAATTTAAAATAAATTAATAATTCCATCTCATGGATAGGGTTAAGGCATAAACTTAATGTCCAGGAGTGATATGTACAAAATCCTGTTTTCTATGAAACCTTTAGCAAAACGATCAGGTCTCAACTTTAGTTTTTTATATATATATACCAGAGGTGGTATTCAGCTGGTTCGCACCGGTTCGAACCGTTGGTGGAAATTTGGCCAAGGTCATCAAACTGGTAGTGATGGCTGGCTGGCCACCCCCCCAAACTGGTGCCCTGGTCGCCACTCACTCGCCTCACCCGCCATGTTCATCGCCACCATGTTCTTCGTGCATGCACATCCCATTGCCTTGCAAGTCCAATGGGATGCGCATGTGCGAAGAATACGGCGGTGATGGTAGCAGCTTTTTCTGTGACCTCGTACTTTTTGGCGGCCTGTGGCCAGCTGCCACAGCCACAAAGCGGTTCTCAAAGAGGCTTCTTTGCCAGCCACTTTCCAGCAGTGGCGGCTGGCTGGGGGCCACTGAAAACTCTGATCAACTTGCCTTCCAGACTCTGGACCAGCCGCTGCAGAAGGTAAGCCACCCAAACAAAGAGGTGGTGGTGATGGAGGAAATGGGGCTAGGGCTTGGGCTGCTAAAGGAGGGGAAATGGGGGCAACTGGAGAAGGGAGGATGGGGGTAGGTAGGTGGAAATTCAAAAAAATTTCCTATCTTTTCTTGTGGCCGTGGCTAGCGGGTGTCATGTGACTTAGTGGACATGGGCATGTGTGACATCAAGTTGGCTATGCCCACTCAGTCACATGCCCCCCCACCTAGCCACAGCCACTGAATCAGTAGCAAAAATTTTTGAAACCCACCGCTGATATGTATAGGCTTAAATGAATCTTTCCTAACTTTTTCCTTGGTGGAATACCAAAGACTTATTATCTTTGCCCCATAGTTACGGGCGCTGGAGATGATGGAAACTAAAATCCAATGAATGAGACTTGGAAAGTCCCCTTGCTATAGCTAACTGAAAACTATTTAGCTGAAATAATCAGAAATTCTCTTCTGTCCATTCCCCTCCCCTTTCTTTGATTAGTTTTTATATTTTAAGAACATTGACCAAGGACTGGACTTCTCAGATTTTAGACAAGCATAAAATGATGATTTTACTATGAAATTTACGATGAAATTACTATGATGATATTCTCATTACTTTTTAATTCAGAAATATAAGAAATGAATTTGGACCAATCATGGAAGATTTTTTTTAAATCCCTGCTCTACTGCCTCACTGCCTCACTCTAAAATGATGTCCCTAATAAAGAGGCCCTGGTGATATCTTTTTTCTGTTTTTCCATTGCATTGCATTGCATACTGTCTCCAGGCCTCAGTGAGACAGGTTTGTGCCATCCAACTATACTGGCACATTATTAAGAATGACTGTTTTCTTTCTTATTTTGATACTATCCTAGGCCTTCAAAATGTCTAAAATCTGTATTAGAAAGAAGTCAAGTGACTAGATGTTATTGGGAAGGATGGCCAAAAGGGCAAAATGTTAGACATTGCATTTTATGTGCTAACTGAAGGATGTGCTGATAACATTACAACCTGATAATGTGGGGGAGGTGAACCCTTGAGGAAAATTGCCACTCCTTGGATCAATGTGCAGAGAAGAGCAACAAAGATGATTAGAGGACTGGAGACTAAAACATGAAGAATGGTTGCAGGAACTCGGTATGTCTAGTTTAATGAAAAGAAAGATTAGGGGAGACATGATAGCAGTGTTCCAATATCTCAGGGCCTACCACAAAGAAGGGGGAGTCAAGCTACTCTCCAAAGTACCTGAGGCCAGAGCACAAAGCAATGGGTGGAAACTAATTAAGGGAGAAGCAACCTAGAACTAAGGAGAAATTTCCTGACAGTTAGAACAATTAATCAGTGGAACAACTTGCCTCCTGAAATTGTGAATGCTCCCAACACTGGAGGTTTTTAAGAAGATGTTGGATAACCATTTGTCTGAGGTTGTGTAGGTTTTCCTGCCTAAGCAGGGGGTTGGACTAGAAGACCTCCAAGGTCCCTTCCAACTCTGTTATTCTAACTCTATGTGAATGTAGTCCTGATACTCTCTTAGAGATGGTTTTCTTCTGAGGAACTGTAAGAATGACAATTACAACAACAAGAAGTTATAAGTAACTAAATATAATTATGATATTTAAGTATAATGATAATAATGGAGGTACTTCATAATTTGCCCATGTTAAGTTGCTGTTGTTTGAGCTGACTGCAGTTTCCTTCTAGGTCCAATAAAAGGTTGTCTTTGTCACTTTTAAAGCTTTAAATAGCATGGAGCCAAGTTACATGAAGGTCCATGTCTTCCTGAGAGTAGTTTCCCATCACACCAGGTTAGCTATGCTGGGTAAATTTCAGGTCCCTTCCTTTAAATGTTGCCATCTGATGGGCCCTTGGAGACATGCGTCTCCATAAATGTTCCACCCTTTTGGAAGGCCTCCTCCCTGAGAGTCTGAGAACCCCTCTCCTATTGAACTTCTGGGAGAGGGGGCTATGAAGACCTGGCTCTTTTCCAAGGATTTGGGCTAGAAGTGCACCTAGCAAATACAGACACAGACTTCAGAGGATAATTAGAACTGCAAAAAAAAACAACACACAATTGCTTCCAACCTGCCATCCATTGAGGACCTGTATACTGCACGAGTCAGAAAGAGGGCTGTGAAAATATTTACAGACCCCTCACATCCTGGACATAAACTGTTTCAACTCCTACCCTCAAAATAACACTATAGAGCACTGCACACCAGAACAACTAGACACAAGAACGGTTTCTTCCCGAACGCCATCACTCTGCTAAACAAATAATTCCCTCAATACTGTCAAAATATTTACTAAATCTGCACTACTATTAATCTTCTAATTGTTCCCATCACCCATCTCCTTCTGCTTATGACTGTATGACTGTAACTTTGTTGCTTGTATCTTTACAATTTATATGGATATTGTTTCCTGATTGCTTATTTGTACCTTATGACTATCATTAAGTGTTGTACCTTATGATTCTCGATGAACAATTTTTTTCCTTTATGTACACTGAGAGCATCTGCACCAAGACAAATTCCTTGTGTATCCAATCACACTTGGCCAATAAAAAATTCCATTCCATTCTATTCTAAATATGTAAACTTTATGGCATGTTGTGGCAGTGTGATTGGAAAATATGGGTCTTGTTGTGAATTGCTTGGTTTTTATCTACAGGTAATCCTTGACATATAACAATTCATTTAGTGACCATTCACAGTTACAATGGCACTGAAAAAAGTGACATAATCATTTTTCACACTTACGACGGTTGCAGCATCCCCATGATCACACAATCAGAATTCAGATGCTTGGCAACTGGTTCATATTTATGACGGTTGCAATGTCCTGGGGCCCCGTCATCCCCCTTTGTGGCTTTCTGACAAATAAAGTCAACGGATTCATTTAACAACAGAGTTATTAACTTAACAATTGCAGTGGAAAGGTCATAAAATGGGGCAAAACTCACTTAATGAATGTTTCACTTAGCAACGTAAATTTTGGGCTCAATTGTAGTCATAACTCGAGGGCTACATGTATTCTGCTTTTTTCCTGATTATTATTATTTTTTTATTTTTATTTTTATTGAAAGAGTTTTTAAAAAAACAAAGACATTTTCCCTTTTCCCCCTCCCAAAACCCCTTCCCCTCCTTCTGGCTTCCCGGGTCAATCACAAGGTATTGTTATACATAAACCAAACATAGAATAAAATTTTCCCTTCCAATCCAATTAACCACATCCAAAGCTTTTCATCTCCCAACCCCCATTACATAAAATAACTTTCTAATTATTCAAAGGCAATCTGATATTTCTTAATCTGATATCTATTTTGTAGATAATCAATCCATTCTGATTATTATTATTATGAGCCACCCAGGATTATTCTGTATAAAATAGGCAGCAATATAAATTTAAAAATAAATAAATATCATAGATATTGGCAGGATAGTAAAGAATTTTTGTAAAATAAAAAAAGAAGAAGAAAGAAACAAGTAACACTGCATATTTGTGCAGAATTGCATGAATCTTTCTACTTTTGATTATCATGCATCTTTCTCTCTCCCTACTCGATCTTGCATCCTCAGCCTAGTCCTGCTGAAATAATGAAAATCTTTTGTTCCAAGAGGGGGAAACAATTTCAGGAGGTCTAACCATTCCCAGATTTAACACAGCCTATTATTGTTCTCACATCCTATAAAAAATGCAGGTGATCCATCATGGCACATCACCCACTCTTCCCACCAGGAGAACCCCAAGCTACACATGAAGGTTATCTTCTGATCAAAGACTGGGTCTGTATAATAAAACATGACATGCAAGTGCAGATGGGAGTGAAAGGGAAGGGCGAAAGGGGTGGGGAGGGAGGGATGGGGGAGGAGAGACAGATGCCAAGGAGTAGTTCTTACCATTCCACCCATCATCTTTTAATTCTAATCGTTCTGTTTTAGACAACAGGGCTGATTGCTATTGTTTTCCTGATTAACTATCCTCTCTTCTTTTCCCCCAAAAGGGATGCTAGCAAAGTCTGCTTAGTAAATATTGACACCTGTAAAGCAAGCTGCCTGGTGCTTTGGGCTCTTGTTTTTCCCCCCCATCTGTTGCCTGAGAATTTTAAGTAAACTACTGCTCTCTTTTCATTGAACACTGTAAAAAAAAAAAAGAAAATCTCTCCTGAACTAATCCAGGAGCCACATGGCTCTGGGAAGAGGCCTAATAGTAACTGAAGGAGAAGGTAGCACATGTGCCACTGGCCACGTCTGCTGGCTGTTCTTTAGTTAACAGAATGCCAGGGTAATCTGCTTAGCTACGGAGAGGAGCTTTCTCTTCCCTTCCCTCCGAGATCACCCTGACCACGATCAAAGTCCAAACATATTCCCAGCTCACTCTATTGTTCCCAAGAGTGGGATTAATGACTAATTATGTCAGGTCACTCATCCAGATGGCCTCTCAGATGTTCCTTTGTCATTGCCTGACCTTCCATATGCCCCTTTGACCTTGAGGTTTATTGCTATGGCAACGGTGAAGCCTCAGTTTCCTTGTTGAGAGTGCCAAGAATTGGCCAAATGGGGGGATGTGCAATAATCTAGACACACTTGGTATTCTGCTTCCATCTCACGCCTTGTTAAATCCAATGAATAGATAAAAAATGCGATCTGGCTTCAGTTGAGTGATGACCGTGGTCATGAGTCTATGTTACATGCTATGTTTTTTAAATTAGGAGGCAGCTTTGTACATGGAAACACGCATTTAATTTGAAGAACATCAGTCGCCATAATGTGATCTTTTTATCTCATTAATGTTAAGCAAGGGTAATAGAATGGAATTACAAAATATCACTGTGAAAGGAATACAACTCAGAGAATTATAGATATCCCCCATTAAAGCCCTAGAGAGATTTAGATAAGTCCACTTCTTCAGTTTCATAAATTAAAGATTCTTCACTATCTCCCCCCCCCCCAAGTTTATATTAAGATTATATTCTGATTTTAAAATGTTGATCTTATGCTGAAGAAAAATTTCAAGCACTGGGGAAATGTACTAGAAAACAATAATAAGTAAATAAATACAGGGAAGGAAAGAGATTCCTGAACTCAATTGATTAAAAAGGTTGAGGCTTTTTAAAAAAAATACATGATGAGTAGCATTTTCCAGTCAAAGAAAAATAGCTAAGTCCTTGGTATAAGGAGTCAGACAGAAATGGCAACTGATTAACACTGTTATTGCTCTTATATTGGAGCACCAAAATAATTATTTCAGCAGTTTTCAAGGTTTCTTCAAATGTCTGTGTGTGTGTGTGTGTGTGTGTGTGTGTGTGTGTGTGTGTGTATAGGTCTTTGGTTGTTCGGGTTTTCTCCCATGTAAAATTGGAAGTGTCTTGGCGACGTTTCGACGAAGTCTCATTCGTCATCTTCAGGCTTCAGCTTCGTGCTTTTGGGAGCAATGTGTGACTGCAGCTGTTTCTTCCTTTTTAACTGCTAGTGGGGGTTTGAACTGATTGGGTGAGAGCTTGGCTGTGCTCTGATTGGATGGGGTTTTTGTGCTCTGATTGGCTGGGGTGTGTCCTGTTTGGGTGGGGGCTTGGTTGTGCTCAGATTAGTCTGT
Organism: Ahaetulla prasina; assembly: GCF_028640845.1. Lineage (NCBI taxonomy): Eukaryota > Metazoa > Chordata > Lepidosauria > Squamata > Colubridae > Ahaetulla > Ahaetulla prasina. Next base: position 123,205,989 of record NC_080539.1, on the reverse strand, counting down.
TGGAGGGGGTTTTGAGCTGGTGAGCTGCACTGCTGCTGTTTGGCTTCGTGGTCGTGGTCGTGCTACATCTTCATAGTGGGTGTCAGTCTGCTGCATGTATGGATTGGAGGGGTTTGAAATGGCTAATGTTGCAGCTGCGGTCTGGCTTCTGGTCCTTGGTCGTGCTTTATGATCAGTGTGGGTTTGGGTCTGCTTTCTGGGTGGATGTGGTGGTGACATCCTGTGTGGACCTCGTGAGTGTGGGTCTGGTGTCATTCCTCGTGTTGAGGACTCGTTTGTCAATAAGGCGGGTTTCCAAATGGCTGGTAGGCGGAGGTATCATCTCGTTTGTTCATGCTGTGTGGGCGTTTTGCTATCTTGATGGCTTCTCTGATTATTCTGTTGTTAAAGTGTTCAGTTTTGGCGATAGTTCTGGTCTTTTAAAGTCAATATCGTATCCTGTGGCTTTAAGGTGTTGGACCAGGAAGAAGTTGGTTCCTCTTTTGACTGAGTTCTTGTGTTCTTCAATGTGCACTTATTCTTCTGTTGGTTTGTCCGATGTATGTGGTGGGGCAGGCGGTGCATGGGATTTCATATACTCCTTGATTTTCTAACTCAATTTTGTCTTTGGGGTTTCTTAGGATGGTGGATATTTTTTGGTTTGTGCAGAATGCTGTCTTGATGTTATGTTTGTGGAGGATCTTGCTGATTTTGTCTGTGGTGCCTTTTATATATGGGAGGAGGGCTGTGCCATTTTCTTGTTCTCTGTCTTGGGTTTTAGTGGGGGGTTCTTTTTGGATTAGTTTGGTAATCTTATTTCTCTGGAATCCATTGGATGTTAGTACGTTTGTGAGAGTGTGTAGTTCGGTTTTTCGGTGTTGTTCATCAGCTAAGCATTTTGTTCTAGAGATGAGTGTCTTGGCTACGGAGTTGATCTGTGCTGGGTGGTGGTGTGAGAGTGCATGCAGATAGCGGTTTGTGTGTGTTTTCTTCTGGTAGATGGTGTGTCCTAAGGAGCCATTGGGTTTCTTGTAGACTAAGACATCTAGGAAGGGAAGTTGGTTGTTAACTTCTGTTTCCATGGTGAACTGTATTTTGGGGTGTAGGCTATTGAGGTGTGCAAGGAAGTTGTCAAGTTTTTCTTTCCCGTGTGGCCAGATTATGAAGGTGTCGTCTACGTATCTGAGCCAGAGTTTGGGTTTGTGATCAGATTTTTCTAGTGCTTGGGTTTCAAAGTGTTCCATGTAGAGGTTGGCAATGACAGGTGAGAGGGGTGATCCCATGGGTGCGCCTTCTATTTGTTTGTATTTTTGTCCGTTATAGATGAAGTATGTGTTGGATAGGCAGTGGTTGGTCAGATCTAGGATGTGCTTGGGGGGGTTATATTTGTTTTGGATAGCTGTCAAGGCTTCTTTGATTGGCACTTGGGTGAAGAGGGATACGACATCAAAGCTCACGAGTAGGTCGCTGGGCTGTAAGTTTTGTTTCTTTATGATATCTATGAACTGGAATGAGTTTTTTACGTGTGAGGCTATGGATTCTGCATAGGGCTGTAGTTGTTTGGCGAGAAATTTGGCTAGGTTTTGTAGAGGTGAGCCTATGGAGCTGACTATGGGTCTGAGTGGGGTTCCTTCTTTGTGTATCTTGGGGAGGCCGTAGAGCTTAGGGCATCTGGACCGCCTGCCCCACCACATACATCGGACAAACCAACAGAAGAATAAGTGCACGCATTGAAGAACACAAGAACTCAGTCAAAAAAGAGGAACCAACTTCTTCCCTGGTCCAACACCTTAAAGCCACAGGACACGATATTGACTTTAAAAAGACCAGAACTATCGCCAAAACTGAACACTTTAACAACAGAATAATCAGAGAAGCCATCGAGATAGAAAAACGCTCACACAGCATGAACAAACGAGATGATACCTCCCGCCTACCAGCCATTTGGAAACCCGCCCTTATTGACAAACGAGTCCTCAACACGAGGAATGACACCAGACCCACACTCACGAGGTCCACACAGGATGTCACCACCACACTTCCACCCAGAAAGCAGACCCAAACCCACACTGATCAGGAAGCACGACCAAGGACCAGAAGCCAGACCGCAGCTGCAACATTAGCCATTTCAAACCCCTCCAATCCATACATGCAGCAGACTGACACCCACTACGAAGATGTAGCACGACCACGACCACGAAGCCAAACAGCAGCAGTGCAGCTCACCAGCTCAAATCCCTCTGCAACTCAGACTAATCTGAGCACAACCAAGCCCCCACCCAAACAGGACACACCCCCAGCCAATCAGAGCACAAAAAAACCCCCATCCAATCAGAGCACAGCCAAGCTCCCACCCAATCAGTTCAAACCCCCACTAGCAGTTAAAAAGGAAGAAACAGCTGCAATCACACATTGCTCCCAGAAGCACGAAGCTGAAGCCTGAAGATGACGAATGAGACTTCGTCGAAACGTCGCCAAGACACTTCCAATTTTACGCGGGAGAAAACCCGAATAACTAAAGACATATATATATATATATATATATATTCATATTCTCGTAGGTTTTCACGGGTATAGGTATGTAGGTCTTGGCATATTCGGGTCTTTTCCCATGTAAGGTTGAGAGTATTGTGGCGACATTTCAACGAGGTCTCACTCATCATCTTCAAGCTGGTTCTTTCGGTTTTGTGCTTGTGCGAGCAAAGCGTGGTCGGAACTGCCGTCTCTCTATAAATACTGGTGGGGAGTGTTGCTGTAAGTGGGTTGGTTGGCTGTGCGGTTACATCTTGATTGGTAGATGGAGTGGGTGTTTGCAGATTAGTCGGCAACAGTCCCCACCAGTATTTATACAGAGGCGGCAGCTCCGACCACACTTTGCTGGACAGGTCTGTGAGGTCGTTGGCCTGCAGGAAGCACTCAAATCTTTCGAGATAAGTGTCCCATGTCTCCGCGGTCAGCATGAACGGGGAGAAAGCAGGAAGAAATGAGTCCATGGTCATGTTGTGTCTTGCCCGCTCTCACAGCAGCCGGGGCCTTCTTATCTGCTCCCGAACACGGAGGAATGTATGCCTCCTGGCCCCAGTCCTGGCTCCATGCCCAGACAAGCTGAAGAGGAGGGGGCACCTCCCGGTCCCAGCCCTGGCTCCATGCCCAAGCAGGCTGCAGAGGAGGGAGCACCCCCTGGCCCCAGCCCTGGCTCCATGCCCAGGCAAACGGGGCAGCTAGACCCCTCCCCCTCCTCCACAGCACGTGAGCCTGAGGAAGGTTTATTTCCAACAGCTGCTGATTGGAGTGACCCTCGCATCAGAAGACTGGATAGGCGGAGGCAACAGAAGGAAGGGAGGGGCAGGCCTTAATGAGTGCTGAGTCATGGAGCCACATCCCATGGCTTATATAAAGGATCTGCTTTCTGGCAGTCTCTGAGTCAGGCAAAGTCGAACTTATCTTGCTGAAGTCACTTTCTGGTCTCCTGCCTGCTCTGAGGACTTTGCTAGGACTTTGGGCAGAGCTGCAGAGGCAAGCCTGATTCGGATTTCCCTGACCCGGCCGTCAGCGGAGGAGTGGGACACGACAGGTCAGTGTAACTTGGGGAGTTGCCTTGAGGCGACATTTTGTCACTAGTGACTGCAAGCACCTTTCACTTCAGGTACCTCAGCTCTGATCGAGTGACTTAAGCACCTGTCGCCTCAGCCAATCTAACCTTCGTCGCCAGTGTTCTGTATGGCGAACTAGTCAAGTATAGGCAGAGGCTTGACTAATACAACATAACTCTTTATTTCTAACAACGAATGGCTAACAGATCAAGGCAAACTCCGTGCCAGCTCAGACACACTGACAGCAAGTTGCCATATGACAGCTGCTTAAATAGGAAGCTGTCAGATAGAGGAAACCAATAGCTGTGTTGCAATTTCCAGCTATTTGGCTGCATGTCTCTTAGCCAATCAGAAGCGGGTAACAACCGACCCGGCTGGGCGGAGTCGTAACTGCGAGGACTTAACATACTATACATCCAAATTGTATGAATTAGTGCAACCATATATTACTAGAAATGGTATGGTCCGCTTAGAAGTGTAATACAAATGCTATGAAGCTACAGACATAATAACTCTTTTGGTCCTTCAAGATCTATGACTATGCTCTAGCCACCTGAAAACTAACCTGACGTTTGGTACCCAACCCCACCTCTATTTCTATCAAACCTGTTTAAGATTGACACACACAGGATAAGGAAATAATCTCCCCTCCCATCAAGTGTCACCACCTGACAGGAAAACCATCACTAAACAACCACTCTTCTTAACAAAAAATGGTTTTTGGGGCTGGATAAGGCCAATTTTAACAGATGCAGTGGTGGGATTCAGCCAGTTCTTACCACAGTTGTAGGAAGAAATCATTAGGACAGAGAACCGGTTGTTAAATTATTTGAATCCCATCACTGATCTAGATGGCTAGATGGGTTTTGCCATCTCTCTAGGACTTTTGCTCAAGGGTTCTGCACTGGTGGACTCAAAAGGAGCAATAACAAGAAATAGATACTGTGGCATTTATACAGAGTAGTGTCTTCTCTTCCCTATGCAGGCCACTCAGAACTATCAACTGTTGGTTGGATTTCTTAATAGCTGATGGTGATGTATGGTGTATGTATCATCAAAGAGGTATTTCTCAGGTTGATAGAACTACAGATCAACTGAGTTAACTTACTATTTACCTGCCACCTTTCCAAACTAAGGATACATTTTGTGGGTTGACAAAAGTAGCAGATGAAGTGGAAAGTCAGGTTTTAAAGATGGGAAATGTGGGATCGGTTGTGTGGCAACCTGGAAGTTGTGTAGGTATGAAAGAGGTGCATCCATTGCTTTGGGGAAGGAGATAGAAAAAAAAGTGTAGAAGGGCCAGATATAAGAGGGGTGGGGTACATTTCTATACAAATAGAATAAAAGAAACTGGGTGGAATCTCACCTTCTCAGGGTCACTTAATTGCCATTGGCAGAATGATTAGTAAAATGTGTTAGATTGCTTCAACATCAAAAAACTGAGTTGAAACCCTGCATTGCTTCCTAAACAAAGCTTGTGAGAATCAGGACATAGGCCTGTATGCCTGTATAAAGAAATAGAAGATTTTATTTATTTATTTATTTATTTATTTATTTATTTATTTTGCCACAACAGTATATATAAGCATAAGCATGAAATAACTATATAATATATAAGCAAATATATAAGCATAAGTATGTAATAACTATATTAATTGGATATAATGAAAGGAAACAATAGGACAGGAAGGGTATAGGCACGTTTGTGCTCTTACGCACGCCCCTTACAGACCTCTTAGGAATGGGGTGAGGTCAATAGTAGACAGTTTCTGGTTAAAGCTTTGGGGATTTGGGGAACAAACCACACAGTCAGGTAGTGTATTCTAAGTATTAACAACTCTGTTACTGAAGTCATATTTTCTGCAATCAAGATTGGAGCAGTTAACATTAAGCTTAAATCTATTGTGTGCTCGTGAATTGTTGCAATTGAATCATGTACAAATGCTGCTAGTGACTCAGCTCCAATTGTGACTCTATTTTTGTCTTTTACTTTATTCAGCTTAATTTGTGACACAATGAGTTGGAGAAGGAGGATCACAGGTAGGGGCCTAAAGAAGATGGGCAGAAATCCGCAACCAGATCTTTTCCAATCCAGCTGCTGTGTCATTGTGGGTGGATGTTTTTCCCCTCAATTGGAGATGCTCAGAAGGAGGACAGACAAACTAGAGGATTCAACCAGTTTTCCCCTCATACATTGCTCACGAAAAATCAAGACTCCTCATTGGGAACCAGAACAGTAGCAGTACAATCAAGACATGGATTAACAATGGGAGATAATGTATCAGCAACAGTCATGCCAATAATTTTCTATAAGGCTAGGATGGGTGGATAGCAGGGGTGAAATCAACTTACCTTTCCTACTGGTTCAGAAGTGCGCTCTCTGTGGAGCACACACTTCCAAACTGGTTGGGAAAGTAAGTAGATTTCACCCCTGATTCTTATTGGGAGACCCTTGTGAAGTCCAGTAGTCAGAATGTACAGACCAGGAGTGTCAAACTCATGTTGTCACGGTGGCATCATGTGATGTATCAGGACTCCCCCCCCCTTTGCTAAACTGGGCATGGGCGTGGCCAGCGCATGATGCATCCAGCCCAGAGGCCTGGAGTTTGACAGCCCTGGTGTAGACTATTTAAGCTGTGACAAAGGCTAGTCTACATTGGTCTTCTTAATATCAATGAACAGTAAGACTCCAAAATAAATATGGAAATAATAAACTTTACTGATGTGATTTAATATATTAAGAACTTCCAAAGACCATACGTTGTTATGGAAGCAAGAGATAAATGAAATTATGAGCAGGGGCCCTTAGAACAAACAAATAAAACTTTATTCCATGTTAAATTCACCCCTTTTCTCCATGAAGATGTCTTCAATCATGAAGGCCATGTATACATTCTATAAAATAAAATAATAAAATAAAATAGTAAATAATACTGTTTCATTATCATTGTGAGGCCTTTTTAGATTAATTGTTTTATCTCTTACTTCAACATTGCTTTTAACTCCTTATTTTATTATTACATTTTTCAGTTCTCCACTTACCTAGTTTTATTGCATTTTAGATGGATCAGGGGACTAAAGTGCTAGTAGAAATACTACAAGGCCTTTATATGTCAAAGAATCAGACCTATTTGTTTTGCCTTGCTGAATTTTCAGAAAACTAACTCTCTCAGCTTATATCAATTTGCAAGCACATGTGTTTTTACTGCAGTAAGAGAAAATGTAGAGCCCTATCTGTTTTTAGCTTTCAAATCTGCATGTAATGTTGAAAATTAACTATGCCTTAGAATGGTGGAAGCATTATTACTCCAGATTGTCCACGCATTAAGGTATATTTCCAAAACATTTGATCAAAGGATTACAGACTTTTATGTCAGATATTTTGAGGTATATGGAGTACATAAATTTTATGCACTTAAAAATACTGGAAATTTGCTTGGCACGTTCAGAAACTCAAAAGATTTCTGGTTGACATGGCTATCGTCTTTGATATACTATAATCTCAATAATTTCTATTTTTTATGAAGTACTAATTGCAAGGAGTGATACCTTTAAGTAGGACTTGTCTTGACCAGTTCACTTAACAAGGTTTCCTGGAAGGTGATTTAGATACATTAACCCATTCCTATAAAAATGTAAAAAATTCTATGAAGGGAAAGAATACTTGGCATGCAATTATACAATTATTAATGCCACTTTATTAATTTTATTTATATATTGGTTGTATTCCCAAAAGAAGGTTTTAACTATACAATGCCTGTGTTTTACCAACCCTGTTGAAAGAAAAGAAAGGGGGAAAAAGAATCAAGAATAGGAAAATTACAACTAAATTGCAACAGAAATCTACCCAAATCCTATTTAAAATGTATAACTTATTCTGACAAAAAAGCTAAAACCAAATTGATTGTTACATAATGCCTTCATAATCAATCAAAGTAGCACAATCTTTAAGATGAAGCTGGCAACCAGTTTCATTGACTGAAAACTCCTATTTTTTATTATCAAAGTGTATATGAAAATATTTCAGTGCATATTAGATATTCTCCAGATTGCCTCTACATTGCCAACTTTCATTCTAAAAGGAGTGAAGCAAGGTTGCTCCTCACCTTTTCAATTCTGACATCAGATCCATAATCCAAACTCTAGAAAATATTGCATTAGGTGATCAATTGATTTTGGTTTTCCTATATGCAGATGAATCAGCCGTTATCTTCACAACTCAAATGGCCCTGCACTGGCATTTTCAGGTTGTTATATTATATTGTGGAACTATTACTTACTGACATCACTTATCCTAAGATACAGGGAATGACGTTCACCAAAAGACTTGCTGGACACATTCAGTATTGGATAATAACATGCACAACTAGTGAACAAGCTAGTATCATTCAGTATCAATGAATAATTTTTCAATCTTCCAAAATTTGGAGGAGACAGTAGAAAGATGAACTCTGAGTAGGTTGATAGAGCTGCTGATTTTTTTTCTGGGAAAATGGATACATTTCCAAATTAAGCTCTTCCTTTAAGGATGCCAATGGGACCAATATTTTTTTTTAAAAAAATACTATGTTAAAGGCTAAAACGGAATTGTAGTATGCTGGTTTCTTCTTTTAAAAACAAAAGATACAGTAAATAAACAGCTTTGGTAGAACCAGTAGTCTGAAGGGCAGCATGCAATTTCTGCAGGCATTCATGTATCTGGCAGTTCCATGTGGCTGCTTGTCTTATCCCAATTATGTATCAATCTCAAAATACTTTTTTGGGATGATGCTGTGACTCTTCTGAGTTCAGTGGTATAGATAAGTTTAGGTTCCATATTTAATAGTCTTGTGGGAATCAATTAATCAAATAAAATGACATTAAATTCAGATGACACAAAGGCAAAGAACTTATTTGCACCTTGCTTATATTACTTTTAAAGGTCATCACACAGATTCAAAGGCAGTAAGCCTGTCAAAAGGCTGTTAACCATGAGAACTAAATGGAACTTACATTTTCAGAGGCAGTCTGTCTCTAAGGGACAATTGTTACACAGCAAACGTCAAGGGAGGGGTTTGCCTTCAGTTTTTCCAGATGGCAGCATCTAACTCATTTTGGTTGACCTCAGAAAAGGTAAAGCAGCTTTGTACTTGAATGGAAGTCAAGGCAGTAGACTAGACTGGGAAATTTCCCTCTCCCCCCCCCCCACTATAAATTCAAAAGAAGGAAAGGCAAACCACTTCAGTGTTGCAAAGAAAATACCATGGACATACACATGATCAAAAGAACCAAAGGAGACCTTATGTTTTATTTTCCTTTTGTGTGCTTCCCCATAATATCCGGCTGATCACTATGGGAAACTAGCATACCATCCGAAAAGCAACCTTTTGTATTTTCATACCGTATTATCTCAAAAACAGGAAATATGGGATGCAGTATCTTTATGAAAGATGCTGTATCTGACGAAAGACAGGGGGAAAAAACCAAATGAGTAAAAAGTTGGAATAGAATGGACATTATACAATCGGAAGTACAGAAAGACAAAAACATTACAAATTCAAAATTAGTATTATCAAGATCTCTATGGCTGATGTAATATGATTTCTGTTCTTTTCCCATCAGATCAGGAAAAGATGGGAAAAGACTATCTATTTCCAAAGCTCTAGAAAGCAGGACAGGATGGAAACTAATCAAGAAGAGAGGCAACCTAGAACTAAGGAGAAATTTCCTGATGGTGAGAACAATTAACCAGTGGAATGGTTTATTTATTTATTTATTTATTTATTTATTTATTTATTTATTTATTTATTTATTTATTTATTTATTTATTTATTTATTTATTTTATTAGATTTCTAGACCGCCCTTCTCCTGAAGGACTCAGGGCGGTGTACAGCCAAGATAAAAATAAACAATGTACAATTAAAAATTAAATTAAAAGACTTATTATACAATTTGGCCGAAAAATTAAAATATTTAAAATCTAAAAACCCCAATTTAAAACTTAAATAAAATTTAAATTCAAAATCTAAACAGTCTAAGAAAGCCCCGCGCGGACAAACAAGTATGTTTTCAATTCGCAGCGAAAGGTCCGAAGGTCAGATATTTGGCGTAAACCAGGGGGAAGTTCATTCCAAAGAGTAGGAGCCCCCACAGAGAAGGATCTTCCCCTGGGGGCCGCCAGCCGACATTGTTTGGCGGACGGCACCCTGAGACGTCCCTCTCTGTGCGAGCGTACGGGTCGGTGGGAGGCATGAGGTAACAGCAGGCGGTCCCGTAAGTACCCAGGCCCCAAGCCATGGAGCGCTTTAAAGGTGGTAACCAAAACCTTGAAATGCACTCGAAAGGCAACAGGTAGCCAGTGCAGTCTGTGCAGGAGAGGTGTTACATGGGAGTTACGTGGAACTCCCTCTATCACCCGCGCGGCTGCATTCTGGACCAACTGAAGCCTCCGAGTGCCTCCAGGTTTTAAGAAGAGATGGGATAGCAATTTGTCCGGAATGTATAGAGTCTCCTGCTCGAGCAGAGTGTTGGACTAGAGGACCTCCAAGGGATTTCCAACTCTATTATTCTGTTATTGTTATCGATTTGTAGACATTTTAAGGGACAGGTAGATTAATTTATACATTGTTTATAAGATCCAGTTCTTCATAGAAGAAGCCACAAATGACCAGGGACCTCTCCTACAATAGTCTGAGAATCCTGTTTAATGACTCTTTTACTAAAGGCAAGGCAGGGTTTGAATAATATAAAAGCCAATTCACACCACAGAGTAAATTCATTGGCTTTAATTGGGCAGTGAATTAACTCTAGCCCTAGCCATGCGCAAGCTTACATTGATGGCTCACTTTTGGTCCTCCGTGCATGCCCATGGGAATACATCTTCTTCCAGTCTTTCTGTTCATAATCTGTGCTCTGCCTCTGCCAAGCCAAGTTGTCCTTTCCCATCGTTTAAAAGTGGCAAGTGTCAATCACAAGCATAGCTACTAAAACCCAGCAACTGCCTGCGATTATGTTTCACCTTGTACAGTGATTGACACTGCTCCCTTTTCCGTTCAGCTGGACTCCAAATGTAGCAGCCAGACAGGTTGTTTTGTCAGCTGCCCCTTTGGTGACAGCCAGGCCATGAGGCTGCTGCTTGACCGTCTAAGCAGGGACTCTGGACGCTGCAGGGTTCCCTCCACAGCCTCTTTGCTTGACAGACTGTGGGAATTGGCACACCGCTGGGCCTCCAGGCTCAGTGATTCAGTATAGCAACAAGCTACTGGTGCCCCTGACGTCTTCCCTCCTTCCACCTTCTGCCAACAATATCTGAGATTTCAGGTGTGATTAATGAGGAGGGGAAGGAAGCATGGAAAGAGGGGGAAGAACGGGAAACATGTCTGACTTCACAAGTATTTGCATATCTCTCTCTCTCTCTCTCCCTCCCTCCTTCCCTCTCCCTCCCTCCCTCCCTTGGAGGTTAAGTTAAAAGTGGTTGTTTCAGTCTGGCCTGGCTGTCAAATCTTTTCACCAGCAAACAAAAACAAAGTGACATACTCTTCACTTTCACTAAATCCCTTCTTTCCAAACTCAACCAAGGATACTGCCAAGACACTAACCTAATTCAGACATTCACCTAAACATACAGAGAGGACGGAATGGAGTTGCTCCTCCTTTTTCCAGCAGATATAAAGAGGAGCCATGTTTCTAAACAGCAGGAGGCAATTTGGGTCTCCGCTTTTCATGTGGAAAGCCATACTGAAGGAGATACTTGAAGCTAGGCGGTTGGAGCAAGGCAAGAATAGGCTGGGGTGCCTAACCACATTGCCTCCCCATTTTGAGCTCCCTACACTTTCAGGAAAAAGACTGAAGAGGATGACTTTGAATAGTTGATTGAAGAGGGTGTCTTATTTAAAGTTTGGCTTCTGCTTTTTTTTTTTTTAAAGTCAAGGAATGTTTCCAGCTTATGTTTCTCCCAGCCATACATGGAAATTCTGAGAAGTGTTGAAGAAAGGAGGAATCTGCTTTCCACCCCCCCCCCTCCACAATGCTTCTGAACTGCAGTTCCTTGCAAGTCAAGAGGAGGATGCTGGGGCTTGTAGTTCTCCTAAATTTGGATGGCCTAGGTTCCCCATCCTAGGCCATCCACTGATTGTTGACTGATTGTTCTTTGCATTCATTCCTTACAATATCTTCCAGGATGCTGAATTGTCTGCACCCTACAATCATGGTTTAATATCACTTATTCTACCCCTTTTTAAATCACAACAGCACCAGCAAAAGATAGAGAAGAGCAAAGGCAGTTGTCAGGGTAAATTTTCAGGAAATGAGCTCACTCAATGAACAAATAAAAGCCATCGGGAGTTTGGCAGTGAAGTTCAGCAAGTGATCAGAGACCTGAGTCATCAACTATGTGTAATGAGATTCTTCTCTTGATTGTAAAGGTATGATCTGACAGCTGACGATTGCCCATTGTGGGTGAATGAGTGACTGCTTCCTGATGACCAAGTAGAGATGTTAATAGGGTCATTAGTTAACAAATCAACAATCATTTTTAATAAATTATGGAAATGTACCTGACATCACCTAACTGAATCTCTCTTTCACACATACACTAAAATTCTTGAATTCTAGCTCAAAGAATATCTATAATAACTGCACCTGAAATCACAAATCTAGGAGGGGGGGAGAGGGAGAGGGGGACTACTTGTTGCCATCTAATAGTCATTAGATTGACAAATTAAAAAAACTGAGTTAAGTAGGAAGAAAACCCATAGTTGGAATACTCTGACCAGTTTTGCTTGCTTGCTACAATACAAGAAAGTTACTGAAAATTAGTAGAGAAGAACAACAATAATAGCAAGGGGCTTAGAGGTTGAATCCTAAGAAGAAGAGTAAAGAGAACTGGATATGTTTAGCTTAAAGAAAAGAAACCTAAGAGGAGATATGTTAGTAATCTTCCAATACTTGAAAAGCTATCATGGGGAGAACGTGGATTTACTTTCCCTAGTGCCTGAGAATAAGACAAGAACTAATTCTATTTATTTTTTTATCCAGCTTTTATTATCTTTATAAATAATTCAAGGCAGTGAACATACCTAATACTCCATCCACTTCCTATTTTCTTCACTCCTGTGAGGTGAGAGAGAGTGACTGGCCAAGCTGGCTTTCATGCCTAATGGGAGACTAGAACTCACAGTCTCCTGGTCTGAGGAAAAATTGGTTGTTTTCTGTATCAGGAGCAACTCTATTTGGTGGGACTGAGCCTATTGTCCCCATCTAAATTGTGGCAGCCTCCAAGACATTGAGTTGAGAATTCTAATACATCTCCCAAGGGTGAAGGTACTTAACTAAATATCTACATGATTAGGATTACTGTGCTGCTGGATAACATCTCTCAACAACTTCCTATAGCCTTGAATAAAAAGGAAATGAGGACCACACTCATGCGTATACCTATTTGGTAATAAAAAGGATATAGGACAATAATCTAAAATAGTAGTCCTATAAAACTGGGGAATTCTCTATAACAGGGCTGTCAAACTCCCAGCCCACGGGCCGGATGCATCACATGCTATCCATACCCATGTCCGGTTTAGCGAAGGGGAAAAAAATCCCAATATGTCACATGACACTGCTGTGACAACGTGAGTTTGACATTCCTGCTCTATAACAACACCATTTCCTAGAGAAGAATAGAATAGAATAGAATAGAATAGAATAGAATAGAATAGAATAGAATAGACCTTGGGGTCTTCTAGTCCAACTCCCTTAGCAGGAAACCCTACACCTGTGATGGCGAACCTATAGCACGTGTGCCACAGATGGCATGTGTAGCCATATCATGCGCTCAGCTCCACCAGCTAATTTTTGGGCCTTCTGGGCCCTCTGGAGGGCCTCAGGGGGGTGTTGGGGAAGGCCTGTTTTTTCTCTCTCACCTGGCTCCAGAGCCTCTCTAGGAGTCTGGGAAGGGTGAAAACTTCCAGTGTTGGAGCATTCACAACTTCTGGAGGCAAGTTATTCCACTGATTAATTGTTCTAACTGTCAGGAAAATTCTCCTTAGTTCTAGGTTGCTTCTTTCCTTGATTAGTTTCCACCCATTGCTTCTTGTCCTGCACTCAGGAGCTTTGGAGAATAGCTTGACTCCCTCTTCTTTGTGGCAGCCCCTGAAATATTGGAACACTGCTATCATGTCACCCCAGTCCTTCTTTTCATTAAACTAGACATACCCAATTCCAGCAACCGTTCTTTATATGTTTTAGCCTCCAGTCCCCTAATCATCTTCATCATCATCATCATCATCATCAACACCATCACCATCACCATCACCATCACCATCACCATCACCATCACCATCCTCATCTGTACACTGTTCCCTGCTATTTAGAAATAACATTTGGAATATCACCATTGGCAAAACCTGCTTGGAAACATTACCAAAACGATTGTTTCCATCTGAATATGTTTGCTTCACAAAACATTTAACCTAATTATTTTAGTAATAGTTTAACTTCACCAATATAAAAATACATATCGTTCTAAACAGTACCTGGCTTATATTAAATTATAACTTCAAATAATTTAAAGAGGGTAGGATAACAAGGAAAATGGAAATTGTAGTCATCTAAATAAGCCCATGGGGGGGGGGAATGATTCAAGAGAAACAAATGTTATTTTGCCGCATACAATAGCTCTGACAGCAAGCTGAAGCAGGGAAACCAAAGATCCTTCTGTTTTCATTAACTAATCGCAGCTATCATTATTACTGTATTATTGTTCTGTTCCTTGCAGACACCCCCCACCACCACTTACTAAATGGGAAAATATCCATTCAAAACATGAATGCACACACAGAAGAAGGGAGTGGGGTGGGGGGACTATCCTGAAAGATGGACAGCTGGATCCACAGTTCAGAGCGACACTCACACAACAGGGGGTTATTTGTGCTCTGCATGAGTAACATCCCATTGCTCCAGCACAGTGGAGGCATCCATTAATCTGTAAAGAGATTGCACATGCAAAATCTGTCGTGGTTCCCTGCCACTCTCAAACTCTGTTCACACCAACCTTACCTCACCTCTGCAATGCTACTTTCCCCCTGTTCTTTCCTGCTGCTGGTTGCACTGTTGTTACGTGTCATTGTAGAGAGTTTGTCCTGACACTCCCGCCTCAAATTTTTGCTGCACAGATAATGCAGGGGGCTAGAGTGTTAAACCAATGAGAATTGTGATGAGATGGTCACAAGCACATTGTTTCATTGGAAAACTAGCTGAAGGGAAGAACTGGCTCCTTTCGTGAAACCAATTTTTCTGTTTGTGAGCATGTGAGAGCAAAACAGTGCGTGTGTACTAGAATTTTATACAGAATATTCTTTTGCTGATGTCTAACATGAAAAGCATTAATTAAAATGTTCCTGAAATAGAGTGGGATAGGTTGAGAGATAGCCAAGTAAATTTCACTTCATAGGGGGTCTCTCTGAGCTCTACCTCCTGCTACAACGCTTTGTACCTAAAGCTGCTCCTAAGTGTTGCAAGATCCTTTGTCCTGGCACAGGCTGAAGCATGAAAAGCATTGAAATCTTAGAAGAATTATATTCTACTGTTCTGTTCTGTTCTGTTCTGTTCCATTCCATTCCGTTCCATCCTGTTCCGTTCCATTCCACACAAACACCTTTAGATCCCAACCACTGAGTCCTTTCATTTTTTTCAGCACCATTTCAGGTCAACCAAGATTCTCACAGAATGATTGATTTCACAAGTACTTTGCCATTACCTGGTATAATACTGTAATGTATGCCCATGATTAAAGTGATTGTGTTTTCAAGAAATTTGGCATCTCTAACTTAAGACTCTAGTCTCTGCAAGTGAGACATCAAGAAACAACATGGTAAGTTTGTTATTGTATGACTCCTATCATTTAATAATAAGGAACAAAATCAAGAACAAGGGGATGCTTCATAAGTTGAGGGCACTTTGGAAGATCACCTTTTAGATCAGGACCCCAACCTTCTGGACCTCAGGGACCACTAAATTCATAATTTTAAATCCTGTGGCCCACTAATATGATCTGCCTAATGACTGGCTGGCTAGGTGGTCCTGTGACTGGGTGGGCGTGGCCAAGTTGATGTCACTCACACTGAGGGGCGCCTCGCCAGCCTCTAACTCACCCCTCCCTCCCAGCCACGCCTCATCTGCCCACCCGGACTCCTTAGGGCCCCAATAGGAAGCAGTTGTTGGAGCTAAGCAGCCACTATGAGAAAGAGTTGGTAAAATAGCTAGTTCAGTTCAAATTGGATCTGACTGAGAAGGGGGCTCAGCAGAAGCACCTCACTGAGGACTATGAGCATAAGCTTTCCAAGCAGAGGGAAGACCTGCGGGAGTGCAAGGCCAGGTACCAGTGCCTGGAGGCTCAGGGGGCTGGGATGGATAGCCAGTTCCAGCCCATGATACAGTCCCCGCTGGAACAAGACTCTCTGGCTCTTTGCCACCAGCGGCGCTTCCCTCCAGCCTTCGCCCAAAATAATTTTTCTGTGGACCACCAAAATTTTCTTGTGGACCACCAGTGGTCCACGGCCCACCAGTTGGTGACCACTGCTTTAGATATTTTTTGATGTACTTCAGATTGGTGAAGCGAAGATTTTTTAAAAAATTCTCAGCAATGCTGCTGAGAATGAAGGGGAAAATAGTGCAGGCCATCTGGAAGGTACAAAATTTGGAAAGGCGCCTTTCATCATTCGACCCTTTTTTGATGAAATATAGACCATGTTCCATTTCACAGGCTTTCGATACCTCTGACCTTTGGATCATTTATGTCTCTATTTTTTTTCCTGTGGCATGACAGACTACATGCCAATGTACAGACCAGAATTCCTTGCCATTGTGATTGATTGTTTACAGCTGTTCTAGCATTTCAGACATGGCAGCTGCTTTTCAGATGTCTTCAAACTAGAAAGTCTTTAAAAGTGCTCATTTTACTGAGAACTGGAATGCTGACACAAAAATAAGGGGGAGGGGGACAACTGATTGGGGGGAAAATCATCCAAATTTAGGCCTAAAAGCTCTTCATTGATCTTAGCCTTAAGGGCAAAAGAAAATGTTTGGCTTATTCATAAGCTAATTAGGTGTGAGAAAACCTATTTGGCATTTGCTAGGCGTAAGCAAAAAAGAAAGTGATCGTGGGCAGCGTGCTCGATTATGAATCAATAAGAAGCGAGTGATTGGATTAGCCACTTGATCAATGCATTGTGCTAATATATTAACAAGCAAATTACCAAGCAGCCCAGAAAGTAGTCTGCTAACTATAATTGCATTACAAATGGTCGTGATTTAATGATCCTTGAAATGCAAGAGGTGATTTATGCAGTCAAAAGACTGGAGGAGGGGAGAAGGGGAGGGAGGGGAAATGGTATGTCCTGCTTTCTTATTTCAAAAAGCAAATATTTTTCCTATCATGTTATTGAGACACTAAAGACTTTCAAAATCTTGGGATTTACACCTGCAAAATAGAATAGAATTTTATTGGCCAAGTGTGATTGGACACACAAGGAATTTGTCTTGGTGCATATGCTCTCAGTGTACATAAAAGAAAAGATACGTTCATCAAGGTACAACATTTACAACACAATTGATGATCAATATATCAATATAAATCATAAGGATTGCCAGCAACAAGTTATAGTCATACAGTCATAAGTGGAAAGAGATTGGTGATGGGAACTATGAAACGATTAATAGTAGTGCAGATGCAGTAAATAGTCTGACAGTGTTGATGGAATTATTTGTTTAGCAGAGTGATGGCCTTCGGGAAAAAACTGTTCTTGTGTCTAGTTGTTCTGGTGTGCAGTGCTCTATAGCGTCGTTTTGAGGGTAGGAGTTGAAACAGTTTACCGTATATACTCGAATATAAGCCGATCCGAGTATAAGCCGAGGTCCCCAATTTTACCCCAAAAACTGGGGTAAACTGGGGACTCGAGTATAAGCCGAGGTGGAAATGAGGCACCTACGGTTGAAACCTCCTCCCTCAGCTGAGAAGGCTGGCGGCTCCCCCGCCCCGCCCTCTCACTGCCCCCCCAGGGCTTCAGTCCGGTAAAATGTGAAAAAACTCGAGTATAAGCCGTATATACTCGAGTATAAGCCGAGGGGCTTAAAAAAAAAAAAACTTGAGTATAAGCCGTATAGACCCGAGTATAAGCCGAGGGGACGTTTTTCAGCACAAAAAATGTGCTGAAAAACTCGGCTTATACTCGAGTATATACGGTATGTCCAGGATGCGAGTGATCTGCAAATATTTTCACATGTCCAAAAAGATTTGGACATGTGATGCAACACCCAGAAAATTACTGCATACTTCACTTAATCCTCCAAAGAAAGATCGAAGGCAAACGAGGTCCAGGCAGAAGAAGAACATCATAGCTTCAAAATCTAAGGGACTGGTTTGGACAAAACTCAACAGCACTTTTTTGTGCAGCTGTTGATAAAAATAGGATCGCCAACATGATCACCGATGTCCGATGATGGATATGGCAGAAGGAGGAGGAGGAGAAGGAGGAGGAGGAGGAGGAGGAGGAGGAGGAGGAGGAGGAGGAGGAGGAGGAGGAGGAGGAAAGATTGAAAAAGTGTTGCCTTGTTAATCAACCTGCCAGAACACAATTGCAGAATAACAGAGTTGGAAGAGACTTTGGAGATCTTCTATTCTTTTCCATGTATAGATCTAAGCTTTGCTAGAACTAAACGTTGTAAATCCTTTTTCAGTTTCACTTTTTTGGGGCAATTGAAAAACATTAGAAAAACTATAAAAGATGTTGGAAAACCAAAGTCCCATGAATGTCAAAAAGATTTGAGAAAAAATGATAATGTCAAATACAGGTTCATTTTTTTCACAAATTCCAACTGAAGACTAAAAAGGAAATTTATAAGCGATGGACTTCAATTATCTTCTTTTTCACATATATTTTCTCTACTGTAGTATTTCAAAATCAAATGTGCTACCATGTTGAAAAAAAGTTTCCAGAAATATATCAGAGCTTCAAGAGAACTACTGAGTCAACAATTCGAATGGCTAGGAACATTTTAAAGCTATAATAACTGCCTTATAGATTTTCACCATGAGAATATGCCTTCCGAGTAGCATTTTAATGGGTATTTTATTGCCCTAGACAGTTGAATTTACTTATTGTGCAATGTTAATCTAAGGCTGTTGAAAAATTGCACAGACAAATCAGCACTAGTAAATTTTATTGTGCTGAAATACCTCCCATGGCCAACTGCCATTCATTCAGAGATGTACTATCCCTGAAAATGAGCAGAACAGAGATAAAGAGAACAAATATAGGGAAATCACAGTATCAGCACAAAAACACAATAGCCCTGTTGGATCAGACCAAAGGTTATCGAATTCAACAGCTGCTCCCCTTCAGTAGTCAAGTGTGGTAGATAAACCTGAGAAATACAAAATTAAGATATGAAGTCAGTGACATGCTGCTGCTTCCCAGCAAATGGCATTCACAGACACACAGCTACTAATCCTAAATGCAGGTCAATATAAATTGTTAAAATATATATCTAGAGGTCAGAGTGAGAATATAAAAGTTGAGGTTCTTTAGCTGAATTCCAGAACAAAAGGTGAGATATAAAAGTTAACAAATAATAAGAACATATGTTGCCAAGGTGCTTCAGTAGTCTTTGTTTACCTCAAAAAGCTCTCTCATCAAAGAGATTCAGTGAAACTTGGCAGTCAAGAGATAAGAGGTCTGTAAGATCAGTAGCTGGTTAAAGAACAGAAGCAGAGAATGGGACTAAACTGACAATTCTCACACTTGAAGGATATAAACACTCACAGTGTTGTATTGGAACTGATCCTTTAATTCTATGTCTAATCTAAGGAGAAGAAGGACTAGACACCTCTAGTCTTTCTCCTTGTTAGACTAGACATCAGATTAATGGATCATGAAATTTAAGTTTAAGAAGTCCAAAATTTAAGACATGATAGTCTTCCAATACTTGAGAGGCTAGTGTGTGTGTGTTTTTGGTTTATTCACCAAAACAGCAGAAGGCAGGACAAGTAACAAGTAGATCATTAAAGAGAGGTCCAGTCTAGAACTAAGGAGAAATTTCCTGACAGTGAGAACAATTAATCTGTGGAATGGCTTGTGCCCAGAAATTGTGAGTACTCCATCACTGGAGGTTTTGAAAAAGTGATTGGGCCGCAGTTTACCTGAAATGGTACAAGGTCTGCTTGAGAAGAAGGTTGGATTAAATATCTCCAAAATCCTTTCCAACCCCCTTGTTCTTTATATTCATTTATAAGTTATCTGGAGTCACACTTGAGAAGTAAGAGGCTATGTTTGCTGACTTATGTTATTATTATTTAAAGTAAGCTGAAGCTTAAAATGGGACAGTTAAGAGATCCCAAAGATTTTTTCCAGAATAACCATTTATGCTTAACCATTAAAGTAGCATAATAGCAGATCAAATAGAGGTAAAGGGAAATGTTTCTCCTGTCTATTCACATCCAATTCTAGGGGTCAGTGATCATCTCCATCTTCAACCTGAGAGCTTCTCTGGAAAGTTGTATTCTCAAAAGATGGTATTTTATACTAACTGACTAAAAGTCAAGAATTCTGATTACCGTATTTTTTGGAGTATAAGACACTCCAGACTATAAGACGCACCTACCTTTTTTTGGGAGGAAAACAAGAAAAAAAAATCTGCCTTTGCCTCCCAGCAATTTGCCTCCTTGTAGCAAACAGCCCATTTCAATTTCAGCTTCAGAAGAGCCTGATTAGCACAAGCAGCTGATTGTTGGTTGGATCGGCCTCCCAAAGTTCAGCTGTTTCAGGCTGCAGGGATTGCCATAGCCTATTGCTGCCTCCACGAGTTCCATTTTCCGGGGGCGGGACGGGGGGGTGCTACATTTGGTGTATAAGACGTACCCAAATTTTCACCCTCTTTTATGGAGGAAAAAAGTGTTTCTTACACTCCGAAAAATATGGTAATCTATCTATCTCATTAATCAATTTTACCAGTTTAATGTTCTAATAAATTGATATTTTTAGACTGTCCACTGTGCAGCCATTTTCTGAAAAGAGAAATTCTCATGGCAAATTGTTCTTTGATATATTCTCAAACTATGAAACTGAATCCAAAATTCTTTTGACGCCACTGTAATCAGATTTATGGACTAGAAATTATAGCAACATTCTCTGTCATTATGCCAGGCTTACGAGTTTTCTTTCCCTTTGCATGAACAGGCATAATTGGCCAGAGCCACAATAATAAAACTTATTAATTTTACACTACACTTTTTATATATAGGTAGAAAAATGCGTAACAGAAAACTTGCATGTAAAAAAATGAAAACAACAACAACAATAGAAATGTTCTGGAGATATTAATAACAAAAAGATGTTGTAATTTTAAACAGAAATTAAAGTTTTATTGAATGGCTCAACAGAATGCAGAAAGGTTTACTGTACAAAGCCTAGACTACATTTTATTAGGCTAAGAGAAAAAGCTGATCTTATATGAACAGCATATAAAATGTTTTTTATGTAATACTCATAAATTTTCTGATAAAGTTTAGACAAACTTGTATAAGATTAAAAAAACTTCTAGTTTTATACATACAAATAACTAATTTATAGATATGATTTCAATTACGTAAATGGTATGAAACTAGGATACAGAATAAAAAGTACTGTTGAAGGGAACAGCAATGTTCAGAGTTGGAAAGTGTTTGTCCGAGCATTTATTAAAACTTGAGCTTCTATCATTCTTTACATTATGTGTAACATAATTGTATTTCTCCTGAGAGATGATGTAGAAATATATCACTACAATGTGACTTAAAAGGCATATACAATGTTCTATACATAATGTTATGGTCTGGAATATTATTCTCTATGGTCAAGGTCCATGATGGCGAACCTATAGCATGGGTACCACAGGTTGGGACTGGAAGTTGGCAAATGGGCCATTTCCGGCCTCCGGAGGGCCTTTGGCAGGGTGGGGAAGGCCGTTTTTGCCCTCCCAAGGCTCCTAGAAAGGCTCTAGAGCCTGGGGAGAGCAAAAATGGGACTACCGGGCCCACTGGGCCAAAAGAGGGGGGAGCACAGGAGGTGTTGCACGCACGTGCGTGGGGGCGGGTGCATAAAATTATGGGTGTGGGCATGTGCGCGTGCTCCCCCCGTGCTCCCCCTGCTTTTGGCACGCGATGGCAAAGAGGTTCGCCATCACTCTCCTAGGTCTTCTTGGTCCAACTTCATTAGAAATATAATGATACGGTATAGTAATATAATGCAGTACCAATCGTAGATGTTTTGGAGATGACCCAGGGCCAACAGCTTAAATAAAGAAGAGAAGAATGTAAAATTCAAGCAACTGAGTTCATGGAGATTTCAAATTTGAAATTTGAAACATTTGAAAAAAAGAATTGGCAGTTCCAGGATGACCACACATGACCAATCATTTACAAATAGTTTATAAGATAGTCCTCATTTGATGAAAAAGTAATTTTGTGACCAGTCATTGCATATATAACTTTTGTAGGTCAGTAAAACAAAGAAAAGTAGAAATAAGATCATAAACATTGTCACCGTTTCACTTAGTGACCGCTGTGCTTACAAGTGCCAATTATGATCACTAAATGAAGAGTATCTGTATGCCGATTATGGTGCCAATTATGGTCACTAAATGAAGAGTATCTGTATTAGAGAGATAATTACTGGTATTTGTATCACTGTACAAAGTAGGGTGATGACTTTTACAATTTTGATTTCCCCACAGATTGCTCATCAGACAATGGTGTGTAATTAAAAATGCTAATATGGCCATTAAGTTGCCATCATCGTGTTTTAGTTTATCCTCAGAAAATTAATATTCTACATTCTGTGCAAATAATCAGAGTTTGTAACTGAGGATGGCAAGTTCTGATAATACAAACTATGCAGCTTTCAGTGTTAAGACATATGTAGTTAAGGTCATTGATTCATGTTCTGAGGCAAATAATACATCACGTAGAGATTTTGTTTTTAGATACAGGAAGAAGTCAATACCCCTGTTTCGATTATCCTATTCCAGAAGTAATTAGTTGGTAACTTGTATATTCTAATAAATGGATCATTTGATAGGAATAACACTGGACAATGATCATAAAGCCTGTATTTGACAGCATGAGGGGTTTCACTGCAGGAGAGCTCTCTGTGGCTTTCATTATTTTGACAGCCAATGGTTGTTGCTATAGAAACTATATTGTTAGCAAAAGAGATGATAAATAAAGATAAAGCTAGCAAAGGGAAAGAGGCCAGACCTATAGAGTTGTGAACCCAATAGGGTTGTCATAACATTTAATGGCTGATCAGTGATTAATTGTTGTTCTGTGCAAAATGCTGGGTCAGAAATGCTAACTGTAAGAATATCCCACTGTCATATTGCATTAAAGAATCAAGATCTTGGAACCACCCATATAGTTAAAATTGGGAATTTGAGGCCTTCTCCATTCCAAATTGAAAGGTAAAACACATCTTGTCCTTAATGCTGCCTCTGGGGGACACTGTGGCAGCTGTTTCAGATGCTATTGTTCTGCTTCATGTTTGTTGGGTTTAATTGCCAAGATGCATCCATGAAAGACAAAGTATGGCTGGCAAGGCTGGTATACATTCGGTACGTAAAATTTGTGATAGGCGCCCTGAGTGGAAAAAATTGTATGCTCAATTGTTTCATTTTACAAAAAGCAACGATCAGTTGATCGGCAGCTCCATGTCTGCAATCAAATGTTTCTGAAGGGAAACTGGAGCTTCCCAATCTCCTTTTCCAGTTATAACCATTTTGACAGCGCTAAAGTCCATATTGAATGGCTTTTTGAGCAATGTGATGCAAAAGGAAGGGAAGGAGAACAGATAGATCCCTGGCTGGTATTGACTTAGTTTGGAAAACAATTAGTAATCTAAAATCTATAACAAGACCTAAAGAATTGTACCATTTTTATAATGAAATCCAAGATCCCTTATTTTATATCTTTTGCATCTGTATTGTCTGTGTGGTTGGAATTATCTCTTTTACAGTATGAAGAAGTTGAATCTATGATGAGCAGTTTGGCATTTGCATTAAAACTTTTACCTTTTGTATCTTTCTTCCTGTGTCTTCATGCCAATCTCCTATTGGAAATCAAATCCATGAGATACTAGCCATTAGAGAAAGAATGCGTTGTGATGAATTGCACCATGAGAAGGCAGAAAAGATCATATTTATTAGACTCCATTTACCAAGGCACAGGCTGATACTATGCATAAAAGGATATAAAGGCCCCTGGTCGAGTTGTGCCCGCCGGGTTTCCGTGCATTCCATCAGCCGAGGGCCCAGGGTAGGGGTGGGGGGGTGGCGGTTGTGATTAGAGAGAGTCTAGAGCCGAGGGAGACCACTGTACCTCAGATTGCCGGGTGCGAATCCCTCTTTGTGAGATGGGGTCATAGGTGTCAGATGGGTATGCTGATCACGTACCTGGCTCCTTGCTGCGTGACAGCTGCCCTGCCCGAGCTCCTGGAGGTGCTGGCTGGGGTGGCAGTTGAGACCCCCAGACTTTTAGTCATGGGGGACTTTAACTTGCCATCGTCCGGCTCGTCATCGACGGCAGCTCGGGAGTTCATGGCTTCCATGACGGCCTTGGACATGACCCAAGTAGTTGATGGCCCTACTCACATTGGGGGTGGCACCCTGGACCTGATTTTTCTCTGGTCAGTGGTTGAGAGATGTGGACTTAAAGGAATTAGTCATTGAACCTTTGTCATGGTCAGATCACCCTCTTCTTCGCCTGGACTTTCTGACCGCCATTCACCACCGCAGGGAGACGGAGCCGATACGTTGGTTCCGTCCCAGGCGCCTGATGGACCCGGATGGGTTCCGGACGGAGCTTGGGCCATTTCCTGAGGGTCTGGCTCACGGCTCGACTGAGGAACTTGTTGCGGCCTGGGAACAGGCCGCGACGGGGGCCTTGGACCGTGTCGTGCCTTTGCGGCCTCTGACCCGGCGCAGGTCCCAACCGCCCTTGGTTCTCCGAGGAGCTGAGAGGATGAAGCGCCGGAGAAGACGCCTGAGAGTCTTTGGAGGTCTAGCTGCTCGAAGCTGATCGGACACTAGTGAAGTCCTATACTAGGACTTACCTAGTGGCATTGAGGGAAGCGAGGCGTAGCTACGCCTCCTCCCTCATTGCATCGGCAGATAACCGCCCAGCCGCCCTGTTTCGGGTGACCCGCTCCCTCTTACACCAGGGGGAGCGGGATGACCCGTTGCAGGGACGTGCTGAGGAGTTTAACGGTTATCTATACGATAAAATCGTTCAGCTTCGGGATGGTCTGGACCAAGATTGCAGTGATACGGGCGAGATGCGTGAGGGCGGTCTTGGTGACATTGTGTGGGATGAGTTTGACCCTGTGGCTCCCGAGGACATGGACAGGTTGTTGGGTAGGTTGAATGCCACCACGTGTTTACTGGACCCGTGCCCCTCTTGGCTGGTGCTGGCCACTCGAGAGGTGACACGAGGCTGGCTCCAGGCGATTACGACCGCTTCTTTGGTGGAGGGTGTCTTCCCGGCCGCCTTGAAAGAGGCGGTGGTGAGGCCCCTCCTTAAGAAGCCGTCCTTGGACCCGGCTGTTTTAGGTAATTATCGTCCGGTCTCCAACCTTCGCTTCACGGCGAAGGTTGTAGAGAGTATGGTGGCATATCAATTTCCCTTACACCTGGATGAAACTGTCTATCTAGACCCGTTCCAGTCCGGTTTTCGGCCCGGTTACAGCACGGAGACGGCTTTGGTCGCGTTGGTGGATGATCTCTGGAGGGCCAGGACAGGGTTTGCTCCTCTCCCCTGGTCCTATTAGACCTCTCAGCGGCTTTCGATACCATCGACCATGGTATCCTGCTGCGCCGGTTGGAGGGATTGGGAGTGGGAGGCACCGTTTATCGGTGGTTCTCCTCCTATCTCTCCGACCGGTCGCAGTCGGTGTTGACGGGGGCAGAGGTCGGCCCCGAGGCGCCTCACTTGTGGGTGCCGCAGGGTCGATCCTCTCGCCTTCTGTTTAACATCTACATGAAGCCGCTGGGTGAGATCATCAGTGGTTTCGTGTGAAGTACCAGCTGTATGCGGATGACACCCAGCTGTACTTTTCACACCGGACCACCCCAACGGTTATCAAGTGCTGTCCCGGTGCCTGGAGGCCGACGGGTCTGGATGGGGAGAAATAGGCTCAAGCTCAATCCTCCAAGACAGAGTGGCTGTGGATGCCGGCATCCCGATACAGTCAGCTAACCGCGGCTGACCATCGGTGGCGAGTCATTGGCCCCGATGGAAAGGGTCCGCAACTTAGGCGCCTCCTGGATGAACGGCTGTCTCTAGAAGACCATTTGACGGCCGTCTCCAGGAGAGCGTTCTACCAGGTTCGCCTGGTACGCCAGTTGCGCCTTTCTGGACCGGGATGCCCTATGCACGGTCACCACGCACTCGTGACGCCTCGCCTGGATTACTGCAATGCTCTACATGGGGCTCCCTTGAAGGGCATCCGAGGCTACAGTTAGTCCAGAATGCGGCTGCGCTGGTGATAGATGGAGCCCTCGTGGCTCCCGTGATAACACCCATCCTGCGCAGGCTGCACTGGCTACCTGTGGCTTTCCGGTGCGCTTCAAGGTTTTGGTAACCACCTTTAAAGCGCCCATGGCATTGGGCCGGGCTACTTACGGGACCGCCTACTGCTACCGAATATCTCTCACCGACCGTGCGCTCTCACAGAGAGGGTCTCCTCAGGGTGCCGTCGGGCGGCAATGTCGTCTGGCGACGCCCAGGAAGGGCCTTCTGTGGGGCCCCACCCTCTGGAATGAACTACCCCCCGGACTTCGTCAGCTTTCCGACCTCCGGACCTTCCGCCGCGGGCTTAAAACGTATTTATTTAATTGTGCAGGGCTGAGCTAGATTTTAAATTATTGGTTTTAAATTGGGTTTTATTTGATATTTTAATTCTAAATTTACGGGCTTGTTAGAATCAGTTTTTTAATTGTTTTATATTGTATTTATATGTCTTTTAAATGCCTGTACACCGCCCTGAGTCCTTCGGGAGATAGGGCGGTATATAAATTTGAATAAATAAATAAATAAATAAATAAATAAATATACTTAGAAATCATGTCAAAGGAAAAAAAATGTATCGGATTTGCAACACCAGATTCATAATTTGGAGAGTAAATTGTGAAGAATGTTGAGTTCAGAAAAGCAGACATTGTTAATAATAATATTGGAATCTTCTTTCTTAAGAAAATCCTCTGTCTTATGGCTGCAGTCAAGCTACCCTGCGCTAAATTTTGCTAGGCAAATAAAGCCGAATCACAGTGATGCAATCCAGAAGGAGCAGCAAAAGTTCTGAAAAGAAAACATGAACAGATCGTAGAAATACAACACAACTCACTAATTGAAGTATGTGCCTGAAATTCTCTGCTTATGCATTGAATTCACCGATATCAGTCTGCTGCTGTCAGAAGAAGGCACTTTGAGGAGACTATTCCATAAAATGGGCACTGCTACTAAGAAGTCCATCATTCCCGTTTCCAACTGCTTTGGTCAAGAATGCTGGAGCATCCATTGGAAAAGGATCATGAACATCTTAAAATATGCTAGGTTTTTACAGGCAAAGTTAGCTTTTAAAGATCATGATTATAATCCCATATTTTGACTTTAGCTGTGGCCAGCTCAAAGCAAATTACAAACCTGTAGACAAGATTTTAAAGGTAAGATTTGTCCTTAGTCTGCTCCATTCAGTTTAATTACTTAGCCACATATATACTACTAGAGAAAATAGTATATAAGCCATGACGACATCAAAACAATGTCATGAAGTAATGACATTATAATGTGAATGATGCAATGGTTGACAAATATACCATGCACTGGACAGGGGTAGAAATTCCCTTCATTTAATCCATTATTTCACGTGATGCAGTAACAGAAGTTTCTGGATCATTCCTGATTCAGAGAAGAGTGATCAGACAAATGGATTTAGATTTGGGAGTTTCAAGCCTTAAAAGTAGTTTACATTCTTCATTCTCTCCTCTGCAACTGCCAGCCAATATATTTTTTTTATCATGTTGGAATGTTTCATGATTATGCTGTTATATCCCAGATCCTAAAAGTCACTCTCTTCAGTTCAGGCTGAGCTGTCAGCATTTCAGCACACTGAATAGTAACACTGGCATGGTTCACAAGGGTTTTTACAAATGCAGATGGCTCATTTGCTGAAAGGGAACCTAGGCCTACCAATGTTTGACCAAGTTAGGCATTGTATTTGCAACTAGCCGATGACATTCAGATAAGAAAGATAGCTTCCTTTCCCCCACAAATTGGCACAGTTGTCTTTGTGTGTGTGTGTGTGATTTTGAAGCATTCCAATCCAAATTAAATATTTCTCCCCTCTCCAAATATATATATATTTCTCTTAAAATAAAATAAATACATAGATACCTATGGAGCCAAACTGATTAATAAGGAAACTGCTTTTTCACTTGAAATTCTTTTTGTACCAAGGTGATTTGTGTGACAGGTGGCAATTCCCTTTTCTGAAAAAAAAAAGTATTATTTTGAAGGTGTGTTGTTGTTTTTTAATCACCAAAAAGACTTCTCTCTGCTGTCTTGAGGCATTGTGATTTCCGTGGTTCTTTTCCTTCTGAGCTGTTCAATTAGTTGGAAATCTTTCTCTGATGGACTGAAGCAGCTTGAATGAACGCCTGAGCGCACAACCAATTAGGCTCATTTGAAGTTGCAGAATTGCCTTCTTGGGTGCTAAACCCCCATGTCAAACACTGGGTCTAAGATCATTTGTACTACAAAATGAGATTGACAGTGCAGCTGCAACAGGGGGCATGCCTGCTGGACGACTTAATTGTGGAGACTGAAGGGCCATCATGAACTGGCGTGTGGAGATTGCAGCACCACTGCTGCATTACAAATGCTCTTTATTAACAGGGATCTGTAATCAATGAGCTCAGGCTTTTTGCCAGAGCCTCCAAATCAGACAGGCAGCCCTCCTCACAAGGAGGAGGAGGAGGAGGAGCCACAAGTCCAGCTCATTGGCTGTAGGGCTAAGTACTGAAACTGGTCTAGGTACTGGCCCTATACCATGTACTAGATACTCAGCAAAAAGTATTCAGCTTTTTGCTGAAACGATAGACTTCTCTGAGAAGTACACGATGGTTGGAAACTTGATTTCACATGAATATGTATTAGTTCAGGTGTTCAGTTGACAATCTCAGCTCAGTAGGATTTCAGTTTTAGATTTTTTTACTGTTTGCTTTTCCAGTAATGTACTTGTGTATGTGTCAGCTTTATCACAAACATAGCTGCCCCACACAGTGGTGAAAAGATGCTCTTACTCCAGAAATTACAGACAATTCAGATTCTGATGACCATCTGAACATCTGACGACTGTCTCCAGGAGAGCTTTTTATCAGGTATGCCTGATCCGCCAGTTGCGCCCCTTTTTAGACTGGGATGCCTTATGCACGGTCACTCATGCCCTCGTCACTTCTCGCCTGGACTACTGCAATGCTCTCTACATGGGGCTCCCCTTGAAGAGCACCCGGAGGTTCCAGCTGGTCCAGAATGCAGCTGCGCGGGTGATAGAGGGAGCTACTCGTGGCTCCCATATAACACCGCTCCTGCGCAAGCTGCACTGGCTACCTGTGGTCTTCCGGGTGCAATTCAAGGTGTTGGTTACCACCTTTAAAGTGCTCCATGGCTTAGGACCGGGTTATTTACGGGACCGCCTGCTGTTACCGTTTGCCTCCCATCGACCTGTGCACTCCCATAGGGAGGGCCTCCTCAAGGTGCTGTCACACAGACAATGTCGGCTGGCGACCCCCTGTTGTGTCTCGTCCAATCTCACCACCACAGCCGGGGTCTGCTTATCTGCTTCCGAACGCTGAAGAATGTCCTAGCATGCCTCCCGGCCCCAGCCCTGGCTCCATGCCCAGACAGGCTGAGGAGGGGGCATCTCCCACCCCCAGCCCTGGCTCCATGCCCAGACAGGCTGAAGAAGAGCAAGTATCTCCAGCCCCCAGCTCTGGCTCCATGCCCAGGCAAACGGAGCAACTAGACCCCTCCCCCTCCTCCACAGCATGTGAGCCTGAGGAAGGTCTATTACCAACAGCTGCCGATTGGAGTGACCCTCGCTTCAGAAGAATTGATAGGCGGCGTCATCAGAAGGAAGGGAGGGGCAGGCCTGGATAAGTGCTGAGTCATGGAGCCATACCCCATGGCCTATATAAAGGATCTGCTTTCTGGCAGTCTCTGAGTCAGGCAAAGTCTAACATATCTTGCTGAAGTCACTTTCTGGTCTCCTGCCTGCCCTGAGGACTTTGCTAGGACTTTGGCAGAGCTGCAGAGGCACACCTGATTCGGATTTCCCTGACCCGGCCATCAGCGGAGGAGTGGGACATGACACCCCCAGGGGGAGAGCCTTCTCTGTGGGGGCACCTACCCTCTGGAATGAGCTTCTCCCAGGACTTCGACAGCTTCCTGACCTCCGGACCTTTCGCGTGAGCTGAAGACGTATTTATTCTTCCACGCAGGGCTGGCATAAAATGATTAGTAATTTTAATGGGGTTTTTATGGTTTTTAGGGGTTTAGTGTGTATTTTAATTTATGGGCCAAATTGAATAGGTTTTTTAATGGGCTTTTTAACTGTATATTGATTGTATATTGTATGTTTTATTGTGTTTTTACCTGGCTGGAAACTACCCTGAGTCCTCCAGGAGAAGGGCGGTATAGAAATTAAATTATTATTATTATTATTATTATTATTATTATTATTATTATTATTATTATTATTATTATTAATCAAAATTATTTATTTGCATACAAGGCAGACAACTTATTTTATCCACAAATTTAAATAGATTAATTTGGCATAAACAGAATATTGAGAGGTTCCATTTCAGAAATTTAAGAACAGTATTGTCTGTCTGGTGACTTCCTGTCTATCTCCCTGAATCTTTTCATCTAAATCAGGGCTGTCAAACTCCTGGCCGTGGGCTAGATACATCACGAGCTGTCCACGCTCCCACCCAGTTTAGCAAAGGGGGAAAAAGTCCCATGCGATGCCGCCATGACTGTTATATATTGAATACATATAGTTGTGTTAAGTCCTGCTAAAGTGAAACTAACCTTTAGATGACCCTAACGCTTAACTTCAACTGTTTTGGAGGGAAACTTAAAACATTCATATTTGGACAGCCTTTTTCAAGTATTATGATTGGTTGAGGCCCTGTGGGCCCTGAGTATAAATTATAGGAATTTGCCTGTTGTTCTGCAGTTTCAGTTGAGTCAATAAATGCTGTTGTATCTATGCTGTCTGTTCTTGCCTACTGCGGCCCACAACAAAGGGGCCTCTGCGGCTCAGGCTGCTAATGCAGTCTGTTATTAACAGCAGCTGCCTGCAATTACTGCAGGTTCTAGTCCCACCAGGCCCAAGGTTGACTCAGCCTTCCATCCTTTATAAGGTAGGTAAAATGAGGACCCAGATTGTTGGGGGCAATAAGTTGACTCTGTATATAAATATACAAATAGAACGAAGACTATTGCTAACATAGTGTAAGCTGCCCTGAGTCTTCAGAGAAGGACGGGATATAAATGCAAATTAAAACAACAACAACCATAATAGTGACGATGTGGGTTTGACATTCCTGATCTAAATGCTTTGTAAATGAAATATTCCTTAAAGTTAAATATTTTATAAAATTGATTCCATGATACTTATTGGTAGTTTTATTATAAATATTTGTTTTTCATTTGATATCCTGTTGCAGAAATATGATATTAGCTTTCTATATTTTTATGTAGCTCCTCTATAAAAACTGCAGTTAAATGGGCATTGCTCAATACTGTTATTTTTGAGGCAGTTACATATGTGCTCATATGTCTTCTTCAATGCCTATTCACTGCTATGCTGCTACAGCAGTTCACAGAATGAAAATTTGGAAAGCTTGTGGGAGCAGAAGGATGTACTTTTGCATATTCAATGAGAATATCCATTGAGTAACTTTATTGTTAGCTGCTGGAAATAAATAATGATTCCTGTCTCCCGAAGGTTGGAAAGCTTTGGCTCCAAGACTGAATAACAATTTTACAGGAACCAATACAAACATTGCTGAAGTTTATCCCACTATCCACAATCAAGTAATTGTAACTAGGGTAAATAAGAACATTTCATGATGCCTGACATCAATCTTAAATTACCAGTGTTTGACATTTTTATCTAGGTCTCTTCTTAGCCATCAATCTGTGTGAAAAAAGTGTACCTTATTTGTGGTGCAAGACACACCTGCAATTCAGATCTTTGCAAATGTATTCCCATAGAGATTCCATTGTTTTCAGTGGGCTTTATTTTCATTAGTGGGCTGATGCAAATGGAAACTGTTTTATTTTGATCTTGCAAAAAGCTTGCTACAAGAATAACATTGGAACTAAATTGAAATAAGTTGAAACACCCCATTCTGAGGTTGTTTCTTATGAATGTGACACTTGGAATAACATCCTTCAAAACTACCAAAGTTATGTTTCAAGTCTAGCCCAGAATCATTATTTAGCATACTTGCATTTAGTTTGAAGCTTGGAACAACGTTGCATATTCCTAACGTATCAAATGAAGGTCTATTTAAATAACCTCAGTTGGATTCTAAGTTAACATATT
The DNA here is from genome assembly GCF_028640845.1 of Ahaetulla prasina. Taxonomy (NCBI): domain Eukaryota; kingdom Metazoa; phylum Chordata; class Lepidosauria; order Squamata; family Colubridae; genus Ahaetulla; species Ahaetulla prasina. The sequence goes on along the minus strand of NC_080539.1, from coordinate 123,173,740 downwards.
TACAAGACAAGTCTTCATTTCAGAGCTTTCTGTCTAGTATAAAGAAATTATGTATTTTTTAAAAAAAACAACTAGGATTGCCCATTAGATATTCATTAATGCAATCTTGTAATGTCTATTGCAAAGTGCATGCCATATTGCTAAGTGTGCTGTATTGTGTCTATTTACTGTATTTCCTGAAAAATAAGACATCCCCTGATAATAAGCCCAATCAGACTTTTGAACACATGCGCTAAAATAAACCCTCCCTGAAAATAAGCCCTCCCTGAAAATATTTAAGCACATGCGTGGCCGGTCCCCGCCATTTCCTCTGCTTAGGGTTAGAAAGACAGAGCTGGAAATCAGGTAAAATGGCAAGAGAAGCCCCGTCTTGCTCCACATGCACCAAAATAATAAGACCTTCTCAAAAATAAGGCCAAGTGCTTATTTTGGGGTTTAAAAAAATATAAGACAGGGTTTTATTTTGGGGGGAACATGGGTACTTGGAAATAAGACCATTCAACTCATTGCTGGTGTTTCTTCTCTTTAGAAGGAGAACAAGACTATCTGTGATCTCAGATCACACAGCTGAAAACTACCTGGGCTAGGAAGTCATGAGTGATGGTACAGAATTGTTATTAATTTTCCCATTTTTTTTTCTATTGTGATTATTTATTCCTAGTTTATGGGTATGTGAAGACTTGGACAACAAGACATACTCTTCCCTACAAACCAAGATTAAAGGGGAGGAGTTTGGTCAAAACCTTTTCTCTTGCTGGGAAGATGAGTTATAGCAGCAAAAAAACAACAACAACACACCCTACATAACTGGTAACCATTTAAGAAAACATAAGAAATTACAACAATTTATGCAATACCCTTTTAGTATTTATTATAATGTATATGTGTTTTTGTGTGTGCATCTATATACAGATATGTATATATGAAGGTTTTGGCATATTCTGGTCTTTTCCCGTATATGGTTGAGGGTATCTTGGTGACGTTTCGATGAGGTCTCACTCTTCATCTTCAGGCTGATAAGTGAGACCTCATCAAAACGTTGCCAAGATACCCTCAACCTTACATGGGAAAAGACCAGAATATGCCAAGACCTACATACCATACCCGTGAAAACCTACGAAAACAAATACATATATATGTATAGAGAGAGAGGTGAACTAAGGGAAAAATGATTTTTTTTAAAATGATATGAAATATGATGGACTAAACTGTTGTAGAACATTCAAAACTAACAAATAGCAGTTCCATTAAGCAGATGATCCCCAGTTGGCCTATCTATTCTAGCAAGTTGGCTTTGACTAGAGACTCCATAAAATTGCTGCAAATGTTACATTCTATACTTGCTTACATCGTGAGTAAATTGTTAAGCCCATGGGATCTTCCTTTTGAATAATAATAATAATAATGATAATAATAATGATAATAATGATAATAATGATAATGATAATAATGATAATGATAATGATAATGATAATGATAATAATAATAATAATAATAATAATAATAATAATAATAATAATAATTTAATTTCTATACCGCCCTTCTCCCGAAGGACTCAGGGCGTTTTACAGCCAGATAAAAATAGCATTCATAAATACAATACAATCAAATCAGAGCTAAAAAATTTATTCAAATTGGCTGATAATTCAAATATAAAATACATAACATCATAAAAACCCCATTAAAATCCTAATAAAACTCATTTTATGCCAGTCCTGCGCGGAAGAATAAATACGTCTTCAGCTCACGGCGGAAGGTCCGGAGGTCAGAAAGTTGACGAAGTCCTGGGGGAGCTCATTCCAGAGAGCAGGTGCCCCCACAGAGAAGGCTCTCGCCCTAGGCATTGTTTGGCTGATGTTTGGCTGATGGCACCCTGAGAAGACCCTCTCTATGGGAGCACACTGGTCGGTGGGAGGCAAGTGGTAGCAGAAGACGGTCCCGTAAGTATCCGGTCTGTGAATACACAGATTTAGCCTACAAATGTACTAATTTGTCTTTATACAACACCTTGTGGCCTACTTTTAGCCATTAGAAAGAATGTAAACAGTAAAATATAATAAAAAGAATGTAAACAGTAAAAAATAACTGAGAGATAAAACAAAGATATAACCAAAGAATGTCAGAATATTTTGACAAACTTTTTTTGTTTTTCAACTCTATGTGTAAGAAAAGTGGCTTGAGATCTCAAGATCAGACATCCAAATCTCTAGCTGGAAGAACTAGAGTTATTCAATAGAAAATACAAAGAGTAAGGTAGTCACAAACCAGAGGGTCAGCATTCATGGAAAAGTCTGGGTTTGGGTCCAGCTGGGTAAAATAGCTGACCAATCCAGGGAGATTGGAAATATGGGGTAATTTCTTAAATTCAGATACATTTACTTCCAGATAAATATACAGAAATCCACTTTCATTTGTAAAAGTACAGGTGACTTTCTAATTGGAATTGAAAGATACAAAATCTTGAGCAGGGTCAGTGGTGGGATTAAAATACTTTAACAACCGGTTCTCTGCCCTAATGACCAGCTGAATGGGCGTGGCTATGGTGGGCATGGTCAGGGTGTGTGACAAGCAGCACTTGGCCTCCTGCAGCCCGGGGGGGGGGGGGGCGTGCTGCCTCCCCTGTGCTCCGTTTTGGGGCTTGTAGGCAGCCTCCTGGGAACAAAAACGGGCCATGGGGGGACACACCGCACCCCCCTGTGCCCCATTTTGGGCCTAGTAGGCCCCTCTGCACTTACCTAGGAGTTGAAATGGGGCACGTAGAAATTCCTGGAAGGGGCAAGGTGGGGGGGAGGACCAGCCAGCAATTTAACAACCGGTTCATCCGAACCATTCCGAACCACCTGAATCCCACCACTGAGCAGGGTCCAGTTTAAACTCCCCCATAATTAGTGGACTCATGCTTCACATATAAAATGATACTTTAAAAAAACCCCACACATCTGTACTATTTCTTTTCTTTCCCCATTCGCTTAAGAACATGTTGCTGTTATTAGTCATGAAAAGAAATATTTCACAATGTACTGGGACTGCCATCTTATGCATTTATTCAAATGTAAATCCCACTGAGTTTAGCGTGCTTATTTCCAGATAAATGTATACAGCACTGCAGCTCTCCTGTGTAAAATGCCGCTCAGTACTCATCTTGTTCATTGCTGTAATATCCCTATGAAGTAATTTATTAAGATTATTTTGTAGATTGTTTAGGAATGTAATAATATTGACTGTAACAACCTGGTGAAGTAGTTCACTAATCTCTTTTTTACAGATTGTTTATGAATGTTTTGGGATATAATGAACATTAGTAGAATTGTTGGTTAGTACTCTAGGGCCTTCCAGGCACATGTTCAAATTCTGTCTTTTAAGAAATACTATAAAGGCTAATAGAAATGCCTAGATTAGATATCTCTAGCTTATTTCTATTACGCTCAAGATATTCAGAGTTGGTCAGCTTCCAGCTGAAGATTTATTCTCAGCTTTCTGCAAGCTTCAGAGGTGAACTAAAGTGCCCTGATGTATTTGAAAACATATAAAAGCAGGGATAGCTGAGATACTTAAAAATATCAACGATCAGGAAAAAAATAATTTGCAATGCAGAGGCAGAAAATTGTTTTCATTTTGGGTTTACTTTCCATTTACTGCTCCTAGTTGAAAACAATTATGGTTATTTGTAGTTGTACTTGCATTCAAGAAATCATTTTCTACTGTGGGAAGAAGCCATAAATGAGCTTCTTGCTGGAGTTTAATACATGTGCAATAACAGTTGCGATGATACAACCAATCCCTTTCTCTATTTTTGGATTATCGTACTAATCCAGGATAATTCAGACCATTCCTAGCCATCACTTTGCATTACAATGAGATCATAATTACACATCAGTGGTGGGTTGCTACCGGTTCGCCCCGGATTGGGTGAACCAATAGTGGCAGCAGTGGGAGGCTCTGACCACCTGCCCAGACACTTCTGTGCATGCACAAAAGTGTTGCGAGCATGCAAACACGCATGAGCAAACCGCAGTAAACAAAAATGGAAACCCACTACTGCTGCAACTATATCAGGAACAGAGTTTGCATCACAAAATCATAACACATATTCTTCACTTCTCTCTCTTGACCTCTTCTGTGGATGTCCATAATTGTAATTTGTTTTTAATTGGTTTTGATTGAATATATTCTTATAGGAAAGAAATATGGCTTGGTAAGATTGCACATGATATAAAATACTGCAGATCACAAACTCCCAGACTAAAATATGAGAGGAGAAAGGGCTGGGGTGTGTGTCTATTTACAATTGCCATACATTGTGTACACTAACTGAGGAATATCAGTGAAACAATTTGCACAATGTTACAGTACAAATGGTTGTCAGGCCAATTCAAACCTGGATATTGCTATGGTTTTATAGCAATTGCATTTGGTGATTTATGGGTCTAAATGCCACTGGTTTGGAACACTAGCATTTCTCCAACCGCTTTTTTTTATTGTCTTTACAATACCAATAAAAAACAGAAAGGGATTGATGAATCAATTGTCTGATGAACCTAGAATATGAGAATCACATTTTTGCTCAAATAGAGCAAAACAATTTATTTCCTAGTCAATTTTCCACAATGAAACAAGGCAATAAATTGGTATTAACAAGAAAAGAGCAGGATGGTGGGAGAGTAATTACCAAGTAGCCAGAATGCTGTGAAATCATGATAACATGCATCTAATAACATATTTTGCGAATTTAGCCACTCAGCTGATTTATGTGCACAGGTGCCTGATCAGTATGTAAACCTAGGCAATAGGGACCTTGTAAGACAGCCGAACCAACAAAAATATTTACTGACTTATATACATTATATACTTACTTTTTAAAAAATAGGCATACTCATAGTTCAAATGGTTGGGACACTTATTCAATAACCTATTTACTTATTGACTTCTGGTTTAACATCATGGTGAGACTGGACGCGAGGAGCAGGGCTCTGCGAACTCGCGCCATATCCTCCTTATTGGAGGGTCTCCCAAGGGGCTAAAGTCACCCTGTAGGGGTGACAAAGAAAGGAGGGTCACCCTGCAGTTGGTGGAAAGCGATGGCTCTCCAGATGGACCCAGGAATTCCTTCCCATTCAATGACGAAAAGGAGAGGCAGCCATTATGGCTGCCGTGAAGCTGGGGCAGCCAAAGAAACAAAGAATGTGCTGGAGCAATGTAGATGAACAGTGATTGGAACTTGGTGAGATGGTTCTCTTTTTACCTAGAACCTAACCCCAAAGAAAATAAACCCTGGAAAAGAGACTCTTTGAAATGCTTTTTTAAGTGGCGAACAATTAGAGAGAGAAAAGGTAGAGACCTGAAAGAAAAGGAATTAAAGGAAGAGTGCAAAAATTTTAAAATATAGAAAGATTGGAATGTCAGATTTTATTGGCAATATTTTGGTAAGGCATTTTAAAATGCTGGAATTATTTGTCCAAATATTGACTATTTGCAAAAACTGAAATAAATATTTGCTAGATTTTGTGTAACATTGAAATTTAAGCTGAAGGTGCCATCTACCAGTGAATGGAATATATACTAAACTCTTACAACCTTGGAAAGTACTGATAAGACAAAAGAAAAAAAATAAGTAACATCTGGAGGACTGCTGTGCTATTTACTGTTCTATATCTGTCTACTTCATGGTTATTGGAGGTATAACTGTGAGATTATGGAAGACATCTAAAAAAAGTGATTTTTAAATGCCACGATCTATGACTGATCTTACAGAGTGGACTTAAGGAGATATTTGGAAATCTTCCTGGATTACCTAAATGGAACTAATTGACTAACTGTGGGACACAAAGAACTATAACTATTGCATTTCCCTGAGGAGCAATGCTAGGATTGAGCAAATGGTTTCTAAACTGGCTTTCTGATGTCATAAACAATTGAGACTTTGGGGAGGTGACAGATTACTGACAGGCTATTGAGCAATATTTGGACCTAATATTTGGACCAAAATAAGATATTGCATCGGGGGAGATGAGTGGATTTCAAAAAGAAATGGTGTTGATGCTTCAAAGTACTTATGTTGATAAATAATCACAGGGAGATAAAAGATTTAGTGCATGACATTGTGCGGAAATCAGAAAATGTTCATCAGGGGACAATGAATAAAGATCATAAAACACAGGAAATGGAGGAGATAATAGAAATACCAGAGGAAAAGACAGAACAGATAAATCAATGAATAAAACAAGAAGAGAAGAAGGAGAAGACAATAAAGACTTATGAATCAAATAAGGGACAATATATATAAAGAGATCAAAAAATGGGATTGGATAAAAAGAAAGATAGTTTTGAAGAGAAGATAGGGGCTTGAGCAGAATCTCTGGAGGTACAGCACCAAGAGATAGAGATGAAAAAAATATTTGGGCTAAATAGGAAAGATGTAAACAGAGACAAAGAACCAAGGGAGGAGTTTGGGAGGCAAGTCAAAAAACAAATAAGATTGAAATATTAAAGCAGGCAAGAGATGCTGATTAGAAATGGAATGCTGTTTAATATAAGATTAGCTTTATTGAGAGCTAGAACAGAGGTAGAAACAAGATTAAGGGGGAACATTATTATACATATTTTTTTATAATATACTAAAAGTAATAGCTAGATGTAAAGATTAAATGTTGAAAGATGGTATCACTATGTACATTTAAATAATATTGTGATTGTTATTAGAATGGCGCACAAAAACACTGAACAACTAAACAATGAAAGAACGCACTCTAATACAAATATGTATAATAATACCACAATTACCTAAGTATGATTAATGCAACAAATATTAATATTATTATTTGTATTTAAATGAATGATACCCAGATCCCTCACTGTTCATACAATGATATTGTGTGTGTGTGTGTATATATATATATATAAACCTATTTACTTATTTACTAGTTATATCCATCATATATAATGGCCATTCATCATATACGGTTAAACATTTCTATGTGTTAATCTTTATAAGTGGTGGTGATAGTGATGTATGTATGCCTAATGTTTGCTTTGTATTTTATGTACAAAATGCCTTGATCCACAGTTCCCTGAATATAATCAAAGATACAAATCTTACAAGTGCCAACCCATTCACTTTGTGTCATTAAATGTGTAATAGGAAAAGGGTAGAAGATACTTGGATTGTCCTATAAAGACAGATAAAGAAAGTTGGATATGACTGGTAAACTATACTTCAAGTAGCAGGTAGTGAAAGAACAATTAACAAATAGTGGTAAGGAAAGGAAAGAGCAAGCATTTCATGTGTAGCTTTCACTTATGCTGCTGAAGAGATTGTATTAGTCATCTTCTCCCTGTAATTAGCTTCTTCTGGCAGTTAGAAAAACCTGTAACTCGTGATGGCTTCTGACTCTTGGGTTTCCTCTGGAAATCTGAGAGATTACCGGTGCTGATTTTGTTATGATGATGGAAGATCTGACAGCAGGTCCTTTTTTCTTGGAAAATCCCTTAACCCAGCATGAATGCTACTTAGTGCAATAAACAACACTGTGTGAACTATTTTTGCAGGTGAATTCTCCCACTGGTGGCCCACCCATAAATCACATGGCACGGCAACTAACTAGAGTTAGAAAGGGAGGAGGAATGAATTTTACATAGAACCTCCTACTGTTGAAAGGTCATTAACCTGCAGAGACCAACTGCGTATTAGAATTTATTAACACAGCATTTCTTTCTTAATCTAGCAGGAAACACAAAACCTAAGCATCTGAACAGTTGGAGAACTGTCCTTCACAGAACCTGAGTGCATGAAGGAGAAGAAACATAGAATCACTAGAACAGTGAATCACAATATCCATTCTTTTCTTATTTTTTTTAATGTTGCTATTTCTATAATAAGGATCATACATACAAGCGTGTGGGTATGTCCTAAAGTGATTCAGATACTCCACAAATGATGCTTCACAAATGTCATAGTGTACTCCAATACGAATAATCTGATTCTTTCATAAAATTCAACCATCAAATGTTCTGCTCAGTAAACATGGTTTCAATTCATGTAACAGAAAGTGAGCCATTCGATTTTAATGACTTTTGATCCTATAATCCTTGTGGGAGCTCAGAGGTGAGCTGACAATTTGTAGAGCTTTTCTAGCCTAAACTTTACTGGCGTTCTTTTGAAGCTAAAGTGCACACTATTATCGGCAGTGAATCCAAATGACTGAACCGGCATGAAACATATATGCATAAAACAAATAAAACAACAAAAAGGATGTTCAAAGATAAAATACGTTGTCTGATTTCTTACACTAATTGCTTCTACGACTGTCTTGAGCTAAAAAAACAACAACACCCTGTTTTTCTTATTTCAGCACACACATACTATAGTAGCACCAAAATGAAATTTCATAAAAAGTAGAAGTGCACATTTTGGAGACATATTCAGAGTTCAGCTGAAGTATTTAAAGATACCTGTGATTTGGTATTCAACACACTGATCTAAAAACAGGCCATGAGTCCCAAGTCTTGCTAAAGATTGAACAATGTCTATCAACAGGCTATTTCTTGAAATGGGATTTTATTCTGAGTACAAATGTTTAGAACCATAGTCATGCATTCTGATGCAATATATTCTAATGATGATTAAATGGGAATACAGTCTTTATGTTTCATGGAATGCTCTTAAACGGAATGATATACTAACAGTGGCATTTGCCCTAGATATGACCAAATAGTTCGATTGATGTTGTTGCCTCAGATTCCTTTGCTCCATGCATGATATAAAGGCAAGTGGCATGATATTCTGCAGCATAACTAGTGTACGGCAGAAGCACAGATGGCCAGTTGACTCTACATTTATTCTTCTGCTAGAGAAATCATTTTATGGAAGGGTTGCCTGGCTGCTGATTTGGACTCTCTTGCCAGAGATAAAACACTATGGCTGTCCATGTGGTGCTTCAGCTGTCATGGCTTAAAAAAATGATTTGGTGTGACCTCAATTCTTGAGCACTCACTAACTTGGTTACAAGTTCATATAAATTGTGAAGCTCACTTCCAAGTGTACCAGAGAATAAATCATCTGAAATCTAAATATTTTGGCTTAGTAGGTCGTGGATCATACTGTACATCTGTTCATGCCAGTTCAAATGGTCTTTCTTTATTGACTGGGGTGTTTTTTTTAGCTGCCCACAGAAATCTTAACATCTTATTTCTCTATTACAAGGCAAAGCAGTTATCATGTCAGATACTTTGAAACTCTGAGGTCCCCTGTGTGATTTAAATATTGATTATCTTCCTGGTTATTATTAGCTGCATTTATTTTCTTGACATTTAGTTAGCCAGGACTATCCATACAGCAATCACATTTTAAAGTACAGATTGGGCAACATACTTGTTGCAATGCTGCCAAACTCCTGAAATACACACATATACATACACAGAGAGAGATTAAACATGTAGTTAAAACAAAGCAGGGTGCTCTTTTGAGAATATATGGAAATCAGAGCCAGAGAATCAGTTCATTTCACTGAAGCAGGCCGTGTCTACTGGATATACAAGCAGGAACTATCATAAGAATAATAAATAGTCAAAATACTTTATGATGGCACAGCTTTATGAGTTTCATCTGTCACAAAATATGAATCTACCTTTGATCTGAATACCATCTAACGAACTTTAGTCATATTCTTGACAAATTCAGGCCCCCAATGTGCTGCCATGGTTCTCTTTATTCATTTAGTCCCATCTATCTATCTATCTATCATCTATCTATCTATCTATCTATCTATCTATCTATCTATCTATCTATCTATCTATCTATCATCTATCTATCTATCTCTATCACCTCTCTTTTTGTCTCTCTCTCTCTTTCTCTCTTTCTCCCCCCCCCCACCTCTTTCTCTCCACATACAAACCCATTTATATTAATTTATACAGTATTAATTTATATATAAGTGTATATATATGGCCTAGAGTTTTGGAAATTCATCTCCAAGGTTCTGAAAGTTCTGAAGACCCCATGTTTTATAATATAATAACAGAGTTGGAAGGGACCTTGGAGGTCTTCTAGTCCAACCCCCTGCTTAGGCAGGAAACACTATACCACTTCAGAACAAATGGTTATCCAACATCTTCTTAAAAACTTCCAGTGTTGGAGCATTCACAACTTCTGGAGGCAAGTTGTTCCACTGATTAATTGCTAATTGTATTTTTTAATTGTATTTTGTGAATATAGTGATTCTCAATCCTCAAGTTCTTTCATCTATAGATCTTCATCAGTATGGAGAAGAATTCCAGGAAGATAAACAACAAGGCACACCTAGTTTCTGATTTAATTCTTGATGGACCTGAAGCCACAGACATGGACTTCAAATCTTAAGAAAATGGAGGCATCTACAGTATTCTTAAAATTCATCTCTTCTTAGCTAGGGACTGTCACTTTCATAGGAAAACAGTAAGCCTGAAAAAATCTGTTAACACCAAAGGTAAAGGTTTCCCTTGTCCAGTCATGCCCAATTCTAGGGGGTGATGGTCATCTCTGTTTTTTAGCTGAGAGAACTAGCATTGTCGAAGACGTTTCTGTGATCATTTGACCAACATGACCATATGCCAAGGGGGATGGAACACTGTTACCTTCCCACCAAGTGGTACCTATTTATGTATTTGCATTTGCATGCTTTCAAAGTGCTGGATTTGCAGGACTGAACATAGACAAAATGATATCATCTCAGAAGTGGGGACGAATTACTCCCACTTTTCAAATTATTATTTTATCTACTATATGTTTCATGCAATTGCCTATTGAAATAAGAACCCCTGTGATATTGATGATGGTTGAAAATTATTCCCACCAGAAGCTACTTGACATAGTCTACAAAAATCACTTGTTTCCTGAAATTACCTCTTCATGTGCCCTGCGTGTAACTTATATTCTAGCCCTAAAAGGGCAATGTTAACAAATCTTAAAAGGCAGCCCTGTATAAACAGATGTGTTTGTATAAGTAACTTATTCAAACTTATACACACATCTGTCTACAAGACACAGGTTTCCTTACCATGGACCTCAGAAATAAGGAAATATTAATGCCAGGAAACTTTCACTTAAAAGTAATGTTTGCTTTATGCAATTTATTTTATTTCCATAGATTATAATCAGTGGCAAGAGCACTGTAAAGGTCTTTGAATGATTATCATTAATTCATTAAATAATCTTTGCAAGAAGGCCATTTATAAAAGAAAAATTTAAATTAAATTTAGGCATCCCTGGATTACTCTTCAGAGGCAAAGTGGTTGAGAATTATTGAAGCTGAGGTCAAATAGTTTGAAAAGGAACAAGGTATGGAAAGGCTGGATTATACTGATGTATCTTAATAAGATTTCCTGTATGTATCTTTTTCTTGGGGATGGTTGAATATTAGAATCCAAGAGTGGAAGCAAAATGTATAGGTCATCCAATGCAATTTCTTTTTCATCAAGGAAAGCATTCTCTTCTCAATGGTCTTAATAGATTTTTCCAGTAATCAGAATGTTGTATTATGTTATTAATCCTGGTTTTCTGTCTGATTTTGAATTTTTTAAAAAATTTCCAAGTGTCAAAATACACTGCATGGTAAACTTTTTTCTTTTCTTTTAACAGGACTGATTTTTTTTTAAGTTTCAGGTGTATTTTCATGGTTTTAACACTATGTACCAATACTGTATATGTCGCAAATAGATGTAACCTGGATTTTTCTTGATCTTGGTTCCAGGAAGAAAATTATAGGCTTGCAGAAACTAGGAGCTGCCACTTAACCTCTAAGAAGCATGACTGTTTTATAAGACCTACCTGCTTTTTGTAGACCATCTTTTTAAAACTTGGATGCTCTTCAGAAATGGGAAATTCAACTCCAGAAATCTCAGCAGCTTCCATGCAGCCTGAGGAAATCTGGGAGTAGAAATCTAAAAATTGGAGATGCCCAGGTTCAGAAAGCTATGCAAAGCAATCCAGTAAGGATCTTTCAAAGATGAATTGCTCCATTCCCAAGCTGAAAATAGGTTCTCTAAGGGGAAAAAAAACATGAGTAAAATAGTATCAATTAGAATCAACCTCAATGGTTTAAAGTTGAGGTCTTCAAACTTGGCAGCTTTAATACTTGTGGACTTCAACTTCCAGAATTCTCCAACCAGCAATCCTGGGGGTTGAAGTCCACAAGTCTTAAAGCTGGGGACCTCTGGTTTAAAGTGATCCCTACATCATCCTGCAACAATAAATAAATGTTTCAGTTAAACAGATGAAAATGGCCAAATATCATCCTGGCATATCATAAAAGGAAGGAGTTTTAATAATTTTCTTGGTTCTCTACTCTGTCTTTCAACTGTTTTGTAAGTACTGTATGTATTTGGGTTCACTGGAGCAATATTAAGTCTTTCATTAAGTTTCCACGAAACTAGAAAAGTTTTAAGCAAAAGGTTCCTTCTGGAGGGGAAATATGTAGTGCTATTGATGACCTGCCATTGTGATGCATTGCTGATTCCTTTTGTGGGATCAATTATCTTTTTGATTGTTTGTTTAGCTGAAATAGTTGCTTGGAACCAGAGTATTCTACCACTAAAATGATCATTCATAAATTGCATGAGAACCATGCTTAGCAGATGGCAGAACTAGGCTTGTTTCCTTTACACTTGAAGCCAATAAATCAAATTCCCTAAAAAAAATGTTTAAGCAGGAACAGCAGATTTAAGAATACAAATGAAACTAACACAATCAATACACTACTGACTACTGGAATCAGACAATATTTTAAAGAAAGGTAGGGCAAGAGTATTAGTAACTATACTGAATGTGTATCCCTTATTTCCTTAGCAAGTTATTCTCCAAAATCTTCTTAATTTTTATTTTGTCAGGGAAAACCTGAGGTTCTACTGTAATTGAGCACACTTGGAGGGCCTCAATTTGAGAGTGCAGGTGAAGACACCACTGTCAGTTCTCATGAAGGCTCTAGAAATGCTCCCATAATTTGCAAAACAATACTTTAAACAATACTGGCTATCTGCAATTACATGTTAGATGTATACTTTATTATTTAAGTACAATTTAGAGAATGTTTCTGATTTGGTCTGCAGGAATTCAGAAACAGACTCATATTTTGTATATAAAAGAACTCAGGTAATCAGGATAGGATGGAGAAACTTCTAATGGAAGCACTATATCAATGTAGATTAGAGACAGATAGTCTACAAGTGTTTTAGATTGTAGCCCCTATAAATAAGTATCTGACTTTGATTGATGACAATTGAATTCCAAAACATCTGGAGGACACCAGGTTGTTCATATTTGATTTAGATGATGCTGAACCAAAGGTACACTTTTCTCACTCAATAAAATAAATGTGACTCCTTTGAAATAAATGGATCCAAAATAAATGGCCCTGATCTAAGCAGTATGCACATAGACACACACACACAACACAGACATTTTGTTTGCAATCTTTTCCATCTAATTTGCTTAGGAGACCAAGTGACCTAATTCACAAGATTTCTCTGGCCAAGAAATTTTTCCCTCAGCCAATAACACATGACTTATTTATTTATTTATTTATTTATTTATTTATTTATTTATTTATTTATTTATTTATTTATTTATTTATCACAACAGTATATAACAATAAGCATGAAATAACTATATGATATATAAGTTTATACACTATATAAACTTATATATCATAAGATATATATGTTTATACACTATATAATCTTTTCTGTATGATACTTATATATATTGTTGTGACAAAATAAATAAATAAATAAGCATAAATATAATCATAAGTACGTAATAACTATATGAAATTGGATAAAATCAAAGGGAACATTAGGACAGGAACGGTAGGCACGCTTGTGCTCTTATGCACGCCCCTTACCGACCTCTTAGGAATGGGGTGAGGTCAATAGTAGACAGTTTTTGGTTAAAGCTTTGGGGATTTTAGGAAGAGACCACAGAGTCTGTGGCATTAACAACTCTGTTTCTGAAGTCATATTTTCTGCAATCAAGATTGGAGCGGTTCACATTAAGTTTAAATCTAGTGTGTGCTCATGTATTGTTGTGACTGAAGCTGAAGTAGTCTTCAACAGGAAGGACGTTGTAACAGATGATTCTATGAGTTAAGCTCAGGTCATGTTGAAGGCAGCAGAGTGCCTAAGCAATTAGACAAAACCACTGTTGATGTTCTCACAATCCTACTCAATGAACAACTTCAACAAAAAGATGTGGCTCAGCTGGAATTAGTACAATCATGATGACCTAATAGAAATTTACTCATACCTGTCTCTTACTCATCTATACGCATTTTGTGTAGGAGGTGCTGGGGACAGAGACCAAATACTTTACCTAGAGAAGGCCTATTTTTGTGGTAATCTGTAGGACTTCATCTCCATTTCAGTAGCAGGAAGAAATGTTTTACAGGCTCCATTGATCTTCATGTTTGCACAAAATGGTGGTGAACCAGGAAGAAGATTAAGTTTAGAGGGACTAAAACCATTCATTTCTATTTTTGTCCCGACATAGTTTGCATGACACACCCATCCCTTAACCTAGTTAGCATATTGTGCCAACAGAAGCAATACAATGCCTATTTGGATTATTATATTGAACTTTGAAATTTTTGTAAGCAAAGACATTTGATGCATGAATCTGAATGAATTATTCCACAATAGAAATTCCTTCCAGGCCAAAGGAATTTGGAGTCTTTTTGTGTATATGCGCGTCAAGACGGGTGGCAGTGAAAATGTCTAAAATTATAGTTTTCCACATAGACTCCTCAGGCCCAAACAATGTACAAATCAATTTAATTCTGAAATTACTTTTCTATTTTCTCTATTTCCCAAGGTGCACTATTGCCAATAATCATTCTTCTTGTACCATTCCTCTGAAATAGCTCACCCCATTCTTGGCTATTGTTTAATTCCAGCCTAAAGTGAATGATGACTAAATATTTAAATTGAAATACTTTTTCATCATCTTTTAGTTCTCTTATCTAACTTCTACTGATTCGTGACTGCCCAGATGTGGTAATGTTATAAGTGACCTGAAGAATGAATAGTCTTCCTTGGGTTAAAGGCCACACGTGGTTTTAAGCAGGAGTGAAATGTTCCCAGTTTGGACCGGATCAGCTGATCCGGTAGCGATGGCGGCAGGTGGTTTAGAGAAGCGGTAGCAAAAATCCCTCCCCCCCGCATGCCCAGCTGAGCCATGTGATCATCAGAGTCTTTTTAAAAAACTTTTAAAAGCATTTTTTTACAACCTCTACAAGCCAAAAAAGTTGTAAAAAAATGTTTTTAAAAGTAAAAAAAAGATTGCATGCCACAGCTGATTACACCCCCCATGCGCGCTGTTCTACTTACCACATGCCTCCTTTTAGTGTGCACCATATGCCTGCACCTCGCATTTGGTGTGTGATGCGCGCACAGCACAAATGCGCAGCCAGAAAACTGGTAGTAAACCGGTTCAGATTTCACCACTGGTTTTAAATGATGTGCCAGGCCCCATACGCCAAGTGAGTAGGGATAAGATCAAAACTGAGTTTAATGTAATTTTTTAAAAAAACCAACCCTAAATGAAGTTCATATCAATTCCCATTTATGTACTATTTTTCTCTACGCAGCCCATTAAAAGGTTACAACTGTAGGACAACTTTTGAGTAACACCCACCCAAAGTCACCCTACTGGAGAGATGGGTGGCATATAAAATTAATTAATTAATTAATTAATTAAACTTTGGCAGGGTAAAGGGCATATGCGTTCTAGGCTTCAGGGAGCTCATACAGCATCTCTATTATCACCATGAATACACCTTTTTTAACACAGAATTTTCGTAGAATATTCTTTGATCTGCTCCAACATGGCATCCATTGCCTTTAACAAATCTATCAGAATATGGTCAGTAGGCCCACAAAAACCATGAAACATGTCTCCATAAATATTTTCTGTCATGACATCCAATTTAACCTACTTTTTCCCTCTTCACAGGAGTACAAAAGAAATGAGTACAAAAGAAATAAATCTGGACAAGGAAGTCCAGATTTATAGGGTCTTGATAAATTATGTGCTCATTTCCCCTTTTCTAATTTTAAAGACACTGAAGCAACTGGGGTAACAAACATATGCCGATGTAGCAGGCTGGGAGGAGTAAGATATTTATCCAATCTAAAGATGGGAGCCTCATGAATCATGTTCTATGAATGAAACAGATCCATTCAAGACTAATCTGCCATTTGTTTTTAGTAGACACAAATAATAGTTGCAAGATGTGATGTATTTCACTCTGGGGACAATCTGGCTAGTTAGTTATATGAAATTTATATTTGTTTGTTCATACATTTGTTTTATTAATTAGATTTACACTTCACCTTTCCTTCAAAAGCTCAAGGCCATGCACGTAGTGTTCATTCATCCAGTTTTTCCAACCAGAACCCAGTTGGGTAGATGAAGCTGAGAAATAACTACTAGCTTGAAGTCACCCAATGAGCTTCCATAGCTGAGATGGACCTGAATTGGATTTCTCGGGTTCTAACTAAAAAATTATACCAGAGTGGCTATATTCTGTATTTTCACTAAAAAGAATAGAGTGGTTTTCAGTAAGATGTACATAAAATAACAACAGTAAAAATTAAAGTAATTAAACTCATTAAAAAAAATGCCAGAGAGATGAGAAAGGGAGGGAGAGAGAAAGTAAGAAAAAAAGAAACTGTCTTGCTGCAATAGAATGATCTCCTTATACTATGAAGGGCCTAAGCAAAAGAAAAGAAGATTAAATTCTGTCATTGCATTTTTTTAAAAAATTCTAAACTAGACAAGTGGACACTCCAGGGAACAATGAAAAGATATTGTACTCTTGAAACATCCCAGCTAGAATTTCAATACAGTTTGAAATATTGGAACAACCTGATCTCAATAGCAGAGTTATCTCATGGTATTCTGGTCGGGGGGGGGGGGCGCACACATAAAAAATGACAATATAAGGACAACTCTAAATCCCAAGAGAAGCACATTTTTCCCTTAAAAAAAATAATAAATAGAAATTGCGGCTGTGTTTAAGCCACCATACTTTTTCCATTTGAATTCTTCACTGATGTGACAATACACATCCAAAATAAGCTTTCTCTAAGCTTCCAAAATAAGAATTCTCTGTTGCATGATAAACAACAGAGTATTTCTATGCTGCCAGGAAAGAACAGAAAAAAGAAAAAAAAAACCAGTACCAAGTGAAACAGAAGACTCTTTCCAAATCTTGACCCAACTACCTAACATTACATTATTAAACAAAATGGCATTGTCTTCAATGAAGGTACATTACCATAGGAACCTTGTTTAGACTTTCAAGGGCTTCCACTGCGACACCATTGGTGTCATGGTGGGGTAATGTTTTCACAAAGATGCCATATAGGAGAAGAGTTTCTTGCCATAGAATGTGTGGTTGTAAACACTTTTTTTTTGGGGGGGGATCAATGAAGTCACCCAAATTATGGCAACTATAACCACATCCATTCATGCAGACAGGTGCCTTATCTCAGTCTTATCTCAGTTCTGTGGCAGGTATAAAATTTTGGTATCTTAATCCAGAAATTATTGCAAGAACTCTGCATGCGTGTTTAAGAGCATGAATTTGTAAAAAGTCGCATTGTACTGAATACAGGTAATCCTCAGTGTACCACAGTTCATTTAGTGACTGTTCCAAGTTACAACAGCATTGAAAAATGGGACTTATGACCATTTTTCACAGTTACGACCTTTGCAGCATCCCCATGATCATGTGATCAAAATTCAGACGCTTGGCAACTGGTTCATACTTATGACCGTTGCTGTGTCCTAAGGTCATGTGATCCTCTTTTGAGACCTTCTGACAAGCAAAGTCAATAGGAAGCCAGATTCACTTAACAATTGGGTTACTCACTTATCAACTGCAGTGATTCACTTAACAACCATGGCAAGAAAAGTCGTAAAATGGGGTAAACCTCACTTAATAAATGTGTCACTTAATAACAGAAATTTTGGGCTTGATTGTGATCATAAATCGAGAACTATCTGTATAGGGAGAAAAGGAAAGATTCTGAGATTGTCCATAGATGTAACTTGACATTGTCTCTGTTGTAGTGAACTAACCAATCCATTTAGTATGAATCCACAGTGTAGGATATATTTCTACATTGCCTACATGAATTTCTGCTGCTCCTGTATAATGCAGATGAGGATTCTCATGTATATGCATAAATGACTGAAAATATATATGCAATTCTCAATATTCATTATACTTACTTCCATCTGGTCTCTTAATTCCTAGTGACATTCAAAGTCTGTTGCTCTCACCTATCAAGGAACAACATTAAAGTGATTAAACCAAACTAAAGAGAAAAGACGGTTCACTGTCAATGAAAGAGAGGCATGACCATTATGCCTTGTGTGGACAAGTGTTTTGAAAGACATTTGTGTCTCACACAGTATTGGGACAATGATGCTGAATGGTAGAAAGTTCAACACAGACAAATAACTTCATAAACTACAGATCAAAACACTGAGATTTCCTACATGGTGGTACAGATGATCACTAGCTTGGATTGCTTTAAAGGTAGATTATATACATTAAGAGAGAATAAGGCTATCATTGGTTGCTAGTGTGAGAAATACATTAGAAATAGTAAGTCCCAACTATCGACTAATAAGATAAGAGTAGGACATTCATGTCCTGCTTGCAGGCTTCTGCACATCAAGGGGCTGGGCTAAATTGCCTTTTCATAGCTCTTCCTATGGATCATAGTAAAGACAACTCAAAAATAATTAAATAACAATACTTCAGGGAAATGGCTTAATAGGACTAATGTGGGCATTACATAGTAACTAAACTAGACTACCCATTTTCCTCAAAGAGGGACTCTGGGTGGTAAAAGACTAGCTAAGTCCAAGAGACCCATTGGACTGGACATTCTTCTTACTAATATCAGTTTCTAAGGAGAGCATGAATTATGAGCATAAAAGTAAACTGTCAGGTCCCAGATATTTCCACAGGGATGCTGGCATTTTGGTGGGAGGAAGTGGGGGAGCAATGGCATGATCTGTTTATGAAGTTTCTGTTTTTTCTTTCTTTTATTACAGTATTAATCTCTATATGAACTTTCTGTTTCTGTTTCCCTGCAATGATGTAGTGTGGGAGGGGTTTGGTTAGCATTGCTTTAAATAGCTGGTTTTAAGTGAGAAGCTTCAGTTCTTGCCTATATCTCTTGTTATCACAAACCTTTCAATAAAAGCTCCTTTTGGAACAACTGCAGTTTCAAGAATCCTGCTTTCTTGGAAAGATTGGAGAAGCAGGACCTTACACTTTTGCCTTTGCTAGCATGTATATGTGGAAGTAGAACAAGCCATAATTCATTATGGACCACTGATCAAGATAGGTGAGGCCGAGGATCCCTGAATCACTTTGTAGTAGGATAGAAGATGAGTAACATAAATCAGTGAATCACAGAATAACAGAGTTGGAAGGGACCTTGGAGGTCTTCTAGTCCAACTCGCTGCTCAAGCAAGAAACCCTATACCATTTCAAACAAATGGTTGTCCAATTTCTTCGTAAAAACTTCCAGTGTTGGAGTAACCACAATTTTTGGAGGCAAGTTGTTCCACTGATTAATTGTTCTAACTGTCAGGAAATTTTGTCCTTAGTTCTAAATTGCTTCTCTTCTTGATTAGTTTCTATCCATTGCTTCTTCTTCTTCAGGTGCTTTGAAGAAGAGGATGACCTCTTTGTGGCAACCCCTGAGATATTGGAACACTGCTATCATGTCACCCGAAGTCCTTCTTTTCAAAGAGAAAATACATTGATGACATTAGATAAGATATGAGACAGGTCAAACCAAAATGGTATGAACAAGCAGAGAAAGGAAGTGAACAATGAAGCTGAGAAAGCAATTTTATTGGTGTGATTCAGGGGTGAAATCTAAAAATTTTCCCTACCGGTTCTGTGGGCATGGCTTAATTGGTGGGCGTGGCTTGGTGGTCAGATGACTGGGTGTGGCCAATAACAATAAATAATAAAAATAATAAACAAAATATTAAAAACAATACGAGGTACCAAAAACCAGCTTTCACACTTTACACACACACACCACAACACAACTGACTCACATACAATGTAAAAGCAGCTGCACTTCACACTTCACACAGCCACAAAAAGCTCAAAAACCAACTTTCACACTTTACACACACACAACAGAACTGACGCACACACACACACAAAATACCACATACAGTTTTCTGAGATTTTGTGTGTTTGTGTAGTTAGAATGAAACGCTACAGAAACACACCAAATCTCAGAAAGCTGTACAAATATTTTATTTTATTATTAACTTGGACTTCAATTCCCAGAGTTTCTCAGGCAGCAAAGCCAGACAGCATTAGTTACTCAGTGATGAAATAGATTAGCTAAGTTTAGATTAGTTCTGTCTGGTGCTGAAAGTGAAACTTGGGCTTTCCGGCTGAGAAAAAAGCCATGAGGTCGAACAGTAATCAGGTAAGTGCCTTAGAATCTCTTAAAAGGAGGTTTTCTACATGTTTTCTACAGAAAACATGTTTTTTAAGGTTCTGCTGATGAGGAACTCAGGTGAGAGCCCCAGAGTAGCCTTTAATTTTTTTTTTTAAAGTTTAAAGGCTCTGCCGATCTCAGCTGAGGGGCGGGATCCTCAAAGGCTTTTTTATACTTTTAAAGGCATGTTTGGGCTGAATCAAAACCTTCTTTTAAAAGTAAAAAAAAAAACCTCTGCTGATGGTGCGGCTCAGCAGAGGCAGGGAGGCGGGGCCAGGGATTTTTGCAGCTGCCATCACTACTGGATCGCGCTAGCCGGTCCGAACTGGGAGCATTTCACCCCTGGTGTGGTTCTAGAATGAAGAACTAAACTATTGGAGGCAGAAGATGACATCATCAAGTTTAATCAAGTGACCCTCCCACCAGATTTCTAGCTCTTCACTGTGGATATATTATACCTGAATACTGGAGAGGGAAAATGTGTACATGCTCGCCAGCACTTTTTCTTGATTATTGTGTCAAAGTCCCAATCCTGAGATGTCCCATTGGAAATAATTACCAGAGTTACACCCTGGTGACCTATGGTTCCAATTAATCCTGGTATAAATCAGTGATAAATGCAGTAGAACTGCACCTTTTTGCTGCCTGCTGTGCCTGCTGCTGCCTGGCTAGAAATAGACACAGGTTGGCATTGAGCCAAAGCCCCAGGAGGTTGCTATACTCCATCTAAACAATTTCTCTTTAACGCTCGCCACCTTCTGCAGTGTGAGCGTCAGGTTTTGCCTGTTCTTCCTAGAGCCTGAAGAAAATTGCTTTACAAGGCTATTTTCACTATGAATGTTCGTGTGTATACCGTCCTGAATTTAAAGGGAATTTTTTAAAGATAGGTTATATATTGAACCATTTGAGACACCCCAGGTATTAAGTTGATTGAGCAGAATGCATAAGCCTACCACAGATTGGCTAACTCTAGGCTGACCAGGACTGAGTAGTGACTACAAGCAGGAGATGTGAGGATATAAATTTTCTTCTTAAAAGAAGAAACTTTATCCCAGAGCTGTTTTTCCTGGAGGTAGAGGAAAACTTTCAGAAACATTTTATACACACATTTTGACCTAAAGTAAAAGGACATTAAGATAATTAAACATTCGAAAGATAGTAGCGTATATTTTTTATGTACATTAATGTACTGATTTATGCTGATCCTTGGTCCTCATAATGGTAACATTCCATAAAAAGGTATTAAATTGCACCAGTCTAAAGTTATATTTCTAATTACTTTTAATTTGAAGTCTGAATGGCAGCATACATACAATGTTCAGCATACTTATACCGGTATATTCTGACTTGGAGACTTAAATATATTTGAGGGATAGATAAATATTTATTTTCAGTTTCAGAGAATTCTCATCAGCACAAACTAGAAATAACATTACTATATAAAACAGAAGTATAAACTCATGTTTGAACTTACTACCAAATAGGACTGAATTATAAATCATTCTTAATCTTATCCCTTTCCATCCGCTGAACTATTCTGGTGCCTTGGACTCCATCCTCTTTTTTAAATATAAATATATTTATATATAAATAAATATAAAAAACCATTGCTAACAACCTGCCATCCACTGAGGACCTGTATGCTGCACGAGTCAAAAAGAGGGCTGTGAAAATATCTACAGATCCTTCACATCCTGGACATAAACTCCTACCCTCAAAACGACGCTATAGAGCATTGCACACCAGAACAACTAGACACAAGAATAGTTTTTTCCCAAAGGCCATCACTCTGCTAAACAAATAATTCCCTCAACACTGTCAAACTATTTACTAAATCTGCACTACTATTAATCTTCTCATTATTCCCATCACTAATCTCTTTCCACTTATGACTGTATGACTATAACTTTGTTGTTTGTATCCTTATGATTTATATTGATAATAATTGTTTCCTGATTGCTTATTTGTACCCTATGACTATCATTAAGTGTTTTATCATTAAGTGTTAAATCTGTACCCTATGACTATCATTAAGTGTTGTAAGTGTTGTACCTTAATAAAGGTATCTTTTCTTTTATATACACTGAGAACATATGCACCAAGACAAATTCCTTGTGTATCAAATCACACTTGGCCAATAAAAAATTCTATTCTATTCTATTCTATTTTAAATATACATATTTAAATATTTATATTTATATTTAAATATTTAAAATATAAATATTATTTAAATATAAATATTCTTAACATAGAAAATTAGCAAAATCTTTAAAAAAGTAGAAAAGTGACAAGCCCAAGCAAATTAAAAATGCAAACTATGAAAGAAAAAAGATGGGGAAAATATGTTATATTTGTCAATAGTCATTAGTTTATTAATAAATACACTAGTACAATATAGCCAGGACAAAATATTATGGTAAAATATTACAAAATATCTGTCACAGTAACACATAGTGCTGCATTTTTGAATAATAGGAAATAATGCCTTTTCGAAACAGATCACATATTTCTGACAATTCCTTAACATGTGAATAATGTCACATTTCCTATTTCTCAATATGATTCTAGCCACTCCTCATGTTTGAAACATTCCTAATTCCTAATAAGTAGTTGAAGTCCAGAGCTTTGGTACATAGTTCATCGTTTTAACATTTAGTGATTTTCTCATAAATTGTTGTGCCTCGTCCGCTTTCCCTGCAGCCGGGGCCTTCTTATCTGCTTTCAAACGCTGAGGAATGTCCTAGCATGCCTCCCGGCCGCAGCCCTGGCTCCATGCCCAGACAGGCTGAGGAAGAAGGAGCGCCTCCAGCCCCCAGCCCTGGCTCCATGCCCAGGCAAACGGAGCAACTAGACCCCTCCCCCTCCCCCACAGCATGTGAGCCTGAGGAAGGTCAATTATCAACAGCTGCAGATTGGAGTGACCCTCACTTCAGGAGAATTGATAAGCGGCGTCAACAGAAGGAAGGGAGGGGCAGGCCGGGATAAGTGCTGAGTCATGGAGCCACACCCCATGGCCTATATAAAGGATATGCTTTCTGGCATTCTCTGAGTCAGGCAAAGTCTACCTTATCTTGTTGAAATCACTTTCTGGTCTCTTGCCTGCCTTGAAAACTTTGCTAGGACTTTGGCAGAGCTGCAGAGGCACGCCTGATACGGACTTCCCCGACCCGGCTGTCAGCGGAGGAGTGGGACACGACATAAATCTGCATACAGCATATGTATCAATATACGACTACCTCCCCAAAATAAAATGATTGCATTACTGTATCATTGATCAGTGAACCCTGATATTTTTTTACACCCCCAACATAAAGAGTCCATTTGAATTCCAGGTGTTTCCCTGAACAAGTCCATGCTGTTTACTTAGTGAGATTTCTGGAAATATTTCTCCAATATGTTCTTTCTAGAGCTGAGAGAGAATAACCGACTCAAAGTCCTCTGGTTGTTTCAGTGCTCAAGGCTAATCTACAACTTATGGTTAGCTGGTTTATAGCCTGCATAGTACAGCATACACCAAATTGTCTCTCTTTGAATCTAGGTCCTCTTAAGGCTGAAGTCCCTGTGACGATGTAGAAAACAAAGGAAATTAAGAATTTGTTTCTCTTTCTAGTCATAGGAAGAGATCAGTGATGGTTAACCTTTTTGGTGCTGAGTGCCCAAAGCATGAGCATGCCTGAACACCCAAAATGCAATGCATGCATCCCCCTCACATGCACCCCAGCTCCCCCCCCCGCACCCTGTTTTGGCTTCCAGGTTGGTGCAGGAGACCTTTCAGGCCCAAAATGGGGCACGGGGAGACACCCGCGCGTGTGAACCCCACAAATGCAATGCAAGCACCACCACTCATGCGCCCCGCCCCTGCACATGCGCATGCACATTCCCCGCGTGCACCCTGAAGCTGGTGCTGGTTGATGGGAGTCATGCTCGCATGCGCAGTGGAGCTGGGCTGGGGCAACAACTGGCATGCCCGCAGAGACAGCTCTGCGTGCCACCTGTGGCACGCTGCCATAGGTTTGCCATCACGGGAATAGATTATTGTGTTTCTGATGTCATGATTTCATTTCCCCCCCAAAAAAATGTGTATCACTTCCAGCACTTCCAAAACAGTCTGGTAATTCTTGTGGAAGTGTAGGTTGACTATCATTTTGTGGAATATTAGCCCAGCAATCATTTTGTACTTCTATTGTGCACCTTATTTTGTGTCAGTATATCTATATTGGTTACCATGTATGGAGTGATCTCTTTCCCTTTGTTGATCTTGCCTGGAATCACTCCCTCTTTGTTCTTTCTTCAGCTTTTCCCAGTATGTGCCCAAACAGAGAGATGCTTTTCATTTCATTCAAAGAAGCTTATGAAACACAAAGGCAAAAAATCTCAATGGGGTGGGGGAAGTGTCGCAATCGAAAATAAAAGAAACCAAATCAAAATGAAATCTTATGGGGATCTGGAGGAAAAAAAATAGCCTTCTTTCTTGCTGTTTTCTGAATGACAAAAGATATGGATTAGCAAAGAGAATTATTTAAGTGGAAAGCTCCAGAGCAGCCAGAAAGCAAACTAAAGAAAAACAAAGAGAAATGACAATTGAATGGGATGGAGGCCGGGATGGTTTGCTAGCAGGGCAGAATGAATCCAGAACAAACAAAATTGTACGGGTCGGTCGTTGGTTGGTGGTTGGAACTGAAGCTGCCTAATCAAAAAAGCAAACAAAACAGCTAACATTTGCATTTCAAAATAATGGTAAGTGGCAGTCATGGTGTGTATTTTCCCTAACCCATCCTGAAAGGAAGGCTGCAAATGGCATACTTGACAGTCCTACTAAATAAAAAAAAATTCAGCATTTGAGAAACTGAAGACATTCTCTTCTAAGATGTTTGTTTTTCTCTTTCTTTCTACATTGTTTTCCAGTAGTGACACACTTGAGGGCACTTTTCTGCTCAAATGAGTTTTATAATGACAGAGAAAGAAAAAGAAGGTGGCAGCTATATAGAAGGATTACACTTCTATTGATATCTCTAAAAGATGCTTGATGCCAGAAGTCCAACAGTTGAAACCATTTTCTACCAATTTTACTCATCAAAGTGCCATTTCTACTATAGAGAAGGTCACTTCTCTTCTGTCAGCCATAACCGAGTTTACTCCAGCCCATTTTTCCCCCATGTGAGAAAGATATGCAAATATTGGCAGGCACAATCATGTCGGCCAACAGCTTGGGTTCATTTTAAAAGACGTACCATTCCAAAATTCACCTATCTCAGGCTGAATCTTTTATTTTGTGGACCAAATAGAAGCTTAAGATTGAAGTTTTATGAATTTCATGTTATGATCTAAATGGGTGTAAGAGTGGAACCTTGCTCTATTTTTGCTTCAAAGAGTCGGGTGGGAAAGGAAACCACTCTAACCCTAACCCTAACCCTCAAGATAAGTTGACCTGTCCATATGGGAATTCTTCCCTTATAGCATACTTGTGAATAGATGAGGAATTCTCAAATGAAATTCCAAGATAGGACTTTTGAATTTTCTTGGTCCAAATGCTGGAAGGAGGCACTGGGCAGATTCCATTCTTGGGACTTTAATGTGACCAAGCATTGAAAAGAGAAACTATTGAAATGGCTAACCTTCCACCAAGAAGTTGAGGTAAGCAGCTGCATAGCTATCATTCTTCAAAAAGTTGATCAGTGGAGAAGTTGCTCCTTATCCTTCTCACCTTTCAAATGGTGGGTGAGAACTCTGCTGATATCAGTGTTGCCTTGTATGAAATTAGGTGAAATATGCCTCATACCATCTATTTCCAGGGGGAAAAGAGACACAGCTGAGTTATTAAATCAAAGTTGTTCTTTTTGACCCACACTGACATGGTAAATACAAATACTGTTCTGTGACATCGACAACCAAAATATTAACCTGCTTGCTCTAGCTCTGCTCAATGCTGAGGATATGATTTGTATGCAGAAAGTCCTACAATCAGTTGCCACATCTCTGGGTGGGGCTGGAAACTCAAAAAATTGCTGCTGGTTAGCGTAGGGTAGGGGTGTCAAACTCCCGGCCTGCAGGCTAGATGTGACACACGCTGGCCATGCCCACCCCCGGTTTAGCAAAGGGGGGAAAAGTCATGCTATGGCATGTGATGACAATGTGACATCGTGAGTTTGACACCCTTGGCGTAGGCTATACTGAATCTACAGATCAGTGGTATTAACTACATGAAATTTTTCTTCCTGTTAATGAGGTTTTAAATTACACACACTTTTCATTTGAGAAACTGCATTTATTAGCAGGAGAACATGTTTAATAATAGCCTGCTCCTAAAACCACGTGAATGGAAGTGCCTGCTTTAAAACAACTGGCGCCCAGATTCTAAGTGCATTAGGTGGTGACTGAAATATATATCACACTTCCACATACAGTGCAGATAACTGAGCTATTAGTAGCCTTATTGACTTTTGTCAGTTTTAATTGATTTAAATCTAAGTGATGCTTGGATTGGGCACTAATGCAACTATATCTATATTCCAATTTTAAATACATTATTGAGACAACAGAAGTTTCATTATTGGCATCTAGAAGACAAGTTTACAGTTAAAAATGGATTCTATTTGTTGGAGTACAGAAGTTTAGAATGTGAATTTCAGTCCTTTACTTCACATATTCTCCAATTAATCAAGCATTGTATCCATTTTTTTACCCCTTTAGTCATACGGTATTTGAAATATTCCTCTTATATACTCATTTTCAGAAATAGTTTGTAGCTCTTAATGATAGCATTCTCAATATTGATACACAGATCTAATTCAATATAAGCTTTCTCATTGGTAAAATAAAAATTATTACATTTGTTCAATTTAACTCTTTCTATCAACTGAGCATAAGCAAACTCTTGGCCAGTATAACTCTCCATTTCCAATTCTCTTGTTTTAATTTAATTTAATTTCTCTTTCAGAAAAAAGTCAGCAGGTCTATGTAAGTCAGCAAGGTTTGTGTAACTATCATTTATTTTCTATAAAAAAGCTTCTTGACGTAACAGCCATAGAGGAATTCGCTTTGTACTCCATCTGTTTCAAAAGAATAGTTGAAATAGTTGAACCATGGTTATCAATAAATTCTTATCTCTTTCTTGCCAGTTCAGGATAGTTTATTTTAAGATTATAGCAGCATGAAACTGTTTTTGCAAAGCTGCCGCAATTCCATCTAATAAAAACCCAAATGTACTCCCATCTCTGCCATCACAGTCTGATTGTGAGGTTGCGATGTTTTCCTTGACTATTAAATCAATGCTCATATGTGAATTGCATTCACAAGAGCGTAATGAAAAAGGAGTAGCGAAAGGACTCAAGCAACAGGACAAACACTACTGCAAAAGCAAGCGAGGTTTTTGCACTACCTTTTAAATAGAATAGAATAGAATAGAATTTTTATTGGCCAAGTGTGATTGGACACACAAGGAATTTGTCTTGGTGCATATGCTCTCAGTGTACATAAAAGAAAAGATACGTTCATCAAGGTACAACATTTACAACACAATTGATGGTCAATATATCAATATAAATCATAAGGATTGCCAGCAACAAGTTATAGTCATACAGTCATAAATGGAAAGAGATTGGTGATGGGAACTATGAGAAGATTAATAGTAGTGGTAGATAGGAAGGAAATTTTAAAGGTAAGGCTTCACCATGCTTATAGGATATTTGCCACTGAATTCAGACTTGATACTGAAATCGTAAGTTGCTGTCCCCAAACAATCATGGAACAGCACAAACCACAGGATGAAAAATCTTTTAAAACAGGAGCTAAAATTGGTGGCCAGCATTAAAATGGAAACATCATGGCTTCTCTCATGCTTTTCTCACCTTTGAATTTCCTCTCAGAGGCTTAGGCCACCTCCATATTTGTATGTTCTTGGTTACTTTTCCTTTATATCTTTCTCTTAGAACCTTTCTATATTGCTGGCTGAATAAGGATTCTTGTGTAAGGATATAAAAACAAAATAAAACAAAAAAAACCTGTGGAATGTGTGGTAATTGATTGCCCAAACCTTTAGTATTCCTAGTTCAAAGCAGGGCCTTGCAGAGATTTATATTTACATTTTTGACTTCATAGAGTTGGAGCTATGACAATTTAAGCTGAGATTGGTAATCATGCTGGAGCATTATACAAGATATAGTCTGACAGCAGCCATAAAAAGGGGCATTTGTTATTGCATTCTGTGTTTTGTTTTGGCTAATGGTACAGCCACAAAGAGTTGCAAAACAAAAATACCAATATTTTAATACAGTGTCAAATAAAAATGATGCTCCTTTTACAAGGAAATATGATTCAGAGCATAAGCAGTAGAATTTCAATGAAAGTTTTTATAGAGGAAACTAGCATTCTTATCTATTTCTATATGACTAAAATTCTCATTGGATTTATCTATTTGTCCCCTCAAGTTAGCCCCAACAGTGCAAATATCACAACAATTTTTTGAATCAAGAAATCTCAAAATTGCTACCTTAAAGAATGCTTAAAAATCTGGCCTAAAATACCTACATACCCTTTATTCCCATGGAATTATTATTATTATTTCTGTTTCCCTTAAAAATACTTCTGCATCCTTTGGAGTTATCATCCTCTGATAACCTTGTACAACGCCATTGTTTAGTGCAATGTAAGGACCAACAATAACAGGTCTTTAAATGGGATGGAAATGTGACAGGTCAGATGAATAGCAAGAGATTTGGAAGATATTCTTCCGTATTAAGTTATTCACTTTTCTCAATAACATAAATGTCTGTAACAACAAAGAAGCTTTAACTGTTGGCAGTTAGTACCCTGTTTCACTCCACCCCCACCAGGTTTTGTGTGATTCCTTCCATTTCTCCATCTGGCTATGATGGTTGCAAGGGAACAATTTTCCTCCCAGGTCTACAAGTTCATTGAAATGAACCAATAGTCTCTGGTGGCTCAGCAGACTAAGGCAGTCTGTTATTAACACAGCTGCTTGCAATTACTGCAAGTTTAAGTCCCACCAGGCCCAAGGTTGACTCAGCCTTCCATCCTTTATAAGGTAGGTAAAATGAGGACCCAGATTGTTGGGGGCAATAAAAGTTTACTTTATATATAATATACAAATGGATGAAGACTATTGCTTAACACAGTGTAAGCCGCCCTGAGTCTTCGGAGAAGGGCGGGATATAAATTAAAAAAACAAAACAAAACAAGCTTGACCTCTATTCAGCAATCAAACAGTGTGTAATTCTGTATCATAGACAGGGCACATAGTCCTGCTGGCATTTCTGTCTGAAATGGTATAGGCAGGAGGTTGAACTAGAAGACCTCCAAGGTCCCTTCCAACTCTGTTATTCTGTATTTACTGAATTTCTATGCTGCCTAATTCCTAATAACTTCATTACTACTTTTTCCCACTCATCCTTAAATTGGTAATAATCTGATTGATAGTTTTGCTACAGGGATATGTAGTCTTCTGTTACGTTGACAAAAAGAAAGATTTATCCTGTTTTTAAAAGACATGGGGCAAATATATTATCTACCCCTTCTGCCATCATGCTCCTTGCCTTCTCCATGGGAAAGAGATCCTGGGATCTCTGAACCACCCCCACCCCTTTCTCCCACATGGAACTTTGCTAGTGAATCTAGTGGGAGTACATCTGCCAGCAAAATAGATTTCTTCTGACCAGTCTACCACTTACAGTTCTCCAAAAGGTTGGAAGAGTCTTCTGAGCAATGTTTCTCAATCTTTGCAATTTTAAAATGTGTGGACCTCAGTTCTCAGAATTACTGGCTGGGGAATTCTGAGAGTTAAAGTTCATACAACTTAATGCTGTCAAGTGTGGAGTACAATGCTGTAGAGCTGGCTGAGGAACACTGGGAGTTGAAATCCACAAGTCTTAAAGTTGCCAAGGTCGGAGACCTCTGCTGTAGAGGATTTTAGGAGCCATGGCAGTATAAGGGGAGAGCTCACACCTTAAGTTTTGTTTTCTTGCACTGTTGCAATCAGAGGTTTAATTCAGTGTTGGGTTTTAGCTACTGGACATCATCCAGCCAGAAATTATCACTGGTTTCAATATGATGGACTTAGTCACGTGGGCCATACCATCATAAAATGTACTTTGCCTGGGTTCTCCATCCATGATCTTTGCCAAATTAAATATAAATTAGGTTTGGAACAAGGGATGGACAGCTGCAAACCAGAAAATTAAAATAAGAACAAGATATGGTAGAATAACATACACGTTATTTGTTTTATGTTTTGTCTTGGGAAATGGTAGAATATACATTAAAAGCATAAATATTCTTCTGTTGACTCCTCCAGGCAGTCCCTTTGGCTTTGTTCCCTGAATAGAGTTACTTCACATTTACATTCTCATACTAATATGTAACTCACACAAGCTTATAATAGCAGTGTTTAAGATTCCTCTGCTTCTGGCTTCAAAAGCAATGGCCATTCTATCACAGTTCCCGAGTAATTCCATCACAATAATTCCCTCAGTACTTGTCATGGTGGAATTTTCCAACCCATTTGTCACAGTATCACCTTCTCCTGCTCCACTGAGGCTCCTAATTGCTTACTATATTTAAAGAGCTTCTTGAGAATTTGCCCAGAGACAATGAATGAACAGATTTCTGACTTTTACATTAAAGGGAGGGAGGGAGGGAGAGAGAGAGAGAGAGAGAGACTGTGTGTGCTGTTTTTAAATTGTGGAAGTACTTTGAATGGATTATTTTTAAGCTTTGCCAAAATGGCTGGTTGCCATGATATATCATTTTCCTTCTTTCTTCCAGCATAAAAAAACTGACCTTTTAAAAATTATTCTTTTCTGTGTTTTCTCAAGACACAGTCCTGCCAGTGATTTTATGGTTTAGCTTCCATCTCAGGTAAACATGACTATGTATGATTTTTTTTCCTTTGAGAGATGAATCAATTACGATCTGTGCATGAAACACTGGGAAATTTAGAAGATTTTTCAAAGGAACAAATTCCATTTGAAAACTTTATTCCTATGCCAAGTTGAAATGACTGCAGTCTTTTAAATTTCTTTACTACCGAAAGGTTTTGTCTTCCATTGTTAAGCAGCTATATTTCACTAAATATCAATGTTGTCCATTGCTCTGAAAAACTAAAAAATGAGGCATTCATCCAGTTTGGTTAAAAGACTGATATATTCTTGGTGCAGAAATATTGGCTTTGTACAGCTGCAAATAAATCTACTAGAAGGATGACTGTATTGTTACAAAGGAATCTTTATAGGTGGACATAAATATGCTGTAGCCTATTCAGTTTATGTGATATTAGCTATGCAATAGAATATAGTTTGCTTGGTTATAGAAAAAATAGTAACAAGGACTACATTTGCAAGGAATACTTTATTCATTCCTCCATCACCTTGTTTTGTTTCTTTGTTTGTTTTTCAGGAGAAAAAAAAGGATCCCACGATCCTGGTTTCTTTTCCGATGCTGTCAGATTATTCCTACAAATCACTTCATGATATTGTTAATTGCCTTTTTGCTGTGTAGTAGCATTAAAACAAATGATATACTGTACCCATGTCTAATCAGAGCAAAATGGACTGGACTAAGAGGTTTGGCGGTTGATATAACTACTAGTCAATATTAAAGTCTTTCACTTTTAGTTAGATATTTCACATGCATAAAATAGCAAGTATTGGTGTTTTTGGTTTTTTTTTGGTTGGGAATTGAGTTCCATTTAGTGAACTCAATACATTCATGTTTGTGAATGTAGACACGTGTTACAGAGAAAAATGTCAGGTTTTAGAATTGCAGCCCATTCTTTTAAATGCTAGACTTTTGGTTGAACAGGACTGGGTGTTTGGCTAGTAGTTAATGTCTTGAGATAAGAAAAGGAGACACAGCTGATGAATATGTGTAACTAGTAATCTAGTGGAAAGGATTCTAGTAGTCAATATTGACTTTATCAACCAATACTAAACTACTGTAAGATAAGGAATCCAACACCTGCAGAATTTTAGCATGGGATCCAAGATAGTTTCAAAAATGTCAGCAGCATCACTATCACAGCTAAATAAATATCACATGAGTAACACATGGGCATAGGCTTAGTAAGATCTCTATTTACAAAGATTAAAGGGATGAGTGTGACACATTTGGATGGGAAAGTAGTTATCCAGTAGTTATTTGTATCCAAGATGCTATCTTTCCTCAGCTGGGGAAATCAATGCAAATCAGAAAAGAAATATGGGGAATAGCAGGATGTTCTAAGGAATTATAAAAATAACTTGGAAAAGAACTCAGACCATTTTTTTTCACTAACTTTCCACTGCTGTGGCCTATTATTAAATCTGTTCAAGATGCGGTCTTTAGGTTTGTGCTAAATTGATTTTCCAAGATTTCTGTTAGAAACAAGGAGGGTCAAGTGAGCAGTTTGCTATACACATGGAAAAAAAAGAGAAGGATTTTCTAAGGCTAACTTAAACAACCAGATCTCATATTACTGAAAACGGTATCATTTCCAGCACATTCTTTCAATTCTAAGTAAAAATAAATAAAAAGACGTAAATTGATGCTTCAGATTTCCCTGATTCAAAATCTTGCTATAATGGATGCCTTCAGAGCTAGAAAGAATGCTACTAGTACACATTTTAAGTGAAACACGTGCACCCAGCAAACCAATAAGCAGCTATTCTCTGGGGGGGTGTGGGGGGAGAATCACATTTTCCTTCTTAACAAATGAGCGACAAAGGAAAATTCAAAATTCTCCTCTGGCTGCAGGAAAGACCCAATAAAAGTGTCTGAATGTGTTTAGTTTAGGCTAAAATGGACTGGGGAGTTTGCGGTTCGGAGAGTTAAAGGGATTCAAATATTATAATATATTGAGTGAACTAGGCCATTATACAAAGCCCTAATATAGTTTATCTGAGGGTAGCTTGTTAGCATAACAATTGTGTTTTGTTATCCCAGGATTAGTGTTACGTTCGGGAAGTAACGAGGCTGGAGACCAGGGTAGTGACAACAGCTCTTTAATATAGGGTGAACCCAGCAACAGGCTGGGGGAAAAACCTCTCCTTTTATACAGTTCTGCTGGAGGCTTCGTCCAATCAGCAACGTGCTGATTTCCCGCTCAAATATTTAAAGGCACAACTGTTAATACATAACACTCCTCCCCTCCCAGAAAACACTTGGTCTTATTTACATATTTATTTACATGTTATTTTTCGTAGTCACGCAAATAACCTGGGCGTCTCCTAGTTCTTTCTGACCTCGCGGTTCAGTTCTGGGTGGTGTTTGAGCTGGTCGGAGGGGCTGTTTTCTCCTCCCAGCTCTTTCTCTGGGCCATCGGGCTCTGGATTATTGGCCGACTCTTTTCTTGGCCATCCGGCTTTGGATTAATTTTGGGATTTTCCTTGCTGTTTCCTCGGGACCTGATGGCGTCGCTGGAACTCTGGGACCTCAGCTAAGTCTTGCGCCTCCCGGGTCATTGTCAGCTGTGGATTCAAAGTGGTATTGGTCATTACCTGTCTCTGTTGGTTCGGTTTGGTCAGTTATTCGTTTCCTTAACTGATCTATGTGGCGCCGCCACATTCGGTTGTCTGGTAGCTCTACCACAATGAATTATTTATTCCCAAATGCTCTCATTTATAACTTCTTGGTTCACAATAAAAGCGTACTAATATAGTATCAAGACTAGGGTAAATTTATTTATTTGTTTGTTTTTCAGGAGAAAAAAAAGGATCCCACGATCCTGGTTTCTTTTCCGATGCTGTCAGATTATTCCTACAAATCACTTCATGATATTGTTAATTGCCTTTTTGCTGTGTAGTAGCATTAAAACAAATGATATACTGTACCCATGTCTAATCAGAGCAAAATGGACTGGACTAAGAGGTTTGGCGGTTGATATAACTACTAGTCAATATTAAAGTCTTTCACTTTTAGTTAGATATTTCACATGCATAAAATAGCAAGTATTGGTGTTTTTGGTTTTTTTTTGGTTGGGAATTGAGTTCCATTTAGTGAACTCAATACATTCATGTTTGTGAATGTAGACACGTGTTACAGAGAAAAATGTCAGGTTTTAGAATTGCAGCCCATTCTTTTAAATGCTAGACTTTTGGTTGAACAGGACTGGGTGTTTGGCTAGTAGTTAATGTCTTGAGATAAGAAAAGGAGACACAGCTGATGAATATGTGTAACTAGTAATCTAGTGGAAAGGATTCTAGTAGTCAAATATTGACTTTATCAACCAATACTAAACTACTGTAAGATAAGGAATCCAACACCTGCAGAATTTTAGCATGGGGATCCAAGATAGTTTCAAAAATGTCAGCAGCATCACTATCACAGCTAAATAAATATCACATGAGTAACACATGGGCATAGGCTTAGTAAGATCTCTATTTACAAAGATTAAAGGGATGAGTGTGACACATTTGGATGGGAAAGTAGTTATCCAGTAGTTATTTGTATCCAAGATGCTATCTTTCCTCAGCTGGGGAAATCAATGCAAATCAGAAAAGAAATATGGGGAATAGCAGGATGTTCTAAGGAATTATAAAAATAACTTGGAAAAGAACTCAGACCATTTTTTTTCACTAACTTTCCACTGCTGTGGCCTATTATTAAATCTGTTCAAGATGCGGTCTTTAGGTTTGTGCTAAATTGATTTTCCAAGATTTCTGTTAGAAACAAGGAGGGTCAAGTGAGCAGTTTGCTATACACATGGAAAAAAGAGAAGGATTTTCTAAGGCTAACTTAAACAACCAGATCTCATATTACTGAAAACGGTATCATTTCCAGCACATTCTTTCAATTCTAAGTAAAATAACTTGGAAAAGAACTCAGACCATTTTTTCACTAACTTTCACTGCTGTGGCCTATTATTAAATCTGTTCAAGATGCGGTCTTTAGGTTTGTGCTAAATTGATTTTCCAAGATTTCTGTTAGAAACAAGGAGGGTCAAGTGAGCAGTTTGCTATACACATGGAAAAAAGAGAAGGATTTTCTAAGGCTAACTTAAACAACCAGATCTCATATTACTGAAAACGGTATCATTTCCAGCACATTCTTTCAATTCTAAGTAAAATAACTTGGAAAAGAACTCAGACCATTTTTTTTCACTAACTTTCCACTGCTGTGGCCTATTATTAAATCTGTTCAAGATGCGGTCTTTAGGTTTGTGCTAAATTGATTTTCCAAGATTTCTGTTAGAAACAAGGAGGGTCAAGTGAGCACTTTGCTATACACATGGAAAAAAAAGAGAAGGATTTTCTAAGGCTAACTTAAACAACCAGATCTCATATTACTGAAAACGGTATCATTTCCAGCACATTCTTTCAATTCTAAGTAAAAATAAATAAAAAGACGTAAATTGATGCTTCAGATTTCCCTGATTCAAAATCTTGCTATAATGGATGCCTTCAGAGCTAGAAAGAATGCTACTAGTACACATTTTAAGTGAAACACGTGCACCCAGCAAACCAATAAGCAGCTATTCTCTGGGGGGGTGTGGGGGGAGAATCACATTTTCCTTCTTAACAAATGAGCGACAAAGGAAAATTCAAAATTCTCCTCTGGCTGCAGGAAAGACCCAATAAAAGTGTCTGAATGTGTTTAGTTTAGGCTAAAATGGGACTGGGGAGTTTGCGGTTCGGAGAGTTAAAGGGATTCAAATATTATAATATATTGAGTGAACTAGGCCATTATACAAAGCCCTAATATAGTTTATCTGAGGGTAGCTTGTTAGCATAACAATTGTGTTTTGTTATCCCAGGATTAGTGTTACGTTCGGGAAGTAACGAGGCTGGAGACCAGGGTAGTGACAACAGCTCTTTAATATATGGTGAACCCAGCAACAGGCTGGGGGAAAAACCTCTCCTTTTATACAGTTCTGCTGGAGGCTTCGTCCAATCAGCAACGTGCTGATTTCCCGCTCAAATATTTAAAGGCACAACTGTTAATACATAACACTCCTCCCCTCCCAGAAAACACTTGGTCTTATTTACATATTTATTTACATGTTATTTTTCGACGTAGTCACGCAAATAACCTGGGCGTCTCCTAGTTCTTTCTGACCTGCGCGGTTCAGTTCTGGGTGGTGTTTCGAGCTGGTCGGAGGGGCTGTTTTCTCCTCCCAGCTCTTTCTCTGGGCCATCGGGCTCTGGATTATTGGCCGACTCTTTCTTGGCCATCCGCCTTGGATTAATTTTGGGATTTTCCTTGCTGTTTCCTCGGGACCTGATGGCGTCGCTGGAACTCTGGGACCTCAGCTAAGTCTTGCGCCTCCCCCGGGTCATTGTCAGCTGTGGATTCAAAGTGGTATTGGTCATTACCTGTCTCTGTTGGTTCGGTTTGGTCAGTTATTCGTTTCCTTAACTGATCTATGTGGCGCCGCCACATTCGGTTGTCTGGTAGCTCTACCACATACGATTTTGGCCCTGTTACTCTTGTTACTTGTCCTGCGAGCCAACTAGGGCCGTCCCCATAGTTTCGGGCCCACACCCGGTCGCCTATGCTCATTTCCCTTGTTTTTTCTAGCTCCCCCTTGTAACCTCGGGTGTGTAATGGGGTTCAAACGGTCAAGTGGGCACCGGAGTTTCGTCCCATTAGCAATTCGGCTGGGCTTTTCCCAGTGGCTGTGCTTGGGGTTCTGTGCTGGACGGCTAGGAAAAGTCTATTTTGTTTGCCAGTCACCTGGCTTGAGCCTGACACGCCTCCTTAGCGCCCGGACGGAACGCCTGCAAGGCCATTCGACGAGGGTGGAAAGGTGCAGAGAGGGCATGTCGGATGCCTTCCTCTGCCAGGTACTCTTCAAACTGGGCTGCCGTGAATTGGGGCTCATTGTCGGACACCAGAGTGTCCGCAACCCGTGAGTTGCGAATAGGTGGCGAGGGTTGCGATTACTGCTTCGGCTGTGGTGGACTTCATAAGTATGATCTCTAACCATTTGGAAAATGCGCCCACCACCACTAGGAATGTTTGGCCGTGAAAGGGCCAGCAAAGTCAATGTGGATTCTTGACCAAGGCCCTTGGGGCTTTTCCCATTCTCTGACTGGGGCTGTTGGGGTAGCGGTCTGGACTCTTGGCAAGCTTGGCATTTCCCTACCCTCTCAGCAATCTCTGCGTCCATGAGTGGCCACCATACATAGCTTCTAGCTAACCCTTCATCCTCACGATGCCTGGGTGACCTCGTGGAGGAGGTCCAATACCTTTCCCTTAACTTATCAGGAATTATTACACGATCACCCCATAACAGGCACCCCTTGAGCCGAGAGCTCATCACGTTTCTTAACAAATTCTTTGAACTGCTCGCGCAGCGGGCCACCCTCTCTGTACCCAACCGAGTACAGTCCTTAACACAATGTCCCGGTATGATGCCCGAGCCACTTCCTTTGATGTGACTGGGCCAGAGTCCAACGAGTCAATAAGGAGGATGGGTGTCCCGGAGTGGGGTCTTGATCGCCCCTGGCAGTGGGCATCGGCTCAAAGCGTCTGCATGCCCCACTTCTTTTCCTGGTCGATGCTGCAGCTTGTATGAGTAAGCGGCTAAAAATATAGTCCATCGAGTCAAGCGTGGCGAAAGTGCCACAGGTGTTGGCGGTCGCCAGCCAGTATCCCAATAACGGTCTGTGGTCAGTCACGATTTCAAAATTCCGCCCAAAGACATACTCATGGAATTTTTGACCCTGATACAATGGCTAATGCTTCTTTGTCTAATTGGCTGTAGTTCCTCTCTGGGGAGGACATCGTTCTAGAGTAGAACGCTATAGGGGCTTCTGTGCCGTTTGGAAGTCTATGGCTGAGTACAGCCCCACCCCATAAGGGAGGCATCGCAAACCAGCACTAGGGGTAGTGAGTCGTGATATTGGATGAGCAGGCTATCACTTGAGAGCAGGTTCTTTACTGCTTCAAAAGCCCTATTTTCTGACTTTCCCAAGACCAAACAGTATTTTTCCTAAGAGCCTATGCAGCGGTTCCATAGCAGTTGCTTTGTTCTTTAAAAGACCGCGTAAAATTAACCAATCCAGGAATGCCTGCAGCTCTGCTTTGTTTTTGGGCGCTGGAGCCTTCCTAATTGCCTTAACCTTGCTCTCAGTAGGGTGAATTCCTTTCTTGTCTATCCGGTAGCCCAAGAAATCGACCGATTCGACCCCTATCTGACATTTATTTGTCTTGACTTTTAATCCGGCTGTCCGGAAAATGCTCAAGACCTTTCTTAACCGCTCCCCCAATTCCTCCATGTTTTCCCCTGAAATTAGGACATCATCGAAGTAGGGAACTACCCCTGGGAGCCCTTGCAGTAGTCGTTCCATCAGGTTTTGGAACAGCCCTGGTGC
Organism: Ahaetulla prasina; assembly: GCF_028640845.1. Taxonomy (NCBI): domain Eukaryota; kingdom Metazoa; phylum Chordata; class Lepidosauria; order Squamata; family Colubridae; genus Ahaetulla; species Ahaetulla prasina. The sequence goes on along the minus strand of NC_080539.1, from coordinate 123,134,918 downwards.
CACACTAACCCCAAATTGCAATCGGTGCACTTGAATGCCCCCTGTGCGTCTGTCGTTTGGGCTTCGCCAGCGGGCGTCTACTGGCAGTTGTTGGTAGGCTTGGGCCAAGTCTAACTTTGCAAAGACTTGCCCTTGCCCCAAAGAGTGCAATAAATGTTGCACCACGGAACCGGTACGCGCTTTTCTGTAAGGCTTTGTTAAGCGTCGCCTTGTAGTCAGCGCAAATTCTAATTGACCCGTCCGATTTGATGGGGTGACGATTGGCGTCTCCCACTTTGCGTGATCGACTGGCACCAAAACCCCTGATTTATGAGCTTGTCCAGCTCCTTATCAATTTTGGTTTTAGGGCAAAGGACTCTCCTCGCCTTAAGCCTAATGGGGGCTACCTGGGGTCTAAGTTGAAGGAAATAGGGGTCCCTTGTACTTGCCCAGGCAGTCCTTGAAGACATCTTGAACTCGTTAAAGAGAATGTCTTTCAAATTGCAGTCACTTCTGTAGATGCCAGTCACTCCCATGCCCAGGGCACGAAACCAGTCTAGTCCCAACAGACTGGGCAGAGTTCCTTCGACGATCGTGATGGGCAGGGTCTTTTGTGAGGGCCGTACTCGACTCGGACGGAGGTGGTCCCTCGAACAGGGATGCGATTCCCTGGTAGTCGTGCACTCGTAGCCGCTGTGCTTGCAGATGGCGCTCGCGACGGACGGCAGCGACTTCGCCAGGGTGTCCCAGGACATGATGGTGATCGCTGATCCGTGTCTACTTCAAGCCTGCACCGTACTCCCTCGATCTTGGGCTTTGTGAAAATCTTCTTTTCCACTTTGGTTGAGGCGCGCCTATAATGACAGTCGTTTGGTTAGACTTCGCCTTTCTTGTTTGAACCAATCGCGGGCCGCCTTTCCGGTTCCGCTTTGATTGGCCGATTTGAATTTTCGGCGGGAAGGTTGGGCGCTCTGCAAACCTGAGCTAAGTGTCCTTTCTTCCCACACCGCCGGCATGTTGCGTCTTTAAACCTGCAGCGTTGGCGCTGATGCTGCCCTCCGCAGCTTCCGTGACTCGCCACGGTCCTCAGTGTCGCGTTTCTCGGTCCGGCAGACCTCTTCCTCATCCTCGCCCTCACCTTCGGATTCGGACTGAATCTCCTCCTGGTGTACTGGCGTTGGCTTTGCGCTCGCCTTGGATTGAAGAGGCTTTTGCAGAGTCTCTGCTGCTTTAGTAGACATTTCGTGTGCTCTGGCCTCGTCCAGAGCGGTGGCTAGTGTCAGGTTGCTCCTGGCTAGCAGTCGCCGCCGTAGGCGGATGTCCTTGACCCCTCGGATGAGTTGCTCGAGTAGCACTTCGTCTAAGTCTCGGTATCCACAGTCCTTGGACGCTCTTCTCAACGCGGCCATGTAGTCACCGATGGACTCGCCCTCCATCTGTCCTCGTTCTCCGAATTCAAACCGCTGCACGTATTTGGACGGGCGTCGGTGCGAAATGGTTCTTCAGCAAAGTCTGCAGAGTCGGCCACGATACCGATTGTATCGGCGTTGGCTCTGCCAGGGCTTCCGCAATCTCGATTACCTCCGGCCCGCAATGGCTTAGGAAGTAAGCCCGTTTGCGGTTATCAGGGATCCCCTGTAGTTCGTTGGCTTCTAGAAAGCTTTCGAAACGGGTCATATATGTTCCCCATTTCTCCTTGCCCGGGTTGTACGGTGCGGGTGGCGTGTTTGCCATTTCCGCGTTTCTGCCCTGAGTTTGCTGGGTTCGGAACTAGCGTGCTTCAGCTCGGTTCTGGTTCTCCTTAGCCTCGAGATCCCACCTTCGTCGCCAATGTTAAGTTCGGGAAGTAACGAGGCTGGAGACCAGGGTAGTGACAACAGCTCTTTAATATAGGGTGAACCCAGCAACAGGCTGGGGGAAAAACCTCTCCTTTTATACAGTTCTGCTGGAGGCTTCGTCCAATCAGCAACGTGCTGATTTCCCGCTCAAATATTTAAAGGCACAACTGTTAATACATAACAATTAGGGTTTAGCATATTCTATGAACCCAGCCACTGTTTGTTATCTCATTTGCTTTGCCCTAGTGATAAATCTTGAAGCTCAATTGCAACTCCAGGTTTTATATTTTTATACTTATACTTTAATTGAAATCCCAATTTGAATCCTGGAAAGTACATAGGAGATAACAATAGGAAAGAGTTACTTTGTGGATCATTTTAATCTGAAAACTTTAATGCTGTATGTTGAACCCAGCGTGGATCAAATTTTGTTCTGTGTTTCTACTCAACATAAGCCAGGCAATTTGAAGCAGTAAAACCTAAAGTTTAGACTTGGAGCAAAATTCCAACAGATGAGATCAAGTTTCACCAAAAAAAATATTGAGGCTAACTACTGAGTCATAGCTGGCTATTGAACCATGAGGCTTCTTCCTGATGCAGTGTTTTCCAATTCTCATGGAAAAGGGCTTTTAAACACCATTGAATTTTTCACTGAAAATAGTTTCCTTGTTTGGTGACTGTTATGAGTGATTCCTCTCTTAATCAGTGGTGGGTTGCCCCCCGGTTTGGACCAGTTCTATAGAACCAGTAGTAAAACCAGCGGGAGGCTCCGCCCACTGACCCGAACGTCATCAAAATTGATCTGCGCATGCATGGGCACAATGCGTGGGCATAATGCGAACTGGTAGTAAAGGTAAGAAGAACCTACTGCTGCTCTTAATATAATATAAATTATAAATGAGTTCAAGCATATTTTAGAGAAATGTTTTTGCTTTTCGTGTTACAATGCTACAGTGTTACAGTTTGCCAACACTCTTGGATTATTGGTTACTGGCCAAACTTTAAAATGCCTAATTAGTTAAAAAATACTTTAAGGAAAATCAAAAGAAGATCAAAACTCAGATCTGTAATCTGGAATATCCCCACTCTGATGAAAATCTATGAACTGTTATAAAGAACAAACGAGTTTTTCAAGGATGCTACCAAATTAGTAGTATGGTAGTGTTTGAATTGAGCAAATGTAATGGATGTCTATCAATTTATGTATGTTGTTCCCACATAATAAAACCAAATGTGCTTATTTCAGAAATTTGTTGACTGAAAGTTCTAATCCCAGTTACTGAATCTTTGTTCTCACACAATGAATTATTTATTCCCAAATGCTCTCATTTATAACTTCTTGGTTCACAATAAAAGCGTACTATGCCCAAAACTGGAAGCAACAATATACTTCAACAAACACGATGTTTATAAAAAAGGTGCTGGAGTGGGCAGAAGCAGATAAATTAACGATGGAATTTAAGGACAGAGAGGAAACGATTTATTATGAAATATGGAACAGATGGTATGATTGGCTGGAAAAGGAATTAAAAATTAATGGATAGTGTATAATAAAAGAGAAGATATTATAATGAAATGTTATATTTAATGTGTAGTAGGTATGTATATAAAATGTATTGATTATATAAATAAGTATGTAACAAAAAAAATGTATATGTTTATAATCGGCCGAAAGATAGTGGATATTACTAAAAATGCCAGTATTGGAAAGCTGTAAAATGTAATTATGATTTAAAGATTTAAATGTTGAATAAAAACAATTTTTTTAAAAAGCGTACTAATATAGTATCAAGACTAGGGTAAATTTATTTATTTGTTTGTTTGTTTGCTTGCTTGCTTGCTTGTTTGTTTGTGGCAGTCAATAGAGACTAGATTTTGTTGATTTAAATACAAATGACTTTAAAGATCACTCTAATATAATCCTAATCTAATCTAATTTAATCTAACCTACTCTCTATATATGGGGAGACAACAAGGGAAGACAATAAAGAAGTAATCAAGTGATTATTTGTTGGAAACCTTCCCTAGCCAACTCTTTAGTTGACTGGGGCACAATAAGAGGCTCTCAAGCTCTTAATAATTTTATATAAGAAATTCAAGTTCCGTTTAGAAAACACATAGGTTTTAATGCTGATGAAGAAACACTGCCATAAATATGATCAAAGTATCCAGTCCCAGTTAGCAATCTTCTGGTCATATTTTGTATGAACTAACATGTTGAGACTATATTTAGAGCCCAATACAACACTATCATCTAATACTGAAAATAGTCAGAGTTTTCCCATCTGTAGAACTGATGATAGTAGAGCATAGAAAGATCGTGTGAGCACATTTGATAGTCAGATCCAGGTTTATTGATCTCTCCTACAGTATATGTTTCCTTGAAACCAGCAAATCAACTTTGGGAAATAAAAAGGATACGACGAGTCAGAAATATGTGATATTATGGAGATTTTACACAAGATCTGGAGGAAAAACTGGACGAACCCCCCACAAATGTTTGATGTTATATATATTTTACACAACTCATCCAACAGGAAACTTACAGAGTGAATAGAGTGCATCTAACATGCAAGAAGACATCAGGCCAGCAGCTGTGCTGAGTGTTACAGCTACAAGGTTATAAAAATCCAGCTGATGAGCCTTATAGTCACTCTGTTCTATGAGCTCAACTTGGCAGTTTTACTAACTGTAGCATTTCAGTGTTGACCGAGGAATGACATAAGATTGATTTATTTTGATGATGCCTCCTCTCTATTACTTAAAATCCAGCCCATTCTTGGATATAGTTATACCATGCCAAACAAGATTTTAAGAAGAAATCCTATCAGAGTGTGCTCTATTGAACTCAATGTTTTTTTAAAATAAAATAATATAAAATTTCAGTGAAGACTTTCTTCTGAATAAAGAAAATAACATTATGCTCTAAAATTATATGGCTATGGATATATGGATATATATATATATATATTCCAGTCCAGCTAATTTAACTGGTTTAATTTAGTTTAGTTTAGCTTAGCTTAGTTTTTAGTTTAGTAATGTAGTTTATAGTTTAGTTCAACTCAGCTCAGTTTAAACAGAAATAATCTAAATCTGGTAATATTTGGAAATTTCTGTGGCAATCTAAGACTTAAAATAAATGAGTTTAGGTCTTTTAGTTGAATATTTTTCCATCTTGAATCTGCTAAGTAATTAATAAATAACAAATGTACGTATGCAATAAGATTAACAGTATCATATTATATATCTAAATACATGGTAGCTATTCTTTTTACAATCAAAACCAGTCAAAATGTTTTATTTCTGAAAGTTTAGCTCCAGAGAGCATGTACTTCTTTGAGATTACACATTTGCTCTGGCAAGCCTCAACAACACTGCTGGTTGCCACCTGTGTACACATTTCAGATCCTAGCCACGTATCTTTGGAGCCTTGGAGAATGCTCTTTGAGCAGAAACATATGAGGTCAGAACTTCAAATTTTTCCAATAGATACGTCTCCCTGTACAATTCACCCTTTTTTCCTTTCACCCGAAGTCCAGTGTTGCTATATCCTTTTACAAATAAAGTAGGAATGTTCTGAAATTTGCAAGTGGAAATCTTCCCACATACTTGTAAGGGTGGGAGAAGCAGAAGAAAGAACAAAAGGAAGCAAGTCACCTTTTGAGGCTTTCTGACAAGCTAAGTCAAGGGGGAATCCAGATTTCATTTTACAACCAAGTTACTAATTAATTAACAACTGCAGTGATTCACTTAACAAGTGTGGCAAGAGAGGTTGTAAAATGAGGCAAAACTAACTTAACAACTGTCCGGCTTAACAACAGAAATTGTGGGCTTGTTTGTAGTCATTAGTTGAGGACTACAATTATGCTGGACCTCTGCTCAATAACACTGGATAGCAATAAAAGGGGTTCGACGGCTTTACTGTGTCCAGCTTCCTAATGTCAAGTAAATAACAATTTCTGGTTTGGTAGAATTTCATAACCAACATCAAAGAATACTTTATCTATGAGAGTGATGGAAAACTGTCAATGGCCCAGAAAGCAACGGAGCAATTGCTAAATCCTGAACATTTCTGTATGTTTGCATTTCTCTCTTTTAAGAGCAAAGAGATGAAGGAAATGAAAATTTCATCTAGGATCTAGAAAAAAAAAACTTTTCAATTTTAACCCTTTTTAAAGAGCTAATATATAATAATATAGTGTAGTGTAGTGTAGTATAGTATACTAGTATAGTATTGTATAAAATAATTATAGCATAGCATAGCATAGCATAGCATAGCATAGCATAGCATAGCATAGCATAAAATAATACAGTATAATGTAGTGCGGTGTAGTATAATACAGTACAGTGCAATACAGTATAGTATGCAGTAGTAATCCTATCCTATCCTATCCTATCCTATTCTCTCCTCTCCTCTCCTCTCCTCTACTATGCTATACTATACTATACTGTATCATACACACATAAATACATATTATATTTTTATATTATAAAAAACTATATAATATAAACACAAAAAGACAAAAAGTATGTTTTTTTCCTCAATCTCTAGGCCAGTGATGGCTAACCTTTTCCGGACCAAATGCTCAAAGCGGTCAAACCTCCAAAATGCAATGCATGTGCCCCCCCACGCATGCACACATGGCCCCCCACATGCACCCTGTTCCCCCATCCCCATGCACACGCATGCCTCCTGCATGCACCCCAACCCCCGTGCATGCGTGTGCACCGCCTGCATGTGCCCCACCCTCATGCATGTGCGGCAGAAACCTGAAGACCAGCTGGCTGGTGGGAGGCATGCACACATGTGCAGCAGAGTTCAATTGGAGAAATGGCTCGTGTGCCATCAGAGAGGGTGCTGCGTGCCACCTCTGGCACACGTGCCATAGGTTTGCCATCATAGCTCTAGGCTTTGTCCCCAATATACCATGCTGATATTGATATTGGAGCACTTGTTTTCCTTTCCATTCTCTTTCACCCCTATATCCCAATCAGGTCTGGGGGTACTGGATGGGCAGGAAGAGGAGAAGCAGAAAACATTTGCTGCCCCCCTAGAATCTAGCTCAGAAAGCACTGGGCATTACCTAATGCCTATGACTCTTGTTAAAATGACTAATTGGTTAAAATATGAGGTGTGAGGTGTGAGTGAGGTGAGATCACTCTAACTTCTTGTTCTAGGTCAGAAAACCCTTGATTTGGTAAGTCAAAGAAAGATATTTGGACAGTATTCAGCTATTGGGTAGGAAACGTTAGAAATGAACATTGATTGCCAAACTCTGCATGTTTTGGCCGCTTTTAAAAATCCATTGTTTTCGGAGAAGTTAATGTTATGATGTTTTCAATTAGTTTAAAAGCTTTTTTTATGGTCCATTTTCATCTAGTTGTTCAGTTATTTTGTAACTCCTATTTTGAAAAGCTTGAAATGCCTTGATAGTTTTAAAAATACTCTGTGTTCTTTCTAGGCTGTCAAAAAGGCTGGATTTTTAAAGGAATTAAAATATGGGTGTATATATGTACATTTGAGGGGACATGGTGGCTCAGGGGCTAGGATGTTGAGTTTGTCGATCAAAAGGTCAGCAGCTCAGCGGTTCGAATCCCTAGTGTTGCCGTGTAATGGGGTGAGCTCCCGTTACTTGTCCCAGCTTCTGCCAACCTAGCAGTTTCAGAAGCACCTAAAAATGCAAGTAGAAAAAATAGGGACCACCTTGGTGGAAAGGTAACAGTGTTCCATGCGCCTTTGGCATTGAGTCATGCTGGCCACATGACCACGGAGATGTCTTTGGACAGCGCTGGCTCTTCGGCTTTGAAACGGGGATGAGCACTGCCCCCTAGAGTCGGCAACGACTAGCACATATGTGCGAGTGGAACCTTTACCTTTACCTTTATGTACATTTGAGAGTATCTCTCCTTCCCTCCCTCCCTCCCTCTCCCTCTCTCTCTCTCCTACTTTTCCTTCCCCTCTCTATTTATTTTTCCATCTCTTTCTCTTCTATTTATTTTTAATCTATCTATCTATCTATCCATCCATCCATCCATCCATCCATCCATCCATCCATCCATCCATCCATATATTATCATTCATCATGATAATATAGCAAAATTGGACCCATTGAATTGAACCTCATTGAAAATTTGAATATTTTTTTAAAAGATGAATTTGAATGTTAATCCTAGAAGAGATTGTTAATTATAAACCAGGAGTTCGATCCTGACTGGCTCAAAGTTGACTCAGCCTTCCATCCTTCTGAGTTGGATAAAATGAGGACTAAGATTGTTGGGAGGTAATATGCTGACATTGTAAACCGCTTAGAGAATACTGTAAAGCACTATGAAATGGTATATAAGTCTAAGTGCTATGTTATTCACCAATTGTACCACCTAACTTAATATCAGGTCTAATAGGATATTGGCAACAGATAGTTACCTTAAAGACATAGCCAGCAGTTTAGCCAATGCTATAATCCCAACGGTGAAATCCAAATTTTTTTACTCCCGGTTCTGCGGGCATGGCTTGGTGGGGGTGGTGTGGCTTGGTGGCGGTGGCTTGGTGGGCATGGCTGGGGAAGGATACTGCAAAATCTCCATTCCCACCCCACTCTGGGGCCAGCCAGAGGTGGTATTTGCTGGTTCTCCAAACTACTCAAAATTTCCACTACCAGTTCTCCGAACTATTCAAAATTTCCACTACCGGTCCTCCAGAACCTGTCCAAATCTGCTGGATTTCACCCCTGCTATACCCCTTTGAGCATAATTTTGAAGATATTTTCTTACCTAAACAAAGAAACAAGAATGACAGAATCTTTCTTTCTTCCTCCCTCCCTCTCTTCCTCCCTCCCTCCCTCTTTCTCTTTCTTCTTTCCCCCATCCTTCCCTGCCAATCTTCCCTCCCTCCACCGTCCTTCTTTGTCTCATTCTTTCCATCCCTCTCTTTCCTCCGTCCCTCCCTCATCTGTCTGTCTGTCGTTGTCTCATTAACATGTTCTTTCCTTCTCTTCCTCTGTAGAATTCCCCATTGCTTGTGGGAAACTTGCAGGGAGAAATCACTGGGAAAGCCAGAAGGAAGTTGCAAGTTCCTGGCCAGCAGGCAGGTAAGTGGCTGTTGCAAGTAGGAGAGGGAATGAGGTAGTGCAGGTTTAGAAATGGTACATAGGTGTGTATTAGAAGTGCTGGGCAGATTAGGTAGAGTCTGCAGGGGGGGCAGCACAGATCAAGGAAAATGTGTGAGGGGGTTCCAGGAGTTAGAAAGGATGCCGGGGGAGTGTTTCAAAGTGCATAATGGATGTTGTACAGTTGAGAGACAGTGTGCAGGGGCAGCATGGGTCAAGGAACATGTCTGGGAGAGTGGCATAGATCTGAAAAGCATACGAGGGGTGGGTGGGATAGGCCAGGAAGGGTGCATGGCAGTTCTTTCTTCTCTTCTCTTCTCTTCTCTTCTTCTCTTCTCTTGTCTTCTTTTCCTCTCCTCTCCCCAGCCCTTCCCTTCCCTTCCTTGAGTGGCTACTATTGCTGTGGGAGGGACGGAACAATGGATTGTGAGTAGCTGGGAAACTGTCGTGGAATATTGAAGAAGAAGATCATGTGACTGCAGCAGTAGCCAGTAGCATTAAAGCAGGTACTGCTTCCCCAAATTTCATTCCCTTGGGAGTCATGAGCCCAGAATTTTGGACATATTCTGTAAACTAACCCATTTGGGGTACTTTGGTTCAAAACCTGTTGCCATGTGATATAGTAGTTCACCTAGTTAAAGGGGAAGGGCCTTCTCTGTGGGGGCTCCCGCCCTCTGGAACGAACTCCCCCCAGGACTTCGTCAACTTCCGGACCTCCGAACCTTCCGTCGCGAGCTTAAAACACACTTATTCATCTGCGCAGGACTGGATTAGTTTTTAAATTTATGGGTTTTTTAATGGGTTTTTATCATTTATTCTAAATTTTTAATCTCGGCCAATTGAATAAGTCTTTTAATTGTATTTTAATAGTATTTATATTGTAATATTATTGTTTATTTTATCTGGCTGTGAACCGCCCTGAGTCCTTTGGGAGAAGGGTGGTATAAAAATTTAAATAATAAATAAATAAATAAATAAAAAGGTCATGAAAATGAGAGTTTTAGCAGTCTATAGTCTGTTCCAGACGGGAAGTGAAATATGTTTAGAAGTTTTTTCTCTGCCACTTTCTATAATTCCAGTCTGGTTTTGGCCCTTCTTCAGTTGGAATTTTCTTTGGCCAAAACTAAATTAATAATCCTAAATTTCTGGCGATATAAATTCCAGGTACAGATAATCAACTTACAACCACAATTGAGCTCAAAATTTCTGTTGGTGAGCAAGACAATCATTAAGTCGCACTTTATGATCTCTCTTGCCACACTTGTCAAATGAATTGGCAGTTGTTAAGTTAGTAACACTGTTGTTATGTGAATCTGGCTTCTGCACTGATTTTGCTTGTCAGAAGGTTGCAAATGATGATCACCTGATCCCAGATTTATATCATAAATATAAACCAGTTGCCAAGCAACCAATTTTTAATCATGTGACCTTGGGGACGCTGCAAAAGTCATGCGAAAAACAGTCATAAGTCACTTTTTTCCCCATACCATTATAACTATGAATGGTCACTAAATAAACAGTTGTAAATTGAGAACAACCTGTATGAGGTCCTATATTGTAAATAGGGAGGAAAGAAATAGAGCTTTGTCCCATTGTTTTCCCATCTAGATCTTGTTCTCAGACTTAAATAGCAGCAACTTTAAGCAGCCCTACATTTTTTTGGAAATCATACACTTTTCTTCTGCAACAACTAAAGTTCCCAAGAAAAAATATGGCTGCCTGAAAGAATTGCAGATGGGCATAGAAAGACTTGTGCATTTCAAAGCACCTCTTTTGGAAATGAACCTAAAGCACTGCATCATCCTAAGTCTTAATATATCAGACACTGTGTAGAACAGACATAGTATATTTACTATCAGCAAAGATGGAGGCAGGCTCATGGCTGATGAGAAAAGAGAATGGGAAGGAAGCCATACTTGTAATGTTTAGAACCATGAAGCCAAGAATAGCTTTTTTTGAGAACAGAAACCTTTACCACATAAAATGTAAAAGAAGGAAAAAAAAACAAGAAATGTTTGTTTTAGCTAACTAAATAAATCCATCTATCCTCTAAAAATGAACAAAGCCTGAGAATACTCTAGAAGAGTTATTATTGCTATCAGTTAAGTTTTTTTGGGGGGTGGAAATATAAAATCCATGTTAAAAAATACAGAACACATATTAATAGTCCAATGATTGAGAAAAAGAGGGGGAAGCCATTCATATAACAGTCTTTCTTAAATTATTAAGTTATTTAGCATGTGGTGGTTGTTTTTTACCCCCAGAGAATAAAATACCCACTTAAAGGACAAAAATTTCTAACATGGGGCAGTGGAAGAGAAAGGAAAGGAAGGGGAAAGGAGAAAGGCCATTACAAGGGAAAGCCAAGCGGCATTAATTCAGTTATAAATTATTAGCTGAAAGCAGGCTCTCAGCATTTGTATTTGACGGGCAAAAATTGATTTTTTTTTCCAAGGGCATTTAAATCCTTTTGATGTTTCCATTTTTGAGTCCACCATGAATCTGAATCCTTAACAAAATGATTATAGCATTATAGTAATCCTAAGGGCCAATACTAAAGGATTTGGAAAAGCAAGAGAGATCAATAGTTTGAAAAAAAGAATGTTGTTTTGAGTTGACAGAGCTGTCTAGTCTAAAATCAAAACTGGAAAAATAAGTGGGAACTAAAGTACACAAGCAATCGAGCGCTTGGACTACGATGAGGGGATGAATCAAAGTGTTCAAAATGCCACAGTATTTGGACTATTTCCATTGGATTTAAACACAGCTAAAAGCTGTGTTTAAATCCAACACAACCAAAAGATATTTCACCAACATTCCTTCCTCCATTCTTTTCACAAATATTCAGAAGGAGAGGAGGGAGACAAAACTTTTATATATTATTCTGAAGGTTGGGAAGGGAAGGGAGTGGGCTACCCAACAAGGTCAAAATTTGCGTTTTAATATAAAGCCTGAGATTATTTGAACTGGGATTTGAGGTAACATCATTGTCTTCCTTTTTAACTGCTTTGAAACCTCTTATCTGGGCCATATTCCAATCCAAAGATGAAAGTCCCAGGCTCTCACCAGTTGGAACAAATGCATGATATATTTACAGTTAGAAGAAATGATAATTCGTTACATCTCCAAAAATCAAAGAAATGGCTAGACTTAATAAACCATCACTGAGGACTATAAAGTGACTGTTTTGACTGCAGAGGGAAAGTATTGTGTTAATGTAAACATCCCTCCAGCAGCTTAAGGATTACCATAAAATTATGTTGTAGAGGCCAAAGTAACAACCATGCAGTGCAGAGTATTGTGAAAGAAGGATCACTGCACTAAAGCAAAAAAAGATTTCTTCCTCGCCTCCTCAAATATCTAAAGACAAAACTAGGCTCCTGTAAAGTTTAGCAGACTGTTAACAATTCCCTCAGTGTCCCAAACAACAGATTAACTTGGTAATATGCCAGTAAAAAATTCATATGTAACATCTGGACAGCATCCGAAACAATGCTGAATGACTAAGTAGTCTTTTTCTTTGGTGAGACATGGGATGATAATTTACAGTTTTTAACAAGGGCAGAAAACTAACCATTGATTAATTTTAATCAGGAACCTTCCAAAAATTACATGTAAGATAAATATGTAATTCTCAGAAAGCACATGTTTAGTGAGAACCATGCAACAAGAACATTAGAGAAGATGTATATAGCCATAAAAAACGTTAAGGGCTTTAAAAGTCCTCATAATTCTCAGCAAAAGGACCAGGAAAAAGCACACACTGCACTCTTTAACCTATTGCAGATGATTTTCTTTCTAGCCCATAGGTTGTTGTTTTTTTTTCTAAAAAAAGCCTGGCTTATATTTTCACATCTGAAAGAGTGGCACAAATTAAATGCACATTAAGACACCGTTTCTGAACATTGTGTTAGAACAGACTTTACCTATTTATTTTGAGGCTGTGCATGATAACATGTGATCTTAGAACTTGACCTTACCTCAGGCTATTTAAAATGTTTTGTAACACCTCTTGTCCAAATGAATAAAAAAGAGGATAAGCAGAGGCTTAAATAAATAATAGGTGCTTTTAAACAGGCAGAGAAATTGATAATTCTACAAATGGTAGCCACCTGTAGGAATAAGTCATGGAAGAACAAGTATTTTCACAAAATGACTGGGAAATCAATGCTAGGGGGGGAAAGGCTTTCCTTGTGCAATTACTAAAATACCACTTATGACACACATACACACCCAAAAAACCTCTGAGAAGTAATATCATATAACTAAATACATCCTATATCTCTAAAATTCTTGGGTTATCTATTTCTATTTCTAATATTTCAAATCTATTTCTAAGGTTTTTTAAAAAGAAAACATCCCAAATCAGGCTTAGGGACCAGGTTCATTCTTCCATCTGACTTTCTTCCTTTTCCCCCCCTACCTGGATTAGAGGAGGAGGAGGAGGCGGAGGAGATGTTGCCATGCTGCAAACTGCCAACCCTTTAGCACCTTATAATATTTATGCAGAATTTATTGATTTAATATTTATATGCTGCTTATCTCACTCTGGGCAGTTTACAACATAATAAAAAGGTAATACAAAACAATCAAAAATTAAGAAAGATTAAATAAAGACAATCAGGCGGTGCCAGAACTAAGGCAAAGCTCAATGTCTATAGAGATTCTTAGCCATCCAGGTCATGGTTGTCCCAAAGGTGGTTTTTCAAGAGGCAACTGGACTTTCTGGTTTTTCTTTGAAGATGCTTCGCTTCTCGTTCAAGAAGCTTCTTTAGCCGGCATGACTCAATGCCAAAGGTGCACAGAAAGCTGTTATCTTCCCACCAAAGGTGGTCCCTATTTTTTCTACTTGCATTTTTTTATGTGCTTTCGAACTGCTAAGTTGGCAGAAGCTGGACAAGTAACGGGAGCTCACCCCATTACGCAGCACTCGGGATTCGAACCGCTGAATTGCTGACCTTTCGATCAACAAGATCAGTGTCTTAGCTTTGTGTTGTAAGCAAAAGCAAATATAACATTGGGAACAACTCTATGTTTATGCCTCTTTTTCATATAGTTTTTTTGAATTGGCTTAAAATAATAATTTTACTGATTTAGTAATTGTTTATTTTTATGCTTCCAACTGCAGCGATATTTATGTATATTTTTAGCTGTATCCTTTTTGTCAATATTTTGGTCAACAAAGCTTGGCTGTCAGTAAACAGTACATTTTCAATTCCTTTCATGGCTATTTGTAATAATAAGAGTTTGTAATTGCTATATTGTATTGATTTTTTTCACTGAGCTGTGTACCAGCGTCCTAAGATTTCTTTCAAGGTTAATAATTTTAGCTCCCAATAATGTATCCATAGTTAGGTTTTTACTTTAGAATTTTTTTAATTCTAAAGTAAATCCCATTTTTAAAAAAAGTTCCTCTAAATTTTACTTTCTTGTTTTATTGCTGTTCTTTTTCAGAGTTCTTTTTCATCACACACACACAAAAAATGCATTAACTTTGAATGAGGGGTTATTCTAAATAACTGTAATGTTCCTCTTAGGAGATTCTTTTGTTAATGAACATCTGCTGTTAAATAACGTTTGATATTTGCCTTTCTGATGTTTTCGGTTTGATTTTTCTAAAACTGAGCAATATTTTAAATATCTGCTTCCCTGAAATGTAGTACAGATACTTTTTCAGGAGATTATGTTAGCAACTTTAAATTTTATATTTACACTTGGAGAAAAACATGTTTCATTATATCTGAAAAATAATCCATATAGCAGTACATCCTGAAATCAAATATGCTACAAAATATAAAAATTGTGCTCTCAGAGGGAAGCTAACTAATGATAGAACCATGCATCTAGTCTCTTTGATCTGGGACAGCAGACTTTGGTTCTATTTTTATTGGGGGAAATCAGAAACCACAGCAATCAGAAGACCTCACAAGTTTTCACTTTGAACAAACGGAACATCTTATTTTCCTATATTTATAGTTATAGAACACTTCCTGCCAATCTCAACAAATAATGATTCTTATCCATAATGGTCAAACTGTAAATCAACAGTTTACAGTTGACTCATCAGCAAGTTTAATGTTCATAAATGCCCTTTAAAAATCCATGAAGCCTAAAGAACAGAAGTAGTGTTGCAGATCTTCTCTTTTAACATAGGGAGGTTGGTGTGGTGATACCAGACACCAAGTATTCTCATGCTTATTCTGTCATACCCCCTCCCCTCAAAAATTCCACATAAAGAGAGGCATATTCACCTTCTTATCTCTCTACAATTGTTCCTTGCAAAGCAAAGACATCTCTACCGTAACAACGAACATTTGGTAAGTTAATATACAGTAATGGGTATTTTTTTTCCTCTAATATAAAAAGGGAAAGAATCACTAATCGCTATTGGCAGAACCTAATTAGTTTGAGTATCCTTGTAAAATTGCTATACATACATTTTTGCGACACAAGTACAGCAGGGGTGAAATGCTCCCGGTTCTGAGCCAGTAAGAAAGGTGAATTGATTTCACCCCTGAAGTACAGGTAGTCCTCAACTTACAACAGTTCAATTAGTGACAACCTTAGCTATGTTAGTTACATTAGTTTTACATTACATTAGTTACAACATCACTGAAAAAAGTGACTTACGACCATTTTTCACACTGATAAGCGTTACAGCATCCCATTGTCACATGATCAAAATTCAGACAGCTGGAAACGGACTCATATTTATGATGGTTACAGTGTCCAGGGATCATGTGAGCACCTTTTGTGATCTTCTAACCAGCAAAGACTATGAGGAAGCTAGATTCCCTTAACAACTTCAGTGATTCACTTAACAACAGGGGCAAGCAAGGCTGTGAAATGGAGCAAAACTCACTTAACACATGTCTCACTTAGTAACAGAAATTTTGGGCTTAATCATGGTCATATGTAGAGGTCTATCTGTCATGTTTTCTATTAATGTACCAGTTCTCAAAACAGGTATCTAGAGCTTACTTAGGAATATAAACGTACATCGCTAAAATTAGGGATAGTTTTGAAGGAGTGGGGGAGTTATTCCACATAGAATCTCTCTGTGATCTGGCAAATTGTAGACAACTGATGTGGCTTGCTCTTATTTGAGACCCACATTTCTTTAAACTATTTTAACAAAGCTACAATCTAAGTTGGGCTTTTTCATCTTCTCATAACATTTTCAATCAAATCTTCAGTGTTGTAGCAGTTCCAATTCATACAGGAAGTAATCCCAATTATATTAAGAAAATCCTCTGATTTTTATCCAGGAAACTAACTAGGGACTGGAAACTATTCTATACTAGCTACATTTTTCTGTCCTTTCTAGGAATTATGGAGAATGAGACTTTCTTGTGGTACATTAATATTCTCTTCCTGGCCAGCTATAGGAAGTGGAAATTAGAAGACTGATCCATTTTAGACCTCAGAGAAAACTGAACTTTGGGGAAGGTTTTGTTATATATGTTTTCTTCCAATTTTTGTTTCCCCTATGTTGAATTTGCTAAAACTGAAATAGATGTTATATATGTGCTCTATCTCAAACAGTGAAAGTCTATGTAATTGCAATATTTAGAATATAATTTATATGTAGTTAATATATACATGTTTCAGATCTGGGAAGAAAGATTATTTTCTGCTTTGATGCAATTCTAATTCTAATTAGATGTTTGCGTTGATCAGGTTGAACCTTCCCCATACCTTAGACGGTGTAACTGGGATCACTATCATCTTCTACCACTCCAACAATAGGGGAAAAATAGAAGTTACCTTTTTTTGAATGATCTTGGTCAAATTCAAGAAAAAGAGAATTTAATGAAACTTTTTGGAAATTCTAAAAACACAAATGCATTTATCGATGTGAGAAAGCTTTCTGAGAGATTCCTTTTTTAAAAATAATTCAATCTAAATGTACAGATGTAAAAAAAAATAAGAAGATAGGAAAAACTTCATTATTGCAGAATTTCAAATGCAATCAGTGAAGCCCATTTAATTTTGTTGATATGAATTATTTCTTTAACAGTATTTTAGATTCAGATTGTATTGGAAAGTTTTTTTTTTTTAGAAACTTGCTAAACATGGTGCTGGGCAGGAGTTGTCTGTTAAAAAAACACACCTTGTCTTTTTAGAGAAAATTAAAAATTAGTCCTTAATCAATAGCAAGAATTTTTTGTCCGATAATGTGATTATGATAAATCCCACTTGTGATATTAGAGGTTTAGCCAATAAATCATAAAATTTATGCTAGAGCCTGCCTTCTCAACTATCTAACTAGAATTAGAAATATGGTGATTAATATTATACTAAGGCAAATATTTTATATTTTGATTCCTGTTCTCTATCAGATTCTCAGGTAGGTTTGGAACTCACAGTCTCCCAATTTCTAGACAAGTGCCTTAACCACTAGACTAAACTAGCATTCACGTAATAAATTAACTACCAGTGTCATAAATTCCAGTATACTGAGAGCCCAAATGCCTACAATTTAAGTGTATTACATTATCTCCCTTTATCCCTTTCTGTGTATGTGTCTCGTCAAAGCCGTCTATCTAATTTTCTCCAGCTTTGGTATTAATAGCATTAAAATTCACAAGAATAATTTGATCAATTAGAACCATCTGTGGTCTGATTTATAACTGCTGTGCCATATTTCAGGCTTAACATAAATTTGCTGTGGTCAAAAGTTTTGTCATTGACACCATGACAATCTATAGAGTCAAACCAATTAAAGAATTCCAATGGCTTCAAAAGGGGAAGCAGTTCAAGACTTTATTTTCCAAACTCATTTGAATGACTCAGTTATTAGGAAGAAGAGCATTTTTATTATCTTATTTAGTCAAAGTAAATGCTTGCAAGCAAACTGTGATTTTTATGATTATTTTATCCGATGCCTCAAGAGGCATGCCTGAGAAATACTTGCAATCCTAGTAAGACTATGATTGCAAGACTAGGACATCACAAGACACCATGAAACTCAAGAAGCAGAATGTATTGACTTTTCCTTTAGTTGCATGTTACTTTATGGCACATTGTATACATCTACGCAAGGTATAATCATCCCAGGTATTTAGCTGAAGGCTGGCAAACAATGAAACTGACTTTAATAGTTTATTTGATGTCACCTGTAAGATGTGAGTGAGATTTATGAATAGTTGACTAAGGTGTTGTACTGCTGTTCCTATTTAAGTGGGGAAATGTATTTAATTAGATAACATCCAACCTCAAACCTCTCAAACCTCCTAGTTTAAATTCATCATTAGTTTCTGCAAGTTGCCTGTAAATGTCAAATCGCTGAGCTGGCTACAAGTAACTTTCCATTTCCTCTAGTGAGCAGCGAACTCCGTAATTTATAGTATTGTACAGATGCTACAGGATATGGATCACCATTCTGTTGCACATAACTTGCACTGTCTGTAGAGAATAAAAAGATAAGTGCAATCCATATTGCAAAAACATCACAGCATGATGAATTTGCAAGCTTTCTCCAGCTTATGAATCATTCTGTAGAATTTATATTGGTGTTGCATTAATGTCTGGTGGTGTGCACCATGAATAACTCTGTGCTAATTACAGTTGGATTCTGAAGCTGAGACAGTTTATGAAGACAGCATTACAGCACCCTTGATTATAATACTAAAATAAACACCTTAAGTGCAGAATCTGGTGAATGATTGCAAAAACAAATGAAAGCATAAGAATAAAATGAGGCTATCACAAGAAGATACATTCATAAAGCTTTCTCATCTGCTTTTCCCACAACCCCTTTAAAACAATATTTTATCTTAGAAATAAACTTCCAATATATATAGAAAGAATATACACACACTTATATCCCATATATATATAGATAGATATAGATATAGATATAGAATAGAATAGAATTTTATTGGCCAAGTGTGATTGGACACACAAGGAATTTGTCTTGGTGCATATGCTCTCAGTGTACATAAAAGAAAAGATACGTTCATCAAGGTACAACATTTACAACACAATTGATGATCAATATATCAATATAAATCATAAGGATTGCCAGCAACAAGTTATAGTCATACAGTCATAAGTGGAAAGAGATTGGTGATGGGAACTATGAAACGATTAATAGTAGTGCAGATTCAGTAAATAGTCTGACAGTGTTGAGGGAATTATTTGTTTAGCAGAGTGATGGCCTTCGGGAAAAAACTGTTCTTGTGTCTAGTTGTTCTGGTGTGCAGTGCTCTATAGCGTCGTTTTGAGGGTAGGAGTTGAAACAGTTTATGTCCAGGATGCGAGGGGTCTGTAAATATTTTCACGGCCCTCTTCTTGATTCGTGCAGTATACAGGTCCTCAATGGAAGGCAAGTTGGTAGCAATTATTTTTTCTGCAGTTCTAATTATCCTCTGAAGTCTGTGTTTTTCTTGTTGGGTTGCAGAACCGAACCAGACAGTTATAGAGGTGCAAATGACAGACTCAATAATTCCTCTGTAGAACTGGATCAGCAGCTCCTTGGGCAGTTTGAGCTTACTGAGTTGGCGCAGAAAGAACATTCTTTGTTGTCCTTTTTTAATGATGTTTTTGATGTTAGCTGTCCATTTGAGATCTTGCGATATGATAGAACCCAAAAATTTGAAGGTTTCTACTGTTGATACTGTGTTGTCAAGTATTGTGAGAGGTGGAAGTATGGAAGGGTTTTTCCTAAAATCTACCACCATTTCTACGGTTTTGAGTGTGTTCAGTTCCAGATTGTTTTGGTTGCACTCCTTTCTTTTTACCAGATGTTTCTGGAACCCTGTCTGATCGTTCAATTTGAAATCCTGGAATGTTCAGGCTGCTATTTTCAATGGATTCATTTAACCAGGTTTCAGAGAAGCATAGGACTGCTGAATTGCGAAAATCAGAATAGTATTTGTTTAAGAGGAGTATTTCATCCATCTTATTTGCAAGTGAGCGTATATTTGTTAGGAAAATTGAAGGCAGAGGAGTTTTAGTGCGAGTTCTTAGCTTGATTAAGATCCCAGATCTTTTACCTCGTTTCCTTCGTTTCCGTCGTTTGGTTTTTTTAGTAATCCATGGCTCCGTGGGAATTGCCTCCTCCTGTGTTAGAATCTCCTCCGTGTTTGTAAAGACAGGCGGGGGTGAGATTAAAGAAAGCTGCTCCTTAAAGAAATGTTCCTTAATTTTTAGCAGATGGTCTCGTGAGTAGGAAATCCGTAGTGAGTCACAGAGAACAATTAGAAATAAAGAAACAATTAGAGAGCATTTCACCGAGGCAGCCTTCGTCGGCGCCATCTTAAATATAGATATAGATATAGATATAGATATAGATATAGATATAGGTATAGGTATAGATATAGACATAGACATAGACATAGACATAGTGTTGTGTCTTGCCCGCCCTCAGAGCAGCCGGGGCCTTCTTACCTGCTCCCGCACACTGAGGAATGTATGCCTCCCGGTCCCAGTCCTGGCTCCATGCCCACACAAACTGCAGAAGGAGAATCTCCCTGCCCCAGCCCTGACTCCATGCCCAGGCAAACGGAGCAGCTAGACCCCTCCCCCTCCTCCACAGCAGGTGAGCCTGAGGAGGGTTTATTACCAACAGCTGATTGGTGTGACCCTCGCATCAGAAGATTGGAGAGGCGGAGGCAACAGAGGGAAGGGAGGGGCAGGCCTTAATGAGTGCTGAGTCATGGAGCCACACCCCATGGCCTATATAAAGGATCTACTTTCTGGCAGTCTCTGAGTCAGGCAAAAGTCGAACTTATCTTTCTGAAGTCACTTACTGGTCTCCTGCCTGCTCTGAGGACTTTGCTAGGACTTTGGGCAGAGCTGCAGAGGCAAGCCTGATTCGGATTTCCCGGACCCAGCCGTCAGCGGAGGAGTGGGACACGACATCTTGCCTGACTCCCACACATCTACAAGATGGATCAGCAACAGCTGGCGCTGATTGTGCAGCAGCTACAAACAGATAACCAGCAACTGCAACAGCAAGTCGCCCAGCTGGCTGCTCAACTGGCTGCTGGGAATGCCCCAGCAGTCCAACCTCCTCCTCCTCCTCCTCCTCAGCGCCACAGCCCGGTACCGGTGCCGGAGAAGTTCTCAGGACGGATGGAGATGTTCCCGGCCTTCATGGCCCAGTGCCAGACCTACATGGCAATGCGGCCGGGGGACTTTCCAGATGACCGGGCCAGGGTGGCCTTCGTGATGAACCTGTTGTCTGGCCAGGCTGCACAGTGGGCCACGCCTTGGTGCTCAGGGACAGCCCCTTGCTGGCGGACTACCAGGGTTCTGGGGCAACCACGCCTGATGTATGAAGACCCTGTGCGGGCCCAGACGGCTGCCTGGCGCCTCGGAGAGATCCAACAAGGGCCCCGCCCGGGAGTACATCGCGAATTCGGTTGCTGTGCCATGATTCGGACTGAACGACACGGCACTAGCGGACGATTCAAGAGGGGCCTTCGGAAGAGCTCCAGGACGAGCTGGCTCGGGTGGAGACGCCGCGGACCCTCGTTGACCTGGTGCCCTCTGCCTGCGCCTCGACACCCGTCTCCAGCAACGCCCGCCCTGTCGCCGCCCGCAACCGTCAAAGACCGTCGCCTCCTCGACCCGTGCCGACCCGTCCCGGGCCACCCGCGCCGTGGCCGCCGAGGAGCCCATGGAGTTAGGGCGGCCAGGCCTCGCCTGACGGCCCAGGAGCGGAGCCGGAGGCGCCAAGGGGCTGTGCTTGTACTGTGGGGAGCCCGGCCAGTTCGCGCCGCATGCCCCAGGAAGCGCGGCGGAGCACGTCGCCCGTCCCGAATCCCGCCTGGCCAGTCGGGAAGCGGGCAGGCCCGGCCCAGAAACCCTAGGCCGGGCACGGACCAAGCCCGCCAGACATGGCCGACGTGGACCCCGGGCCCCCTCGGCACCTGATTTTGGACACCCGGGTGTGGGTGGGTGACCGGCCGGAAGGGATCCCGGCACACGCGCTGGTAGATTCGGGGGCCACCACGAACTTTATGGACCAGGCCTTCGTGGACCATTTTGGTGTCCCCTTGGTTCCGGTAGACCCTCCGATGAGCGTCGAGACCATCGACGGGAGGGAGCTGGTGGCCGGACCCATTAACTTCGCCACGCAGCCCTTGCGCCTCGCCATCGGGGACCACGAGGAGGCGATTCGCTTCTACGTGACGGCGGACCTCCACTTCCCAGTGATCCTCGGACTGGCCTGGCTGCGGACGCACGACCCTCAGGTGGCCTGGTCGCGGAACGCCATCTCGTTTCCCAGCCTGCAGTGTGTCGACCACATCCGCCACACCTGCGCCAGCCAGGACGTCTTCACCCCGGCCGTCGCCGTGCCCCTGAGCTGCAGGACTTCGCTGACGTCTTCAGCGAAAAGGAGGCGGACCGCTTACCCCCGCACCGGTCCTACGACTGCCCCGTGGACCTGCAACCCGGCGCCCCGCTGCCCACGGGGCGCCTGTATTCCATGTCCGAGCCCGAGTTGGCCGCCCTCAGGGACTTTCTGGACAAAAATCTGGCCCGAGGGTTCATCCGGCCTTCCAAGTCCCCTCTGTCGGCCCCGGTCCTCTTCGTAAAAAAGAAGACGGGGGATTTGCGCCTGTGTTGCGACTACCGCCAGCTGAATGCCATCACGGTGCGGAATCGCTACCCCCTGCCGCTCATCCCGGAGCTGATGGACCGGCTGCGGGAGGCCTCCATCTTTACCAAGCTCGACCTCCGGGGGGCCTACAACCTGGTGCGGATGCGTGAAGGGGACGAGTGGAAGACGGCGTTCGGCACCCGGTACGGACACTACGAGTACACGGTCATGCCGTTCGGGCTGACCAACGCCCCCGCCGTCTTCCAACATTTTATGAACGATGTGTTCCGGGACATGTTGGATCGGTTCGTGGTGATCTACCTGAACGACATCCTGGTCTACTCCCGGTCCAGGGAAAGTCACCTCCAGCACCTCCGCCTGGTCCTGCAGCGCCTGCGGGAGCACCAGCTCTACGCCAAGCTGGAGAAGTGTTTTTTCCTCCGGTCGTCCATTGAGTTCCTCGGGCACATCCTCTCACCCGAGGGGATCGCCATGGACCCGCGCAAGGTGGAGGCCCTGAGCAGCTGGGAAGCCCCGCGTCGGGTGAAGGATGTCCAGCGGCTGCTGGGCTTCGCCAATTACTATCGGACCTTCATCCCGGGCTTCGCCACGCTGACGGCTCCGCTCACCCAGCTCCTTCAGAAGAAGGTCCTGCCCGTGGGGTCCCCGCAGGAGGAAGCCTTCACGGCTCTCAGGAAGGCTTTCGCCACGGAGCCCATCCTGCGACATCCCGACCCGCACCGGCCTTCGTGGTGGAGACGGACGCCCAACGCCGCCTCGGAGCGGTGCTGCTACAGGCCCGGCGGATGGCGGCACTCTTTTTCCCTGCGCGTACTACTCGCGGAAGCTCAACCCTTCCGAGCGCAACTATACCATCTGGGAAAAGGAGTTGCTGGCTATCAAGGCCGCGTTCGAGGCGTGGCGGCACCACCTGGAGGGGGCCCGGCATCAGGTGGAGGTCCGAACGGACCATCGGAACCTCGAACATCTCACCACGGCTCGGAAGTTGAACCAGCGGCAGATCCGGTGGTCGCTGTTCTTTGCCCGGTTCAACTTCCGCGTCACCTATATCCCCAGTGGCCACAACCGGAGGGCGGACGCCCTGTCCCGTAAGCCGGAGTACCTGAGCGCCCAAGACCCTCTTCCTCCACGGACTGTACTGCGGGCGGAAGCCTTGGCCGCCGCCCGGGAACCGGTGGACTTACGGGCCCGGGTGCGAGAGGCGCAGCGCCAAGACGCCTGGTCTCAGCAGCGGCGAGCGGAGGCGGGCCCCACGTCTCCGTGGACATTGGAAGACGCCGTACTCAAGTTCCGGGGGCGGTTGTATGTGCCCACGGGGCCGCTCCGGTCCCTCGTCCTGACCCAGTGCCACGACAACCCTGCCGCGGGCCATTTCGGGTTTTTCAAGACTCTCAACCTGGTAACGCGGACCTTCTGGTGGCCCCGGGTGCGGCATGATGTCCATGCCTATGTGACGTCCTGCGTGCCGTGCCGGCAAGCCAAGGCCGCCACGGGGGCCCCTCCCGGTCTCCTCCAGCCCTTGCCGACTCCTGACAGACCCTGGGGGGCGATTTCCATGGACTTCCTGACGGACCTGCCGCCGTCCTCGGGGTTCACCACGGTGCTGGTGGTGGTGGACATGCTCACCAAGATGGCACACTTCATCCCGTGCCGCGGGCTGCCCACCGCCACCAAGACGGCCCGTCTCTTCTTGCAGCACGTCTTCCGCCTCCACGGCCTGCCGGACAGGGTGGTGTCGGACCGTGGGGTGCAGTTCACGGCCCGCTTTTGGAAGAGCCTGATGGCCGCATTGGAAGTGCAGGTGTGCCTGTCGTCGGCACACCATCCGGAGACCGACGGCGGGACGGAGAAGATCATTGGCGTCCTGGAGCAGTACCTCCGGTGCTTCGTGAACCAACAGCAGGACAACTGGGCCGATTACCTGTCCCTGGCGGAGTTCGCATTCAACAACTCCCAACACACCTCCACCCAGACCACCCCGTTCCTGGCCAACTTGGGGTACCATCCGCGGCTCTTCCCGCTGGCGCCCCCGGACTCCCCGGTTCCCGAGACACAGTCCTTTCTCTCCGAGTTGCACGCGGTCCAGCAGATGGTGCGTCGGCAGCTGAATCGGGCGAAGGAGGACTACAAGCGGGTCGCCGATCGTTCCCGACGGGCAACACCCCCGCTGGTGGTCGGAGACCGCGTGTGGCTCTCCACAAAGCATCTCCCGTCCGACCGGCCGGCAAAGAAACTGGACCACCGGTTCATCGGTCCGTTCCCCGTCGAGGCGGTCATCAATCCGGTGGCCTACCGATTGACCCTGCCGCGTTCCATGCGGATCCATCCCGTCTTCCATCGGTCCTTGCTGGTACCTGAGGCCCCGCCGTCTCCCCTCCGGCGCCCGGCGCCACCCGTCGCTGTCGACGAGGACGGGGCGGAGGAGTACGAGGTGCACAGCATACGCGACTCCCGCTGGCTGAAGGGGCGCTTCCAATACCTGGTGGTGTGGCAAGGGTACGGGACCAAGTTCACCTGGGTCAATGCCTCCGACGTCCACGCCCCGGACCTGGTGCGGGCCTTCCACGAGCAGAACCCGGCCCGACCGCATCCCGATCGTCAGCCCCGGGGGAAGGGCCCTGCGGTGAGGGATAGTGTTGTGTCTTGCCCGCCCTCAGAGCAGCCGGGGCCTTCTTACCTGCTCCCGCACACTGAGGAATGTATGCCTCCCGGTCCCAGTCCTGGCTCCATGCCCACACAAACTGCAGAAGGAGAATCTCCCTGCCCCAGCCCTGACTCCATGCCCAGGCAAACGGAGCAGCTAGACCCCTCCCCCTCCTCCACAGCAGGTGAGCCTGAGGAGGGTTTATTACCAACAGCTGATTGGTGTGACCCTCGCATCAGAAGATTGGAGAGGCGGAGGCAACAGAGGGAAGGGAGGGGCAGGCCTTAATGAGTGCTGAGTCATGGAGCCACACCCCATGGCCTATATAAAGGATCTACTTTCTGGCAGTCTCTGAGTCAGGCAAAAGTCGAACTTATCTTGCTGAAGTCACTTACTGGTCTCCTGCCTGCTCTGAGGACTTTGCTAGGACTTTGGGCAGAGCTGCAGAGGCAAGCCTGATTCGGATTTCCCGGACCCAGCCGTCAGCGGAGGAGTGGGACACGACACATAGACATAGACATAGACATGGGCAGAGGTGGGTTCCATTTACCTTTACTACCAGTTCGCAATGGGAATGCTCTTCTGCACATGCGCAGATTGTCCATGATGACGTCCGGGCGGGGGGTGGATCCTTCTGCCGCCATTACTACCAGTTCGCAAGAACCGGACCGAACCAGGAGCAACCCACCACTGGACATGGATTGTGAAAAGCTACAAATCTAATCATTCAGGCAATATTAGATTGTGGCATTGAAATACATAAGGGATCATCTTGTCCCAGCTGAGCCACCCTACTCTATTAGCTCAAGAGAAAGCTAAATAAAGTGAGGAAGTGTTGGGCCCAAAGTCAAACCTTCTTTGCTGTGGCCCAATTTTATGGAACAAGTATTCCTTGGGAATATGTTTGACCTTCATGCCTAACTTTTAGAAATATCTTAAAACCTTCTTTAAATAGACCTTTGATGTCTTTGCTGCCTAGAGACGAAGAAAGATGTGTCGTGTTTTTTAAAATTGTTCTATGTTTAGTATTGTATATTGAGATTGGGTTTTAAGGTTCTTGTACACTGCTCACGATCATGAGATTGGGATAGGAGGGAGGGAAGGAGGAAGGGAAGAGGGGAGGGAGGGAGAAGGGGAGGAGGGGAGGGAGGAAGAGAGGGAGGGAGTAAAGAAAGGAGGGAAGGAGGGAGGGAGGGAGGGAAGGAAGGAAGGAAGGAAGGAAGGAAGGAAGGAAGGAAGGAAGGAAGGAAGGAAGGAAGGAAGGAAGGAAATTGTGTATATACTTATACTGGCTGTAATTTCCATTGAATACAGGATGGTAAATTTCTGAATAAATATTGATTGCATATCAATATTTGTATGTCTTCAAAAGTTTTTTTTTTATAAAGGGTTGAGTTCCCTCTAGTAACCCAAAGTGCTCCAGATCCGAGGATTTTTCTGCCTTGGCGGATTCAATCACCACGACCAAACTCTGAGATCTATTTTGGACAATAAAGGATTATACCGGACAGAACAAAAGTGGGAAAACTTCACGCAAGTAGCTAAGCCAATTCCCTGTTACTTTGTATCAAGCTTGAAAATAGCAAGAAAATGGTGACGAGTTGTTAACAAGTTAACGAGTGGAAAGCGAAAGTGACAGAACTTTTACTGCTTGCCGTCTGCCGCTGGTAGAAATTGCATGCTGTTTTTTTACTTTTACTCCTTGCTGCCTGCTGATAGAATCTATGGGAGATTTTTAAATATTGTTATAAAAGACTTTGTTTTCAGGAGGTTAAGAAGATTTAAAGTGAATATTAAATTGGAAAAAAAGCTTGATAGAAAATGGCAGCCAAACAATTAAAGACAACTGTAACAAAGAGCTCTGGAATTTCTTCAGCTGGCGCCTCTCCAGCCCATACAGCAGATACTAAAACATTGAATTTGGAGGCATTACAGGATAATTTGAAGGATTTTATACAAGAAAAAGTTAAAATAATAATTGATGAGATGTCTGAAATGAAAGAGCAGATGTTAGAAATTCAAGTGGGAAATAAAGAAGTTAAGGAAGGATTTGTGATTGCAGTACAAAGTTTGGCAACAAGCGTAATTTTATTAGAAGAGGAAGTTGAAGAAATCAAGCAATTTAATTCAAAATTAGAAAATAAAATGGATGAATTTCAAAGTAAAATGGAAAAAATAGATGATGAAATAGTTTTGATACAATTTAGGGATATGGAATTTGCTTTAAGAATCCGTGGTTTAAAGGAGAATAAACAAGAGAACTTAAGGGACATTTTTTCTGAAGCATTTGCTGAGATATTAGCAGCCCGTCCAGCTTATGTTATGTGGCTTATCAAATTGACAAAATATATCGTGTGAACTCTTAGATAGCAAGGCAAAAAAAGTTGCCAAGGGATGTTGTTATTTATTTTACAACCAGAACAGTGAGAAATTAGATTCTGCAAGCTTCATATAAGGGAGAGAAGATTCAGGTTGCTGATCAAGATATCTTAATAAAAATGTTAAGGGCTAGGAAGAAATTTGCCTTCCTAGTGAATGAACTTAAAAAATATCAGATTGAATATAGATGGGATATTCCAATTGGTATAATAGTATATTATGCAGGGAAAGCACATCGTCTCAATACAGTTGGAAAAGCAAGAGAATTTTATGTTGAGGCATTAAAAGCTGGAAGTCTTCCCCCATTGGAAGCTAGAAGAAGGGAGGATGAAGTGAAGGAAAGAGAAGTGAAGCAGGTACAAGAACAGATTGTGAGGGAAGAAGATTTATTACAAGTGTTGGAAATACCTACGGCGGGTTCAGATCCAAAGAAACAAAGGCTGACAAGAGCTGCTGCTAAATGCAAGGAACAAGATGTAAAGGCACAACAACAGTTGGCAACTACTACAACGGAAACAGTGGGAGGAGCAAGGCCTAAAGAAAAATGTGATCTGCGGCTGGTGTTCCAAAAGTTTCCTTTTGCCGATAATGGCAATTAAATTATTATCTTGGAATGTTAACGTTTTAATTCACCACAGAAGATAAGGAAAGTATTTCATTATGTGAAACAATTTAAAAATGACATTATCTGTTTACAAGAAACACATATTAGATCTTTAGATCAGAAATATTTGTTAAATTCAAAACTGGGAGTACATTTTGTTGCCTCCGCTTTGGAAAAAAAGAATGGTCTAGTTTTATATATAAAGAAGGATATATCAGCAAAATTAATTGAGGTGGATAATCAAGGAAGATATATTGCTATTGAACTTTTGTTGGAGGGAAAGAAGACATTATTAATAGGAGTTTATGCTCCGAATCAACAACAAGAAAATTTTTTCAAGTTTTTACATAAAAGAATAGTATTTTGGGATTATAAATCATATATATTAATGGGTGATTGGAATGGTGTGTAGGATATTCGAAAAGACAAAAAAAGTTTAAAAAAGATTTCAAGCCGGACGAAATTACCAAAGGCTTTTTTTGAAATGATGGAGGACTTGGAATTAAGAGATATTTGGAGAGAACATAATACAGAAGAGAGGGATTTTACCTTCTTTCCTGATAGGCATCAATCGTTTTCGAGGATTGATTTTATTTTGATTTCTAATGATTTGTATTCTAGAATGAAGAAGACGAAGATTTGCTCAAGAACTCTATCTGATCATAGTCTGGTTTGGATTGAATTTGATCGGGAAAAGGAGGCTAGGAGATCATGGAGGCTGTTTAAATATGAACAAAATGTAAATGAATGTAAAAAGCAAATGAAAGAATTTTTTATTATGAATATGAAAAAAGAGACATCTATAGAGATGGTTTGGGACGCTAGTAAAGCTTATATGAGAGGAACTCTTATACAAATGAATATTAAATATAGAAATAGATTGCAGAAAAAGAAAAAGGAATTGGAAGAGGAAATTAAAAAGAAAGAACAGTTATTGATAAATAGCCCAGGAAATAGTAAAATAAAAGAATCAATAAATATATTAAGAGGTCAGTTTAACATGTTGATGGCAGATCAAGTAGCAATTAACTTACAATATGTAAAACATAATACGTTTAATAATGCTAACAAGCCAGGAAGATGGCTTGCCTATTTAATAAGGAAAAAACAGAAATTACAAATGATTGATAAAATAGAATATAGGGGTAAAGAAGTGTATCAAAAGAATTTGATTAAAAAAGCGTTTTTAAAGTATTATACAAAGTTATATACTAGGGAAATGATTGATGATACAGAGATAGAGAGATATTTACAACAAGATATTTGTGAGCTTACAAAAAATCAAAGGAAAGAATTGAATCAATTAATTACTTCAGAGGAAATTATGTTAGCAATTAAG
Source organism: Ahaetulla prasina (assembly GCF_028640845.1). Taxonomy (NCBI): domain Eukaryota; kingdom Metazoa; phylum Chordata; class Lepidosauria; order Squamata; family Colubridae; genus Ahaetulla; species Ahaetulla prasina. The sequence continues at coordinate 123,105,453 of NC_080539.1, read as the reverse complement.
CAGCTTAAAGTCGGTAAAGCACCAGGTACAGATGGTTTAACAGCTGTTTATTATAAAAATTTACAAAATGAGATGGTTGAACCACTTAAAGAGCTATTTAATAAAATTCCAATGGGAGGAGATGTTCTCCCTTCATGGAGGAAGCTTTTATTTTGTTAATACTGAAGGAAGATCGAGATGGTATTAAAGCAGAGAATTATAGGCCAATATCACTTTTAAACACTGATTATAAGATATTTGCCAAGATACTTGCTAATAGATTAATGCCAGTGATGAATCAAATAATTCATAATGATCAATCAGGATTTATTAAGAGTAGGCAGATGATATATAATGTGAGGCAAATTGTAAATTTACTTGAATATTTGGAACAAAAAAACCAAGTCTCAGCGACACTCTTTTTTCTGGATGCTGAAAAAGCTTTTGATAGATTGGATTGGCAGTTTTTGTTTAAACTAATAGAAAAAATGCAATTTGGGGATTATTTTATCCATGCAATTAAAGCAATATATCAGAAGCAAACAGCACAAATAATAGTAAATGGTGGTTTAACAGAAATTTTTAAAATTGGGAAAGGGGCAAGACATGGATGCCCCTTGTCTCCATTACTTTTTATTTTAACTTTAGAAATTCTTTTGAAAAAAATAAGTGGTTCAGATCGAATAAAGGGAATTAGAATTAAACATCAAGATTATAGATGAAGAGCCTTTGCAGATGACTTGGTTGTTACTGTATCTCAACCAATATATTCAGCTATTGGTTTAAAAGAAATAATTGATCAGTATGGTAAAGTATCTGGATTTAAGGTGAATCAGCAAAAGACAAAGATGATAACTAAAAATATGAATATACAACAAAAAGAAGAGTTAGAAAGATCTACAGGTTTTGAAATCGTTAAAAAGGTTAAATATTTAGGAATATACATTACAGCTTCAAATGTGAAATTATACAAAAATAATTATGAAGTATTGTGGCAGAAGGTATGGAAAGAAATGGAGAAATGGAAGAAGTTACAATTATCTTTGCTGGGAAGAATAGCAGCTATAAAAATAAATGTTTTGCCCAGGTTTCTATTTTTGTTTCAAATGATACCAGTACTTAAGAACGATACCAAATTACAGAAATGGCAAAAGGGGGTTAATAATTTTGTATGGATGGGCAAAAAACCAAGAATAAAGTTAAAAATAATGCAGGACACATGGGAAAGGGGTGTGTGTGTGTCTTAAAAGGCCTAATCTAAAATTGTATTATGAAGCAGTTGTCTTATCATTAATTACTGATTGGATTAATTTAACTGAGGAAAGAGTTCTGAATATAGAAGGTTATGGTTTGTTATACGGGTGGCATAAAAAAGTAATATAATTAGAAATGCATTATTGAGGGTGTGGAGGAAATATCAATATAAATTAGATGGAAAGTTACCGATATGGGCAATCCCGAGACACATGATAGAAAATATAAATATATATTAAAAGATACAACTTCTTTGTATGGAAAAGGGGGAATTACAATTAAAATCCAGAGAAAAGATGGGGGAAGAAGGAAAAAATTATACATGGTTTCAATATGGACAATTACAAGTAAGATGGAAATTAGATCAAAAAATAGGTATTAAGCAAACTGAGGATAATTTGTTAAAATAAATGAGAGATCAAGGTCAACAGCATATTAAGAGGTTGTATAATGTATTAGTAGAAATAGACTCAGAGACTGAATTGGTTAAGGATTGTATGATTAAGTGGGCACAAAATTTTCAGCAACCAATAATGTTGGAAACTTGGGAAAGAATTTGGATAAGGAATGTTAAATTTACACAAGCGCAAAATAAATTTTTTATAAGATGTTTTATAGATGGCACTTAGACCCCAAAAAGTTGTCATGTATGTATCCTAATGTACAGGCTAAATGTTGGAGATGTGATTGTGAAGATGCCACTTATTACCATATATAGTGGACTTGTAAAAAAGTTAAAGCATTTTAGATTAAAGTATGGTGGATTATGCAGAATATTTTGAAAAAGAAGATTAAGTTTACTCCACAGTTCTTTTTACTAGGAATAATTATGGATTGTACAGCTATAGACACTAAATTGATTTTGAACTTAATAACAGCCACAAGACTTTTGATTGCTCAATATTGGAAGAAAGAAGAACTACCTACAATTGAAGAATGGACACTTAAAGTATCAAATCTGGCAGAAATGGCAAAAATTTCTGCTTATTTGAAAGACTATACACAAGAAAAATATTTTTTAGAATGGAAAATGTGGATTGATTATATTCAAAATAAGTATCAGATAAAAAAATATCAAAAAGCATATGAGTAAATTTAGGAATTGTTTTGTATTAGATATATTTCTGAAGGAGAGGGGAATTGAGAGTGTGATGATGTGTGGAGTGACTAGAGATTATAATTTAAGATTTATTTTGGATTATGATTGTTAGTTTTGATACCCCGCATTTTGTTCTGGGAAGTCTTGGGGGGGGGGTAAGGGAATTAAGGGGGGGATGAGGGTAGAAAATGGAATGATGGTTAATGTACAGGGATTATTGAAGATGCATAAATATAATTAATGTAAGGTCAGGTCTGCCCAGCTACCATTTCAGAATGGTGGGGAGGGAAAGTAGAAGAGAGTAGGAGGTAGGAAAGAGGAGAAGAGGAAGAAAGAGGGGTAGAAGAGGGAGAAGGAAGGTGTAGAAGGGAGGGAGGAGAGGATGTAGATAAGAGAAGGGGAGGAAGGTGTGGAAAGTAGAAGAAGGTAGAAGACGGAAGAGAGCTAAAAGGAGGAGATGGTGACTGGGCAAGCCTGACTAATTATATATGACTGTACATTAAATATGTTATTGGATATGAATGTAAAAATAAAACTTTTTTATAAAAAAAAGTTTTGTTGTTAGTTTTCATTTCTTTAATCAACAATCTTGTTCTATTTTCCAATATGTTTTGAAATTTTCCCAAAGAGCAACTGTATTGGTATTGGCAGTGAATAAATGGAGGCAGGGCCAACTAGAGGTGGTATTTACCAGTTCTCCAAACTAAAAATTTCCACTACTGATTCTTCAGAACCTGTCAGAACTGGCTAAATACCACCTCTGCTGCTGATCCAAATAATGTTGTAGCTGCCCTCTCACAATGCCTGGAGATTGTAGGGGTTTGTATGGGAGACAACAGGCTTCAGCTGAACTCTGGTAGGATAGAGTGGCTGTGGATTCAAGGGGCACTGGGATCTGGGGGTTTATCATCCTTAGTTCTGGATGGGGTTGCACCACCCCATATAGACCTGGTGCACAATCTGGGGGTTCTCCTAGGCTTGCAACTACTGCTCGAATAGCAGGTGGCAGTCATGACTAGGAGACTCATTGCACAACTTCATGTTGTGTGCCAGTTGTGGGCATAGTCATTCATGGGCACAGTCATTCATCCCTGGTCATCTCCAAGTTGGATTATTGCAATGCACTATGAAAGGGGCTACCCTTCAAGAGTATTCGGAAGCTAAAACTGGTACAGAACGTGGTGGCACAGATTGTTCTGGAGACCCCACAAGTGGCATGTGTGACACTGCTGTTATGTGGGCTGCACTGGCTGCTAGTTTGCTTCTGGGTCCAATTCAAGGTGTTGGCCACATCACCTTTAAATCCCTTTATGGCATGGGCTCAAATACCAGAGGAGACACCTCAATAACCCACCCCATTCGTTCCATTGGAAAGAGCCTACTTTGAATCCCATCTCCAAACAAGTTTGGCTAACAGAGTCCAAGAGAGGACCCTTTTCTGCTGTGGCCTCTGGCCCCTAAAATATTCTCCCATCAGAGGTGAGATCTGCCCCACACATGCACACTTCTAGCCTTCTGGATGAGAGTCAAAACCTGACTCTGCCCCTTGGCCTGCTCCATTAGGGGTGGCCAACGGTGTAGAAAAGATTGTCACTCCCAGGCTGCCCAACATCTTGCATCTTAACTTTTAATCTTTTTATTCTAATTTTGATTATTTTAGGATTTTTTATTATATTTTAAGCCACCTATAGTTGCTGACTAGTGAGATGACCAGTATAGAAATTCAATAAATAAATAAAAATAATAAAATCTCACTCCTGTGCATACTTGCTAGAGTCTCAATCACTTTGGAAAAGAAGGGGATGATTTCTAAGGAACGCAACATAAAAATCACACTGTTGGGGATCCTTTGACATGTATGAATGCATGATATTTTTTCAAAATAAATCTAAAAGCTGGAATAGGGAATAAACAATAAGAATGAGGTAGTAAAATTAAGTGGTTAAGGCTTTTAAAAAAGTATTTAAGAAGCACTTAAGCAGACTGACATAAAAGAAACATATATTTTAACAGGGAAAAGTAATTATAGGCCTAATACTGCATACCAGACCAGCACATCTGGTCAAGGATGATAGCTCTACCTTCCCCCAGGCCTATCCCTTCCACGAAACTCATAATTATAGCCACCCACATCCTTCCACTTACACAGAAGAACTAAGAAGCCGAGGTGGCACAGCGGTTAGAGTGCAGTACTGCAGGCTACTTCTGCTGATCACTGGCTGCCAGCAATTTGGCAGATTGAATCTCACCAGGTTTCCAGGCTTCCAAGGTCGGTAAAATGAGGACCCAGATTGTTAGGGGCAATATGCTGACTCTGTAAACCACTTAGAGAAGGCTGTAAAAACACTATGAAACGGTATATAAATCTAAGTGCTATTGATGAAGGTATTTTTTTCTTTCTTTTTCTTTTCTTTTATGTACACTGAGAGCATATGCACCAAAACAAATTCCTTGTGTGTCCAATCACACTTGGCCAATAAATTCTATTCTTCTTTCTTTCTAATGGTGTCAGGGCAAGGCTTATGGGATCACATGAATCCATTAAGCCTCACCTTAAGACATCAAATCCCCAGCCCAAATTCCAGCTTCTGGTTTGGACCTAATTCTTTACCCTTGATTTAAAAACATACAAGAAAAGCCAACAGATCCCGTAGGCTATAGATAACACACATGTACCTAGATAGTTAGATGGATGGATGGATGGATGGATGGATGGATGGATGGATGGATAGATAGATAGATGATAGACAGATAGGAGAGAGAGAGAAAGACAGGGACTCTCAATGCCTTAACCATTAGACCAAATCATCAATCTATGAGCATCATCCAAATCTGCAATTAAATAAATACATGGTGGCAATTAATGAGACCTAGCATCACACACCCTATTCTACCTTCCATTTACATTTTGACAATAATGTATTCTGGTTTCATATTTCATATGTCACATTCAAAGAGTGGTGCAAGGTAGATTTCAATTACCAATGTGTTTTGCTTTATAAGGTATATTGCCTGTAACTAAAGCCAGTGAAAAGAGTCTAATCAAATTGTACCTTATATGAAAACTGCATGGCCATCTAGGATTGAATTCCTAGAGTACTGGAATACATGTGTAAACAGATTTCATTAAAAAAATAGAACTTGAACTCTGTCAACTGTAACATCTTGTGCGAGATCATGACACTTTTGAAGACATCCTAAGTAGCTAATAAAGACACAGTTCTCTTTGTAAACTTTTACATTAGCATTTAAGAACATCAATACCAACAAAGGGTATATTAACATAGACAATGCTATTCTTTAAGAAAGGACTTTATGAGACAGGTCCTGGGGCACATCAAACTAATAGGCCACTACATCCTAGCTCCAATGGTAGTGTCCCCAAGATGTGCAGCATGAGTTATTGTTGATCTAAATTTGATAGAACTTCATCACCTGCATTTCCAAGAGTTTGTGTGTATTCATCACAGGTTTCAGATTGTAGTACTTTTGACTAATTAGATAGTAGACACATTTACGTTTCTTTCTGGATAGCCATTGGAAATGTCATGTAGTACACAGACATATTAACTAAGTTGTTGGCTAGACCTTGGATACAAGGTAAGGAGCATTTTCCTTCATTGGACAAAATAACAGTCAATCTTTCAAAAAAATATTGTGGCTTTCAATTGTCTTCCACATTTGATAGAGGAGCAAAAAAAATGGAAACAGGAGTGGAAAGGTCTGTTTATGACTATTTAAGCAAGAAGCCCAAATGATCTTTATCCAATAATATGCTCTGCATATTATTAATGTGTGCTGAAATTTAGAATCATACTCAGGGAGATGATAAACAACTTGTTACGTGGGTTACGTGGGTTACCGATGTTTTCTGAAAATCTCAGTGTTCTTGTTTTGTTTTCCCTTCTATATTTCCTTTTCCCCAGTAAATTCCTTTTTAATAAATGTCTTTCAACTACTCTCACTAATAAGGGACTTTCTCATTAAACTCTTCTCCATATACAAGAATGTATGGTTAAACAGCTACCCCTTGTGTTTCACAAGTTGCAGAAGATTTATTGTAGATAAATTATGTAAAATTGGAGCTTTGGGTAGGAGAGTCCAACCCATCACCCTTTACGTCTATAAGGGCTATGATGAAAGGAGAAAGCCTTGGTAGAAAGACTAAGAATCCTTCAGGAGGCCATAAAGTTCAGTTTGCTGGAGCATTCTTGAAATAATGGACTTACCAATGTCATTTTTAATTGTATCCCCTCCTGGTTGGTAACAATGAAATGTAGATGAGTCATTTGCCTATTTTAGCTATTTTCTCTTTAAGTCCATAGCATAAGAGGGAAACTTTTGTAACCAAAAAAACAAAAAAAAGTCTGTGGTAAATGTTGCTCCATTCTCATTTCTGACCTAACAGCTGGCAGAAAAAAATCAGTTCTGTCAGAGGCCTCCGAAATTGTCACTGCAGCTAGGATTATGCTACCCACATATTTCTTTAATTTGTGATGTTTAATTGGTTTAACTTTTTACTTGCTCCTTGATTTTTCTCCTGAAGATACCTTGTAAAATGGTGTTTCTAACCTTCTGTAACACTGTATAGCTTTTTTTTTTTTTTGCTGTATCATTTATGATTGGAAATCCTCTAGAAGAGATGTTAGAATCTGTGAAAAATGTTAATGGAAAAGAATTTGACTTTCATGAATATAGATTTACTAGTGACTTTACTATCTTGGTAAGGACAACTTGCCATCAAGTTTAAACTAAGAAGGGTATTATAGCTGATCAACTGCCACATAAAGGTATATTTTATTGAAAAACTGCATTCCATTCAGAATCTTTGTGGAAGGGAATCTAGACTTTTCTCTCGTGAATCTTACTTTGGAGCAATATTAGACACAAAGTATTCCAGATAGCATTCCAATTTTCCCTCAGAAAACCCCATTGCTGAGGCTATACAGGAGCTGAGATTATTTTATGAACTCCAAAATATCTTAAATATTGCTTGTGTTGGATATTATGCTGCTGATATAACAAGCTGTCTTTTTTACCTCTTTACAAATGAACTTTGAAGTCACTAAACTTCTTTTAAGGGAGCAGGATTTAGAAAAGAAATATATACTAGAGAAAGCCACCAGAAATCCCTACAAAAATTGAAAACGGTTTTCTGATGAAATGATAAAGTAGATTTTGGCGTCTCCTTTTATTTATTTAATTATTTATTTAATTTTTAAAATTTTAATTTAGATTTTTTTTTTTGAATAAGCGTAAACCAAATTGTCATATGGAATTATTCCATGAGATATACATATTTCCATACATACACACACAGATTCCTAAACCATACAAGCATATTCGCATATCTCCTAGACTTTGTGTAGGATTCCAAAGTAAATATATAATTCTATACATAGTGGAGAATCATGGAACAACTAATAGATAACTCATGGTTGACTATTCTGACAACAGTATAAACCAGAAGCATTTTATGTTGCTGTATTCGGAGTCCAGATGCCTTAAAAGCTTACTCATGTTTGTAATTTAGCATATTTACTATTGTACCTATCAGAAGTGAAGGCTAGTCATTTTTTTAAAAAACAAAAAGACAAAATCTGGATGACCATCCAAAAGATCATCCGGGTACTTGTTTTGTTCATTTTATGCATTGAGTGACAAAAAGGGCTGAGATATGAGATAAATGTGAGTAGCTTCCATTTTTTCATTTGGCTATTTATCCATAACTAGCAATAATCAAAATGGAAAACCACTAGTAATTCTTCTTTCCTTGCCAGCCATGAGCTGCTAATGGGCTATGTCACATTTTGCCTTAAGATTTCTAAGCAATTATCAGGGTTTGGGGTTTTTTTTAAGCAGATTAAAATGTTTCTCAAATTCCTCTTAATGGAGTGTGAGATGCTTTCATTGGCTGCCATTGTGAAAGGACTAAAAAAGTGAGAGGAGCTATATTTTCTCCTGTCCAATAATTGGTAGTCTCTCTTACTTCTTGGTCTTAGTGATATACCAAGAGTAGATAACCTGCCATTAGTAAATACAATGAAAAAGGTTACCTCTTTAGCGTTATGACCAAACTGCAAAATTGTGTTTGGGAAAGCACCACATCCATGCTAGACTGAGATTTTTTTTAAAAAGCAGATTAAAATGTTTCTCAAATTCCTCTTAATGGAGTGTGAAATGCTCGAGTACAGGCTACATTTACTCAGAACAACTGTCACCAAGTAAGTTTCAGGATCCAAATGCAGATTGATTAAAAATGCTTATTATAATCAATATAATAAGCATTTTAAAGTAATCTACATCTACAGCTGAGGCTACCGGTTCAGTTCTAAATATTTTTTCAAGGTCTTACAATTTGTCAATTTATTGGAAGAAATTAATAGCCTTTGGACTATCGCAGTGAGGTATGACTGGAGTGAAATTAGGCACAGTTAATTCCTTCAATGGCATTATCACTTATTCAAATATATATTATTACTTTGCAAGCTCACATGCCGAGGGAAAGCATTATAACTGATATGTGTATCAGTTATTGCAATTAATCTGATTACATCCACAAATAGGAATTACAGTAATTGTAATCTGATGTCAACACTCCATTTTGGCCCAAAGTAAAATTTCAAAGCAGAACTGTCAGGTTTAGAATGTCCCAGGATTTTGAAGGAGGAAAAAGCATTTGAATAAGGTACAAACTTTGTCAGAAGTGCTTACAGTCATTTAAAGACTTCTGGCCAGGCAAGAAGATTTTCACATTCTCATCACTGCATCTCCTCCAGAAGTTTCTGCCCAAAAGCTCCAGAAGGCATGAGATAACATGGAAAGCTTTGTGTCAATTAGTGTGGTCTATTTTACCAGTAGACCAGACTTTTTATATAACTGATATAACCCACATCTTTTCGTAATTGTTTAAACAGCTACTTGGGTTCTAAGGAAGAGCTAGCAGGACTAAAAACATATAGGCACAAAAGATGAACCTTTAATTGTGAACAGAAGCAAGAGACCAGATTCAGGCTACATACTGATAGCTGTATTTTTTGAAGAAAAAAAAAAATCTTCACATAATAAATACATCTTATACACACGGACTTCAAATTTACCTCAGAAATCTATGTACAATATAAATAATTATAAATGGGAACAATTTTCAAGATATTAGCAACAAAGCTAAATTGAATTTCCTACATTACATTCCAAAAGAAAACTTCAAATTACAAATGTAACTTGACAAGGGCATTAGAATCCACACATTGCATGTCGTTTGTGATGCTGTCAATTTTGTAATTTGGTCACACAGCCATATCATCACTTTCAGCTTCTGACATACACGGGGCTCCAGGCTCACAAGTTACATGGATATCCTGAAGGGCTGGCATTAGTTTTCCCATCTATTTCAATGCAGAAGGTGTATGTGCTCCTTTATGTTGGCTCAAAACGCTCCTTTCTATTTAAATGAAAGGCATGCAAGAGCACTGGAGCACGCATGCACGCGCACACGCACACAAACCCAGATATTATTACTAGGACTTCTCTTTAATTTATTTCCAAATAAATAACCCCATATACTGATTCTAAACATGCTTATCTGGAAATAATTCCCTTTAGAATTCATGGGTCCTGTGAGATCAATTAATTTAGAAAGGGACTGTTCTGCATTTCAGTTAAAAAAAGCAAGCATAAATGATACCATGGGAAAAGAGAGTGCTCTTAAGTACAGAAATACAATTTAGGCCTTTAAAAAATCTTTAACAGCCTTTAGGGAAAAATAAGAAAGTGTCAATACTTAACATAAAAGAACTGTGCATAATTTCTTTTTTTTTTATAACATAAAACACTGTTCATTTATAATCAGCTTACATATTTGGGTTTGAGAACATTTTTTTTCATTTGAAAACTAAGCTACATGCATTAAAATAAATAATAGTTTCTTTTTTTAAATAGAGTAAATGACTACAATAATAAATGAACACATTTGCTTTTACTGTTTGAAAAAAGAAGTTACTGAATAGAGCTGAAAACTTATTATTAGCCAAATCCTGTGCAAAGTGAAGGCTATTGATTTCAACAGCTAAAGTCTACCTAATTTGGATTAGGAGCAGATTCTTTGGTTTGTATTGGACATAGAGTAGAGTTTTCCTACCTTCTGCTTTCCTCTGCAGCCACTCAATACAGAGGCACCACCAAGCCCATTCCAAAAAACTTAGAGGATCTTATAAAATAGAATGGAAATAGAAAGCAAACTGCAGAAGGAAGAATCATCCTCATATATCACCAACTTTAGACCTTATCTTTAAGCCAGTTTTCTCAACATAGCTTCCCCCCACATAGGCTGGATTACAATTCCCAAAACTCAGTCATGGCCAGAATTTAGGAGATTATAATGGGAGCACAAATCTAGGGCAACAGGTTGGAGAAAGCCAGACTATAGATCCAATGTTGCTCCTTCCAGTCATGAAGTGTAAAAATGCATCATCTTTCTACAATGAGTATATTTCTCCCACCTGAAAGTCCAACTTGGTGCACAAAACTTTTAAGTATATAAAATGCAGAAGTTGTAATTTATTTTATTTGAGGAAAGCATTGCAATACTACATAGGGAAATGGACTGAAATATGGGAGGAACTTCATTCAAATGGAATTTGCAATTCAAAATCCACAGGAAAGCTAAAATTTTAATGCCCTGTTTCAAATTCAAGCTTGAAAGATAGAGGTTGGTGGGAGGGTCAAAGGGGCCATATATCAATCAATCAAATACAGCAAGGATCCAAAATTCAAACATTTATTTTGACTTGCCCTAATACTCAGATGAAGAAAGTATCATGTTCATAGTTATCCTGTAAAATGTACGTGCTCCAAAATGATCTCCAATGTTAAAACCAATCAGGAGGGATGAAAACTTAGTGCCTACTTTTTGACAATACACAAAAGGCCATACCAGATGTTTTAAAAATATGAAGGAAAAACAAAGAGAACAGGGCCAACCAAGCATTTCTACCCAAATTCAGTTGATTTAAGATTCCTGTATTTTGCAAAAAGATTTGGCAGCTTTATGTGGTCTGCATTTAGAATGTAACACAAAAAATCTATCTACTGTATGTCAGATTAATGCTTGGTAATGGTCACAATCTGGGAAAGATATTATATAAACACATCATTGTGAAGAGATCTAGCTGAGTTTTGAGCATGGAGGTTTTCCTGAATAACATGAAAAGCATTTTAGGCCTGATGAATATTTGATACGTATGCTACTGAACCTTAACAACTTTGTTGGGATTCTTAGTCTGTTTTCATTTTTAGAAATTCTTATATTGAAATCTAAAATATTTCTACCCGGAAGTACTAGGCTGAGTGTACACTACTGTACCCTGTACACAGCTGTACATGCAGAATGGTTACGTATTACACGCTACATAGAACAGATTCTTATAAGCATAATTACTTACCTAGTAGTTATTTGTGCAAGCTGAATAAAAAAGTTGCAACCTTTAGTTGTATTATACTGAATACAGTTTGTTTCATAATGTGGAATGTGACAATCTGGATATAATTTGTAAGTTTCATCTATTAAAGAAATTAGTGATGCGCCTTGTTATGTGTCCAATATAATAATCATATGGGATTTTTAATTTTAGAATGTAAACTTATTTTTAAAATCTTTATGATCATTTTAAGCCTTCCCTTTAGAGTGACTGGAAATTATTCTTATTAATTTATATATTAGCTTTTATGCTTAATTATCCGTGCATTAATATTGTGGACCTATGATACACCAACATTTGACCTACAATGCCTTTATTTTCTCCATAGCTTTATCTAAAATTGTATGCCACATATTAAATCTATAGGCTGTTCTGCAGAATGTTGTTGTTCATTATACACACAAGTACACATCCTAAGTAAAATATTTATGATGGTGTCATTTTTAATCTTAGTGAAATCTCTTATCTTTATTAAATATAAATATATTGAATAAACCAAGAGCTATTATTGACTTGCTGATTCACAATTATTTGTTTATTCTTTTGGTAACTGTATATCTTCGCTATATATTCCTGCATTGACTGGAGTGGCAGACCTAACAGCCTACATGGCTCCTATAGTTTTTCGAAAATCAGTCAAAGCGCAAAAAAAGTAGCCGGGGCTATTATTCTGTTCTTGGATGATGCTCCTTCTCTGAATGAGAACTTTATTGATTATTAGTTATTAGTTGTTATGCTTGGAACCCAAGAGCTATGGTGTAGATCCTGAAAACATTTTACAGTACTCCCAACAGTCTGTGCTTAGACCTAGAAGACCTTTGAGGAAGTTCATACTAGACTTGTCTACATATTGCATTAAGCTTCTCTGTAAAAAAAATCATCATTATTGTTATTATGGGCAGATAGGGGGGAAGTGAAGCACAAATATTTACTTATGTAAGTAAAAATGAAATACTGCACAATTTTACTTTGCTAGAAAACCTCCTAGATTTTTAAAAATATGGTGGTTGGGAGTAGCCAGTACTTTTTCAAAGTACTTTCACTGTCTTGAGATGAACCTGTTAAGGATTTGCACATGCACATTTCTAAATTAAGTTCAGGAGGAAAGCTTTTAAATAATCTAGCTGAAATAAATAAGCTTAATGTTGGCTGGATCATAGCTACTATTTGCTATACCAGGGGTCTCCAACCTTGGTCCCTTGGTGTATCCCTTGGTATATCCCTTGGTGTATCCCTTGGTGTATCCTAGTCCCTACCAGGGGTCTCCAACCTTGGTCCCTTTAAGACTTGCGGACTTCAACTCCCAGAGTCCCTCAATCAGAAGTCCACAATCTTAAAGGGACCAAGATTGGAGACCCCACTGCTATACTAACCCCATGTGTCTACTTGTACTTAACCATGGAACAAACATTCCCTGGCAACATGTTTTCTCTGCTCTCTTCCCATGATGTTATCTTAATCCTTTCCCCAACCCATGTGTGAGATTTTTTTCCCTGCTAATGATGTACAGTAACTTCTGCAATACACTCGTCCCATTATTATACCACAATAATAGTACTGGAAACAAGCTTTATATAACTCCAGTGAGGCCATGAAAATTATGTAAGTCAGCATAGGGTTACTGGCCTTGTTCTCAGCTATTCTAGTATTAAAGAAACATCCCCTTTTTTATTGTGACACTATCCAACAATAGCCTCAATTCAGTTTGGTTTTATCTTTGAACCTGAATGTAATTACTGTGCCTGGAAACAAAAGGAAGAGAAACAGTATAGGGATTAGCAATGAGGACAATAAGTGTCATGTCAGTATGTTTTTCTGTCAACTCAAAGATAGTCTTTGCTTGGTGGGGAAAAAACCACAAGCAGTACCCTTGGTCTTAGATCCAACTTTCTCTCCAAAAAAACTAAATATTTATAGTTTTCTTTATGCTTCTAACTACTTAACTTTATGCCGCTCTGAGCTGAACCCACACGTTTATCAATGCCCTTCATAGATCTTATTCAATTGCGTAAATAAAGTAATAATTCCATCTAAACATTTTTATAGTGTCTTCTTGATTTTGGTAAGACCAACTTTCACATTTGTGACTTCAAATGAAAGCTATAATGCCAGCCATCTTCTAACAGTTTCACTGATTATAACTCATCTTGCTTTTAAACATCTGTATCTGCAGATACAAGGTGTTTCTCTGCCAACACTGAAATTTAGGAAAAACAGACTGGAATAATTCCATCCACATACAGATTTCAAGTTGGAGAACTTTGATGAAGATTAAATACAACAATCTTAGTAAATAATCTTTCTCTAAACCATAGGAATCTGTTGCTAACCATAATATCAAAAATGTTGAGAACTCAATGGTACTGTAGTTCAGCAGCACCTGGAGGCTACAGTACTCTATCACTGTGGAAAATTGCATTAAGTCTTGCTTATGCGTTATATCCAATTTAACAGATCACTGCCTTTTGCAGAATGCTGCAATTTAAAATACTAAGAGAATGCGACAGCACTGAAAACAAAAGACTATCGTGTGAGAAATACCTGAGTTCCCTATGTAATTGAGGAGCCATAACACATTTATTCAATTACAATATATTTTCTGGTTGATTTCAATTAATTTATCTCTACTGATCCCATGGTTATGTCATAAAAGTAAAATTACCTGTAACCTTTCAGGTACTCCTGGATTTCAGTTCCAATAAGCCCCAGCCTGCTCATGTATTGCAGAAGGACATTTAATCCAACATCTGGTTGCCTATAACTATACCATTTATGCTGTTACATTTTGTGACATATGTAGCCAAATATAACAGAACAGGTTCTCATGGTGTCTACCCATATTCAGCCCCTAGTCCTACTTCATATTACTTTGGAACAAGCACTATTGAATGAATGAACGAACGAACGAACTTGCTCTTCTGAAACATACTGGGCATTCAAATTGCAATTTTTGATCTTTTGACAAGCAAAATCAATGGGGAAGTCAGCTTCACTTAACAACTGTGTCACTAACATTGGAGCTCTTCTAATCCAGTCTGCTGCTCAAGCAGGAGATGCTATACTATTTCAGGTAAGTGACTGACTAGTCTTTTCTTAAAAACCTCCAGTCATGAAGTGCCCACGATTTCTGAAGGTTAATTCAGAATCTGTTGGTTAATTGTCCTCACCGTTAGGAAGTTTCTCCTTAATTCTAGGTTGCTTCTCTCTTTGATTAGTTTCCAATCATTGCTTCTTGTCCTGCCCTCTGGTGCTTTGGAGAATAATTTGACCCCCTTTTCTTTGTGGAAGCCTCTCAAATACTGGAATATTGCTATCATGTCTCCTTCTTTTCTTTAGACTATCCAAACCTAAAACCGGCAGCCATTTTCTCTTTTGTTATGTTCTGATGTTTTCATAACAAGTTGCTCAAGAAACTCTGTCCTTGTTCCATGTCCACCTATCTACCACTTCTTCATTAGGGCTTTCCTAGTTTACCAACAAATTGAACTTCTAATGTAATCAGCTTTCAAAAGTGCTCTTTCCTCCAAACCTATGCCATTATATCACTTCCAATATACCCACTTTCCCCTCATGTTGTATCTCTCTTAAAATATGGCCTCTACAGCCAGCCTTCTTGACAACCTACAACTGTTGTACAGCACACAAATCTTTAAATCCAGCACTTCTAAGCTGCTATATTAACACTCTAACTTTTAATTGGCAATCTTTGTGGCCAACAGGGAATTATTAAGGAACATTAAATAACTCAAAATGTTTTGCATTCTGCTTTGTGTGTGTGTGTGTGTGTGTGTGTGTATGTATATATGCCTCTATGTCTGTGTATGTTTCTGAACGTATATGTGTGTGTGCATTTTTTGCATAAGCACATACACATATATATTCAGTGCATAGTGGTCTTGCTTTATTAAGGCCTGAGAAATACCAGTAACTTATATAGATTTTCCTTAACTAGTTCATCATGCATGTCCATGCAAGCAAAATGGCTAATTTTGCATAGCCAGAGCGCTCCCAACTTAGATCTCCTTCACAATGTGGTACTAGCTTTATGGTTTGATTTTATTTTCTTTACCTTAACCTTGAGGCCAATGCATTTGAAACAGCAATTGGGATAAACCAACACTCAACACTACAAGAACTCTTTTAGTGCACTGTAGCTCATCAAATGTTGGTTGCAACAAGAATTTTAAAACTTATGTGCCTGTGGTTATTACTCTGTAAAGATACTTTTCCTAGGACGACCTTAAAAAGAGGGTGAGGTGGGGTGGAGTGGGGTGGGGAAGAGAGAAAGGCCCATCAGCTCCCATTGGTTATTATAACAGATGTCCCCTTGTGTCCCTGGGCTGGATCTTGCTGCATCCGTAGGTGAGAAGTCACATCAAAGTGTGATCCATTGCAACCCAAAGAATAGTTCCTAATCGTTTCACTGTCATAAAGGTGCTCCAGAGCAAATCCTGTTAAGGTGTAGGCATGCTTATCAAAGTATTGCCTATGGGAAGTGTAATAATTGGGAGAACTTGTGGGCTGATGGTCCCCTGGTGTCTGATGTGGGGACACGTCAGAATGAAAATAGTCTTTAGCCAAGAGCAAGCCTGATTTAGACATTCGATCAGACCCAGGACTGTTTATTCTAGATAGCGTTGTGGGGCTGTTGTCATAGTCGTTCTCCTGTGGGCTCATCAGTTTCCCATCCCGTTGTTGCTGTGTGTGTTCACAAGGAGGTGTAGTGGTGATGCTGGGGACTCGGCAGGCCTCTCTCAGCTGTTGCTGCTGATGGTAGTTTGTAAAACAAACAGAGTGCTTTTTCCCAGCTCCGTTCATGGAAACCAGCTGATCAGGGGTAGATTTCCGCTGCTGTAGCCTGTTCTCTTCTTCTTTAATCATTTGCTGAGTCGCTCTAATTAGAGTCTCGATTTTGCTGGGCTCATGTGGGCTGCCCTGATACTGCTCAGAGTGGTATCGGTCCCCTGACTCACTAGCCGAACCAGGATCTGGGGAACTAACCACACTTTCTTCATCCCAGTGCCCTCGTCCTAAAAAAAACAATGAGCAAAACAAAGAGTATAAATAACGAACAGTGGATTTTGCACCAAATCAGAACTGATGACCTCCTAAAGACAAAATAACAGTATTTAAGCCATTTACAACCACATCAAGCTCTAGCATATATCTTGGCCCACATTGACTTACTGCCAATATTGTATCTATGTTAGCAGGATTCTCTTGTCAAGTTCAGATTCAGCTGAGAAACCCCTTGTCTCCTGACTTTGAGCCTTCTCACTTTGGATGTCTGAATTCACAGAAATCATCAAAGCTTCACTCCTTCCCTGTTTCTGTTTGAGGATGTCTCTGTAACATATCACTGTATCTTCCTACTTTGTATACGAACTATAATGCTTACAGAAAAAAACCATTATTATTATTATTATTATTATTATTATTATTATTATTATTATTATTATTATTATTATTATTATTATTATTATTATTATTATTATTATTATTATTTAAATTTTTTACCGCCCTTCTCCCGAGGGACTCAGGGTGGTTTACAGCCAAAATAAAAACGACAGCAATATACACATAAAACCATGAATTAAAAAACTTATTACACAATTGGCCAAATTAAAACATTAAAATAAAACCCCATAAATTATAAAATATTAAAACATTAAAACTAATTAAAATCCTATGCCAGTCCTGCGCGAACAAACAAATAGGTCTTCAGCTCGCGGCGAAAAGTCCAAAGGTCCGGCAGTTGACGAAGTCCAGGGGGAAGTTCGTTCCAAAGGGTGGGAGCCCCCACAAAGAAGGCCCTCCCCCTGGGGGCCGCCAGCCGACATTGCTTGGCGGACGGTATCCTAAGGAGTCCCTCTCTGTGCGAGCGTACAGGTCGGTGGGAGGCATTCGGTAACAGCAGGCAGTCCCGTAAGTACCCTGGCCCTAAGCCATGGAGCGCTTTAAAGGTAGTCACCAAAACCTTGAAGTGCACCCGAAAGACCACAGGTAGCCAGTGCAGACTGCACAGGAGTGGTGTTACATGGGAGCAACGTGTGGCTCCCATTATCACCTGCGCAGCTGCATTCTGAACCAACTAGAGCCTCCAGGTGCTCTTCAAGGGGAGCCCCATGTAGAGAGCATTGCAGTAATCCAAGCGAGAGGTAACCAGAGCATGAGTGACCATGCATAAGGCATCCCGGTCAAGGAAGGGGCGCAACTGGCGAACCAGGCGAACCTGGTAAAAAGCCCTCCTGGCGACGGTCGTCAGATGATCTTCGAAAGACAACCGCCCATCCAGGAGGACACCCAAGTTGCGCACCCTTTCCACTGGGGCCAATGATTCGCCCCCAACAGTCAGCCACGGCTGCAGCTGGCTGTACCGGGGTGCCGGCATCCACAGCCACTCCGTCTTGGAGGGATTGAGTTTGAGCCTGTTTCTCCCCATCCAGACCCGTACAGCTTCCAGACACCGGGACAGCACTTCGATAGCTTCGTTGGGATGGCCTGGGGTGGAAAAGTACAGCTGCGTATCGTCAGCGTACAGTTGGTACCTCACCCCAAAGCCATTGATGATCTCACCCAGCAGCTTCATATAGATGTTGAACAGGAGAGGTGAGAGAATCGACCCCTGCGGCACCCCATATGTGAGGGGCCTCGCGGTCGATCTCTGCCCTCTTGCCAACACCGTCTGCGACCGGTCAGAGAGATAGGAGGAGAACCACCGATAAACGGTGCCTCCCACTCCCAAACTCCCTAACCGGTGCAGCAGGATACCATGGTCGATGGTATCAAAAGCCACTGAGAGATCTAATAGGACCAGGGCAGAGGAGCAACCCCTGTCCCTGGCCCTCCAGAGATCAACCAAAGCCATCTCTGTACTGTACCCGGGTCGGAAGCCAGACTGGAACGGGTCTAGATAGACAGATTCATCCAGGTATTGGGGTAATTGACGTGCCACCACACTCTCAACAACCTTCACCACAAAGCAAAGGTTGGAGACCGGATGATAATTTCCTAAAAAAGCCGGGTCCAGGGAGGGCTTCTTGAGGAGGGGCCTCACCACCGCCTCTTTCAAGGCGGCGGGGAAAACCCCCTCCATCAAAGAAGCATTGATAATCCCCTGGAGCCAGCCTCGTGTCACCTCCTGTGTGACCAGCACCAACCAGGAGGGGCACGGGTCCAATAAACATGTGGTGGCATTCAACCGCCCCAACAACCTGTCCATGTCCTCGGAAGTCACAGGGTCAAATCCACCCCAAATAGTCTCAACAAGACGTGTCTCCAGCCTCTCACCTGGATCTACCCAATGTTGATCCAATCCGTCCCGAAGCTGAACGATTTTATCGTATAGATAACCACTAAACTCCTCGGCACGGTCCTGCAAGGGGTCATCCCGCACTTCCTGTTGAAGGAGGGAACGGGTCACCCGAAACAGGGCCGCCGGGCGGTTATCTGCCGACGCAATGAGGGAGATAAATGAGAAAAATGAGAAAAACCATGTGCTGCTTGAGAAAGGAGAATGCATAGAGATACATATATTTTATAAATTTTTAAATATATGTACAATATATTTATTGCCTCTGTGGCTCAGAGTGCTAATGCAGTCTGTTATTAACAGCAGCTGCCTGCAATTACTGCAGGTTCTAGTCCCACCAGGTCCAAGGTTGACTCAGCCTTCCATCCTTTATAAGGTAGGTAAAATGAGGACCCAGATTGTTGGGGGCAATAAGTTGACTTTGTATATAAATATACAAATAGAATGAAGACTATTGCTAACATAGTGTAAGCCGCCCTGAGTCTTCGGAGAAGGGCGGGATATAAATGCAAATAAAAAATAATTTAAAAAAATAACTAAAACAAAAGTGACATCTATAACTCCACATCTGCTACCATCTGCTACTATAATATAACTGGTTCTAATTCTCCGTTATTGGTTTCCGGTCCTTTATCAATGGTGGGTTCTCAGTTAATTTCCCCCTACATTTGCAATGGCTAGAATTCCAAGTCTTTTCCACAGCTTTGGGCACCAAAGTGCTATCATGCCATTTCCCTGACTCAACCAATCCATATCAAAACATCATCTTCAAATCACAACACAGGACAAAAGGTTAATAGTAAATGTGGTGAAGAATCTTCATTAGCACATATTCCATGGGATTTAGTCTATGTATCTATCAGGGTAGTTCCATATGGTATAAAGAAAAAAGTGTCCCTTTGCCTCTGTCTTTATTGCTATATTATCACTATATTATAATTTCAAATATGCTGGCTCTGTAAACTGCTTAGAAAGGACTGTCAAGCACTATGAAGTTTTATGTAAGTCTAGATGCTATTGCTATTATAATTTCTCCATTTATCTAGAAAAAGAGACTGGGTTCAACTCATGGGAAAATTTGGTTTTGCAAACTTTCATCCCTGCTTAGCTCCTAATTGATTCATAGTTAGCAGTGGCCAGCAGAGCCTGTGAACTCTCTGCAGCTGGTTTCCTATGCAGAAAGCATAAGGAAGAATCGTCCCAAAGGGAATCTCATTCGACTTTCCCTAAGATAGTTCCTACATGACTGACTGCTTATCGCCACATGCACAATGCTTCTAGGTTTTTTTTTCCAGCATTAGCATGCAGTTCAAATAAATGTCAGAGTGCTATTATCCCTAACCATCAGCTGCCTAGTACAAGTTCTCCAGAAGGTATCCCTAATACCAAGCAAAAGAAAACATTTTAAAAAATCTTGCAATATCCCAATTTTTGGCAATCCCACACAAGACCTCATGAGATCTCACATGAGAATATGAAAATATCACACTATTTCAGGTTATATTAGCAGAATATTATGACCGTATATCATCTCTTGACATTTCAAGTTTTTTTCTCCCTTAATGGCTGGGTAGCTGCAAAACCATGTGCTGGTATATAGGGACAAAAAAGATTGCTGTCTCTTGTACTAATAACATATGCCTGCACAGTGCACAAAGCATAAATGTGAACATAATATAAAGGAAAGAATGTATTTACATCAAAAGCACCTGAAAATTTAAAAATTCAAATCAAGTGATGCCACTTAGTTTTGTTTTGAAATGCTTCTTTGTAAGCCAGGCAGAGATGCAACGTATCTTTTCAACATATATTAGCATTTGTATTCAGAATCAAATGACATAAGTTTGTCTAGTCACGTTCAGTGTCTTATGAATTACACAATCAATTATTGGTTCACAATAACTCTTGGATTGCACAATAACTCTTACCAATGAAATTCATTTTTAACTTAAATTACTTCCACTCCTATTAATGTTTATAGACTGATGATACAAAATTCAATGACTCTTAAGAAAGAAAAAAAACCTGCTAAATTGAATCCACTAATGTTCATAACAAATTGGTAGTTCAGGCTTTCTAACAGCAGCTGAAGCTGATTTTGTAGCCATATAACGAAATTGCTGAATCAGGAATTATAGTGCTTTTGTGTATATTTCAATATATCTAATGAGACAGACACTAACTATTGAAATGTTTTCTATTTTAAAGATATTTAATGCTGCACTTGTAAGCAAGGAACTCAGCAAAAGACATTGAACAGTGTGTGAAAAAGAGCAAATTCTATCTTGTAGTAATAGCACAACACTAGTAATATCACAATAATATACAACAAGTCTTTTATAAATAAAAGTATTTAGCACAACCTCTGGATATGATAAGACACTGCTTTTTCTAAGAATGTCAACTCAAGTCAAGGTTCAAATATTATACCTATTTATTTGTGATTCAATTACCTGTTTCAGATGTCTGGATGCCTACTTATATACTCTAGCTCAGCATTCCAAATTAAGCTGTGTTTCTATAGTTTTGCAAGTCTCTTATACCAAAAGCTTGGACCTGATGTTTTAAACTGTTCTGACAGTCCTCAAAACTTACTGTTAACCTAAGTTCTGATGCTGGCCTAGCATTAATCAATGCATCCAAGCCCTTTCTTAATGGGGAGCAATGATGGCAATTGCCTATGCACCATGGACATCATCAGAACCATGCTTCGGTCTTTTGGATTTCTTCATGCGCTCTATTGACTTTAATGAACAAAAAAAAATGGATCCAGTAAAAACAAGGGAAGGGTCAACAAAGGAACATTCTTGGCACTTGGTGTCTTGAAAAATTTTGGTAGGTCTCTCTGTATGGAATACTACCTAAAGTTTGGTCTTTCAGCTTCTCCCTTTACAGTTTCGTTGTTTTCAGTATTAAGTATCTAAACTACTTTTTGTTCCCTTCTCAACAAATCTAACCTTTCTTGGATTTGATCATAAATTTGTTAGATTTTAACATTTCTTAGCTAAGTATTTGCATAAATAATCCATTAAATGAAGATATATTTTGAAAAGAGGCTTTCCTATTCATCCTATCCCATCCCATCCCATCCTATCATATCATATCCTAATCAAGAAGGCCAACACAACATTTCTTACCTGGTTGAGAGGCAATGTGTAGAGAGCTTCTAATCTGCAGATAATCCCTATAACTACATTTTAAAGTTTCAAGAACATATTAACTCTTAGCTGATACCCAGTGCACATAAATTCAATTTTATATAGGTTTTAAAATAGGGCTAGTGCTTAAAACTCTATCTAACTTTTAAATAATTTTTGGCAGTCATGAAAAAAGAGAAAATATACTGTATCTGTAACAATATGAGGCCTAGTAACTACAGCAGCTATAGAACAAATATCTCTAAATTGCCTGTAAACTGAGAGGGGAAATGCAAACACATTTTTAATCTCTGGGTCAAGGTTGCTTACACAAGCAATAGTTCAGGTTGGTTTACAACTTACCATGAATCCTGTGAATGGATGTTATGTGTGGCATGTTGCTTTCATAGGCTTCTCGGCTCTCAGGAGAAGATTTGGTTAGTGGAAGGCCAGATCGAGAACCCCACCATGCTTCCCTTCCAGGCTGTGGTGTGCCAAGAAAGTACCGACCAGCCTCACACCTGCCCCCTTCACAGGTTTGATTTTGGAAGTGTCTATCATCCGCTAACCTAGAATGGTCAACTGCAAAACCATAGCAGAGGGCACCGCGATCCGAATATTGTCTATAGGCACAGGAAACATCATGATGCTGAGAGTTTGGTCTTTCAGTGGGATCCATTAATTGTGGAGATGCAGTGTCAGTCAGTGGACTTCCACCCCACTGGCTTTCATGATCAGATTCAGATCTTTCTGTATGAAACCCAGAATACTGCTGGATAAAAGAAAGGGGGGAAGAGAAGAAGAAATTAAGGGTAGATAAGTGCTGATCATTAATTTGATTTTCAAGACCAGGTGCAAATCAGTGTTCCTGAATAAAAAAATATCTACATGCAGTTATGTGTAATATCACACAACCGGCTTGTGAATCAGGAGGTTTTTTCTTTAATTGTTTGCTCAGTGCATATCCACCTCTATTTCATTCTTCCTGAAAATACCTATTATGGAAATCAAATGGAGCTACATTCTCTTTTCAGTTGTAACCCCACTGGAAAGCCATCTCCAGCCTCTTCTGCATTTTGCAATAGCTTTTCATTACAAAGCTATAATTTATCTCGTGAGGCTGCCATTATACATACCAGCTTGCATTCATTTCTGCTGCAGCAAGTAGACTTCTTTAAGCAGCTTACTGGATCATTAAAGCTTTTCGTTCTACTATTTATCAAATGGACACTCTCACGATATGCTGGTCCTGCCTTTGCCATCATTCTCATTCATGAGGATTTTAGACCAACACATCTCAGGGCATTGAGCTGATGAAGGCATCGTCTCTGAAATTTTATCCACTGAAAAATGTCCTGCTTGGTTTAATCACCTTCAGTAGGGAAGAACAGATTGGTCTTTCCATTCATCAATCAATCAATCAATCCATTCCATCCATTTTATTTACAACTGAAAACAACTTACAAATATTTGTATGTGTGTATTTCTAGCATGAAGTTTTTCGAAACATGTGTCCTTTATCATACTTTACCCTAATATGTGGAGTTCATATTTTATTCATTTACTTTAGAGACTTACATGTCCATCTAATCCTAACCCTTATGTGTCATAACTATGGGTAGTTCACTGCAACAGTAATAAAAACGTAAAAGAAACAATATCCACGCACCTCAGTCTCCAAAAAACAACTCTTGGTGCCCTAAAACAATCCTGCCTAATACATAAACAATCCTAGTCACTGGGATTCAGTCTCATCCTATCCAGTGGTGGGATTCAAGTAATTTAACAACTGGTTCTCTGCCCTAATGATTTCTTCCAACAACCAGTTCACCAAACTGCTCAGAAAGTTAACAACCGGTTCTCCCGAAGTGGTGCGAACTGGCTGAATCCCACCACCGATCCTATCCCAACAACTGGGGAACGCGGTCTTTTTAAGGCCTTCGGAAAGATAGTAAATGGAGAATCTGCTGGATTTTGGCAGACAGGACAGAGGTCATGGAAACCTCCAGGTCCAAGATAGATATAATCTGTCTATGGTAAGGGTCTAATGTTAACATTCCTCCAACCCAAATCACAATATTACTGCACTGAGACAAAAAACTCTTCAGATCTCTACAAGTGTTTGATGTTTTGAAAAAACTGCATCACAAAATTCGGAACAACATGAAACCTAAAATATTTCAACCTACATATTAATTTGGGAGGTCCAGGTCAAATCTATTCAAACTGGAATTCATGAAAAATGCTGCTCCAGTGAGTTTTACATTTAAACTCCTCAGATTAAATGGCAACAAACTAAAATGCTATTTCCCATCCCAAATATTAATATGTAAAACCAGAAACATATTTTGTGAAACATTCCTGACTTCTCACCTGCAAGCAATCGTTTTTAAATTCCTTCTGTCATACTATTCCTCAGCATGCATTATTGCTAACAGGATTACTTATCCCAAGTTCTTCAGAACGAATATTTAGAATTACCTATTTTTACAGGATAGCATCATGTATTATTGTAAGCAGTTTTATACAAGTATCTTCTCTAGTTTTAATCAATACTTAATTCATGGTGTGCATGTGTGTGTGGGGGGGGGCGACTTGTCAAAAAGTCAGAAAAATGGTTTCAACAGCTTGATTGACACATTGGGATTTTGATTGTATGGCTGCATCCCCCATTTTGACTTTTTTCCACTCTCCCCATCTCTGCTTCTGGGTTGGATCCACTGAAAATGGAATCCCTTGGAAATCTGCTTTATGTATCTGGAGGAAACCTTTCTCTTCACCCAATATTTTTACAGTTTAGATGGATTTTGCTTTCTTCTGTCAATGAAATATTGAGACTTATTCTCAAGCAGCCCTAGAATAAGCACGGCTAAAAGACCATCTTGTTATCAAATATTAACTGATTTTTATACTGCCTTTGCTGATGCTAATGGTCAAAGTAGAAGTCAAACCAGAATTTTTCTTATTGGGCATGATGGATGGCAAATACAATAAAAATGTAACCTACTTAACATTGCATATATTAACCGCGGCAAGATTAGTATTTGCTCAAAAATGGAAGTGTAAAGAAATGCCCTCATAAGAAGAGGTAATAAGCAAAATTTACAACTGTGCAGAGATAGACAGACTTATTTTAGAAGTCAAAGACAAAGGTGAATCAAGGTATTATGAGGCCTGGATTTTATGACTGGCTTGATAGGAGGAAGAATGTCAAAAACAAGAGATAACGAATGTCTGGGAATGTAGATATCAATGCATATTGTACTTGTGAGTGTATAATAGGTTTATTAAATATGTATTTAGTTGTAGGGGTAGTAGTAATATAGTATATACTTGATATATAAGGAATTAGGAGATATGTATATTTGTATATAGACTAAGGAATATATGATTTAGTAACTTGAGCTTGATGTAAATGTTAGAAACCAGAGATGTAGAGCAATGTCCATTGTTTTTGTTTGTTTGTTTTTAAAACAAATAACATTTTTCTAATTAAAAAAAAAAGAAATATTGAGACTTATTCTCAAGCAGCCCTAGAATAAGCACAGCTAAAAGGTCATCTTGTTATCAAATATTAACTGATTTTTATACAGCCTTTGACTGATTTTCAGTATTTGTCCTATCTTCCCCTCACGTGAAGATATCTGAATCAGAAACCATTAACACAGGAACAATTCACTAAGATTTACATCTCCTTAAGCCCGCTCTAATTAAAATGTGCCAAAACAAAAAACAAAAAACCAAGCCTTGTTTTGGTCTAAGTGACATGGTGTTGTTAAATTTAATGTCTTGCTTTGACTGGCCTTGTCTAAGATGGAAGGATGAAGGCACAACACTGGAGAGGAAGAAGACTAAACCGAATGGTATGAAAAAAGGGAACAGCATCAGAACCCAACATGCATGAACTTAAATGAGAAAGTTGATCTTTGGTCAAAGGACAAGCACAAAGGGGTTACCACTCAGCTTCAGATGACATTTGGCAGAAAATATGCAGGGAGATGGGGAAGCTTTTTCAACCATATTTGGAAGTGGTTTCATTTCATTTTTTTTCCCCACATCGTAATTCCTACAAATTTTAATGTAGCTTGTCTAGTCAAATTACAAGGCAAGGACCGGGGCAAACGCTAAGAGTTTACTTGG